>NC_092744.1:72042070-72354839 GCF_047496795.1 Chiloscyllium punctatum | reverse complement strand
GAAGAAGTAGGAGAGAGTCAGGGGTTGCAATGGAAGTGGAGATGGGAGCTCCTAGTCATGGTGGGAATATGGGGTTGGAAGCCTATCTTCGTGTTAAACGTGATACAAATATTGCAAGTGACAGGGATTTTTTTCCAAAGGTTTCAGACTGTGATATCACATCAAATGAGGAGGCAAAACTCCACTTGGCAGCTGCAAGACCAACAGAATCACAGATCACTTGGAGGACTCTATCAATACCTGTCCCCCACTCCACCCCCCAGAGAAGAGGCAACAGCCCAGCCCCAGATTAGAGAGAAACCCCTGGTGTCAACAATTAACCACTCCATTGAAATGCACAAGCAGATACAGGAACAGCAGGCAGGACTGTCAGAGGCACTGGGCAAACTCATACAAAAGGCTGCAGGACCTTGCTGCCTCTGGCATGTAATCAGAATGCAGAGTAAAAGACATGCAAATCCTGATCCCCCTAAGTGGCAGACTGACCGTCACCAAACACTTGGACAGGTATCAGATGATGCCTTTGCCTTATTATGCCAGGTCCTGTGGCAGAATTTCAGCTTGCCTTATTTGGCTGAGGGTTGCTCTCCCCCTTAAGACTTTGAGACATGGCCATTTGATTGATACACTGGCAGTGTTTGCAACATACACTGCTGGCAATTGGTGAAGCTGGGAGATTATTGCAGCATAGTGCCATCCAGTAACATGTATGTCCCTTTGACTGATCATTGGTGAAAGCCATGACAAGCCACTTGGCTTTGAGTTTGCACTAAGAGGCAAGTCCAGGCAGATGTATGGTGAGCCTTTAAGATCAGGTTGAGAGTGCAAAAAGTGCAACAAGTGCAAAAAGGTAAGGATTGGCAGGGAAAGGCAGGAATACTGTGAACATCAAAGTCAACACAAAGCAAGAGCATGCTAAGGGAACAAGTGAGAATCCCTGAGATGCAACCTAGTCCAATCCACGAAATGGTTTCCTGTCCATTTGCACAACTTGTCCTTGCAGTACCATTGCAATGAAAGCTGCCAGAGTGCTCAAAAGTATAGCACTGAGGAGCAGAACAGGTAATCATTTCTGACTTTCTGGTCATAAATGGTCACCATCTATCTTTTAACCATTAGATGAGACAATGGGAAGCTATTACATATGAGCTAGTCAAATTAATAATGAAACTTTTGTGCATCCATATAGGCTTCTTGCAGTTCATGAGTGAGAATCCCATCTTACTATTCAACACTTGATTGGAATGTTTTGCTCTCAATATCAAGAAGTTAATCACTGGCCATCTCACCTGATTTTCTCAACTCCCTTCCCATGGCCTGTATCAGCTCTGCCTCACCATCAACCCTCTTGACCTCTGGCACTGAGACTAAATTATCAGTCTGCAGACATGCAATGCTGGGTGAGCAGAAATTTATTTCAATTAAATTTGGAAGGACTGAAGGCATGGAACACTCTCCCAAATTAAAAAAAAAGGTTGATAAAGACATGTCAAAGGAAAGTGTAAAATTTATGAATTTCTATTGAACAATGAATTTCTGTTTCAGAGGAGCAGGAAGAGTGGGAGTGTCGACCAGGGGCTGATGGTAAGGTGAATCACTGATTTAAAACTTACCTCACGAATAGGCCGAGTGCATGCTGAGCAGGAACAGATGCAGGACTGATAAGTAAGTGAAGTGATATATTTGGGTACTGAATTAGTGGTGCTGGAAGAGCACAGCAGTTCAGGCAGCATCCAAGTAGCTTTGAAATCGACATTTCGGGCAAAAGCCCTTTTTCAAGAATAAAGGCAGTGAGCCTGAAGCGTGGAGAGATAAGCTAGAGGAGGATGGGGGTGGGGAGAAAGTAGCATAGAGTACAATGGGTGAGTGGGGGAGGGGAAGAAGGTGATAGGTCAGGGAGGAGAGGGTGGAGTGGATAGATGGAAAAAGAGATAGGCAGGTAGGACAAGTCCGGACAAGTCATAGGGACAGTTACTGAACTGGAAGTTTAGAACTAGGGTGAGGTGGGGGAAGGGGAAATGAGGAAACTGTTGAAGTCCACATTGATGACCTGGGCTTGAAGTGTTCCAAGGCGGAAGATGAGGCGTTCTTCCTCCAGGCGTCTGGTGGTGAGGGAGCGGCGGTGAAGGAGGCCCAGGACCTCCATGTCCTCGGCAGAGTGGGAGGGGGAATTGAAATGTTGGGCCACGGGGCAGTGTGGTTGATTGGTGCGGGTGTCCCGGAGATGTTCCCTAAAGCGCTCTGCTAGGAAGCGCCCAGTCTCCCCAATGTAGAGGAGACCGCATCGGGAGCAACGAATACAATAAATGATATTAGTGGATGTGCAGGTGAAACTTTGATGGATGTGGAAGGCTCCTTTAGGGCCTTGGATAGAGGTGAGGGAGGAGGTGTGGGCGCAGGTTTTACAGTTCCTGCGGTGACAGGGGAAAGTGCCAGGATTGGAGGGTGGGTTGTTTGGGGGCGTGGACCTGACCAGGTAGTCGCGGAGAGAATTGTCTTTGTGGAAGGTGGAAAGAGGTGGGGAGGGAAATATATCCCTGGTGGTGGGCTCTGTTTGAAGGTGGCAGAAATGTCGGCGGATTATTTGGTTTATGCAAAGGTTGGTAGGGTGGAAGGTGAGCACCAGGGGCGTTCTGTCCTTGTTATGGTTGGAGAGTGGGGTCTGAGGGTGGAGGTGCGGGATGTAGACGAGATGCGTTGGAGGGCATCTTTAACCACGTGGGAAGGGAAATTGCGGTCTCTAAAGAAGGAGACCATCTAGTGTGTTCTGTGGTGGAACTGGTCCTCCTGGGAGCAGATCCAGCGGAGGCGGAGGAATTGGGAATACAGGACGGCATTTTTGCAAGAGGTAGGGTGGGAAGAGGTGTAATCCAGGTAGCTGTGGGAGTTGGTGGGTTTGTAAAAAATTTCAGTGTCAAGTCGGTCGTCATTAATGGAGATGGAGAGGTCCAGGAAGGGGAGGGAGCTGTCAGAGATGGTCCAGGTAAATTTAAAATCAGGGTGGAATGTGTTGGTGAAGTTGATGAATTGCTCAATCTCCTCGCGGGAGCACAAGGAGGCACCAATGCAGTCATCATTGTAACGGAGGAAGAGGTGGGGAGTGGTACCGGTGTAATTACGGAAGATCAACTGCTTTACGTAGCCAACAAAGAGACAGGCATAGCTGAAGCCCATAAGTGTGCCCATGGCTACCCCTTTGGTCTGGAGGAAGTGGGAGGATTCAAAGGAGATATTGTTAAGGGTGAGGACTACTTCGGCCAAATGAATGAGAGTGTCGGTGGAAGGGTTCTGTTGGGGACGTCTGGAGAGGAAAAAATGGAGGGCTTGGAGGCCCTGGTCATGGCGGATGGAGGTGTAGAGGGATTGGATATCCATGGTGAAGATGAGGCGCTGGGGGCCAGGGAAACGGAAGTCTTGGAGGAGGTGGAGGGCGTGGGTGGTGTCTTGAATGTATGTGGGGAGTTCCTGGACTAGGGGGGATAGGACAGTGTCAAGGTAGGTAGAGATGAGTTCAGTGGGGCAGGAGCATGCTGAGACAATGGGTCAGCCAGGGTGGTCAGGCTTGTGGATCTTGGGAAGGAGGTAGAACCGGGCAGTGCGGGGTTTCCGGACTATGAGGTTGGAAGCTGTGGGTGGGAGATCTCCTGAGGTGATGAGGTTTTGTATGGTCTGGGAGATGATGGTTTGGTGATGGGGGGTGGGGTCATGGTCGAGGGGGCAGTAGGAAGAGGTGTCCTCGAGTTGACGTTTGCCTTCAGCGGTGTAGAGGTCAGTGCGCCAGACTACCACTGCGTCCCCTTTATCCGCTGGCTTGATGGTGAGGTTGGGATTGGAGCAGAGGGATTGGAGGGCTGTGCGTTGTGAGGGTGAGAGGTTGGAGTGGGGGAAGGGGGATCGACAGGTTGAGGCGGTTAATGTCCCAGCAGCAGTTGGAAATGAAGAGGTCGAGGGCAGGTAATAGGCCAGTGTGGGGTGTCCAGGTGGATGCAGTGTGTTGGAGGTGGGCGAAGGGGTCCTCGGAAGGTGGGCGGGAGTCCTGATTGTGAAAGTAAGCTCGGAGGCGGAGGCGACGGAAGAATTGTTCGATGTCACGGCGTGTATTAAATTCATTGATGCGTGGACGGAGGGGGATGAAGGGAGTCCTTTGCTGAGGACTGATCATTCGTCCTCAGTGAGGGGGAGGTCTGGGGGGATGGTGAAAGCTCGGCAGGGCTGGGAGCTGGGATCTGGTGTGGGTGTGGAGCTGGGAGTGGGGAAGGAACCTGTAACTGGAGTGGGTGTGATGGTGGGGGGAATGGGGGTGGAGTCATGAGCAGGGGTAATGTTCCCCTCGAGGTTCTGGGGGGTGGGGATAGTGACAGTGGGGTCTGTGGGGGGCATGTCAGCAGAATGCAGTTGAGTGGCGCTGGTGGGGGTGGAATTGGTGGTGACCACGGCAATAGGGGTGGTGGAAGTCACTGAGCATGTGGCATCAGCGATGATGTGAAGGGCAGAAGTGATGTCAGGTGTGATGCATGAGGAATTGTGAGGGGTGGAAGTGGCCATGATGGGGGCGGAAGTGACATCATCAATCAGCGTGGGGGTGGTAGCTGCATCAGCTGCATGGTTAATGGTGGAATAGGTTCCAAGGCCAGGGGAATCTTCTGGAATGTTTGAGGAGCGCTGGTTATGGTGGTGGGTGGATAAAAGTTTGTTGTACTTAAGTTTTTGATGTTTGAGATGGAATTGAAATACTGTTTGTTGAGAGTATGAATTCTCCTGAGGATGTAGTACAGAGTGGGTCCTTTGCAATTCTGAGAGAGTGTGGCCCTCAGCTGGGGCAGGGCTGACTGTAGAGAGGTTAGGTGCTGGCACATTGCTGCAAGCGTGGAGCGGAGGATATTGAAGGAGAATTGTTGCTGGTGTTTTTGAATCTGTAGTCTGTACTGTTTGTCCTGTTCGGGTCCGAACTCTGCTGGTTTAAAGGTGGTCCGGAGTCCATGTGGAATGAGTTGGTTATGGAGGCAGGCACTGAGGAAGCAAATGTGGCTGTAGTAGCGAGTTTGTTTCACAATATGGTTGAAGAGCTTCAGGCCAAAGGAAATGACCTGGGAGGTGCAGTGGAAGGGGGACTCCCTGAGATTCTTGTAGAGAGAGGAGGAAAACTTCTTCAAGGCAGGCATCCTTGCAAGAGGATTCGCTGTATGGTTAAAATCAACGAGGTAAAAACAATGACTGCAGATGCTGGAAACCAGATTCTGGATTAGTGGTGCTGGAAGAGCACAGCAGTTCAGGCAGCATCCAAGTAGCTTTGAAATCGATGTTTCAGGCAAAAGCCCTTCATCAAGAATAAAGGCAGTGAGCCTGAAGCATGGAGAGATAAGCTAGAGGAGGGTGGGGGTGGGGAGAAAGTAGCATAGAGTACAATGGGTGAGTGGGGGAGGCGATGAAGGTGATAGATGTGGACTTCAACAGTTTCCTCATTTCCCCTTCCCCCACCTCACCCTAGTTCTAAACTTCCAGCTCAGTAACTGTCCCCATGACTTGTCCGGCCTTGTCCTACCTGCCTATCTCCTTTTCCACCTATCCACTCCACCCTCTCCTCCCTGACCTATCACCTTCATCCCCTCCCCCACTCACCCATTGTACTCTATGCTACTTTCTCCCCACCCCCACCCTCCTCTAGCTTATCTCTCCACGCTTCAGGCTCACTGCCTTTATTCCTGATGAAGGGCTTTTGCCTGAAACATCGATTTCGAAGCTACTTGGATGCTGCCTGAACTGCTGTGCTCTTCCAGCACCACTAATCCAGAATCTGGTTTCCAGCATCTGCAGTCATTGTTTTTACCTAATATATTTGGGTAGCTGTGTTACCTGAAACACTACGTAGGTAGTGTGTTCCATCCACCCTCCTCCTCTAACCAAAAAAAAGGCTCTGTTCACCGATTGGTAAGATTACCACTTTTGTTTTTATTCTTTATTTTTCTCCAGTCTTTGGGAATTCATGACAGTGGGAATGGCGGTTAGGGCAGTTAAATGTTCCTCTTACAGAACGTGGGAGGTAAGGGTCACCACCAGTGTCCCTGTTGACCTCCTCTGTAGGAAGTGCACCCAATTCCAGCTCCTAGGAATTGCATTAGGGAACTGGAGCTGGAGCTGGATGAAATTTGGATCATTCAGGAGGCAGAGGGGATTATTGAGAGGAGTTACATGGAGGAAGTCACATCTTAGGTGCAAGGAAAAGGAAGATGGGTTACAGTCAGGGCAGTGCAGACAGTGCAAGGAACCCCTATGGCCATTCCCCTCAATAACAAGTATACCATTTTGGATGCTCTCTGGGGGTATGACTCACCAGGGGTAAGCCATGGAGTACAGGCCTCTGGCACAGGGTCTCTCCCTGTTGCTCAGAAGGGAAGAGGGGGGAGGAGCAGGCATTAGTCATTGGGAACTCCATAGTTAGGGAGACAGATAGGAGATTCTGTGGGAACGAGAGTGACTCACAGTTGATATATTGCCTCCCAAGTGCCAGGGTACATGATGTCTCAGATCTTGTTTTTGGAATCAAAAGGGAGAAGGAGCAGCCCCAAGCCGTGGTCCACATTGGCACCAATGACATAGGGATGGGGATTTAAGGCAGAAATTCAGGGAGTTAGGGTGGAAGCTTAGTGCTAGAACAAACAGAGTTATTATATCTAGTTTGTTGCCTGTGCCACATGCTAGCAAGGTGAGGAATAGGGAGAGAGAGGAGTTGAATATGTGGCTACAGGGACAGTGCAGGAAGGAGGGTTAATTGGGACCCATTCTGGGATAGTTGGGAACTTTGCAAATGCTCTTCAGGAGGGTTTAAAATAATTCAGCTGGTGGATGGGAACCTAAATCGTAGTTCCAGTGTCCAGGAGGTTGAGGACAGTGATCCCAGAAATGAGATTTCAAGGTTGCAAAAGTTCACCGGCAAGCAGGAAGGTGGTTTGAAGTGTGTCTACTTCAGTGCTAGGAGCATCTGGAATAAGGTGGGTGAACTTGCAGCATGGATTGGTACCTGGGACTCGATGTTGTGGCCATTTCGGAGACGTAGATAGAGCAGGGACAGGAATGGTTGTTGCAGGTTCCTGGGTTTTGATGTTTCAGTAAGAACAGAGAAGATGGTAAAAGAGGGGAAGGTGTGGCATTGTTAGTCAAGGACAGTATTGCAGTAGCAGAAAGGATGTTTGAGGACTTGTCTACTGAGTTAGTATAGTCAAGGTTAGAAACAGGAAAGGAGAGGTCACCCTGTAAGGAGTTTTCTATAGGTCTCCAAATAGTTCTAGAGATTTAGAGGAAAGCATAAAAAAGATCATTCTGGATAGGAGCGAGAGTAACAGAGTAATTGTTAAAGGAACTTTAAATTTCCAAATATTGACTGGAAATACTGTAGATCGAGTACTTTAGATGGGTCAATTTTTGTCCATTATGTGCAGGAGGGTTTCCTGACAAAGTATGTAGACAGGCCAACAAGGAGCAAGGCAGGGGATAGGCACAATTGAAATGTGAAACGTATTCAAGGTACTGCATGTCCTTGGTAAGTATGTACCTGTCAGGCAGGAAGGAAGTGGTTGAACGAGGAAGCTGTGGTTTACTAAAGAAGTTGAATCTCTTGTCAAGAGGTAGAAGAAGGCTCATGTGAGGATGAGATGTGAAGGCTCAGTTAAGGCTTGAGAGATACAGATGAGCCAGGAAAGACCTAAAGAGAGAGCTAAGAAGAGCCAGGAGGGGTCATGAAGTCTTTGGCAGATAGGATCAAGGAAAACCCTAAAGATTTCTATAGGAATATCAGGAATAAAAGAATGACCAGAGAAAGATTAGGGTCAATCAAGGACAGTGGTGGGAAGTTGTGCGTGGAGTTCGAGGAGATAGAAGAAGCACTCAATGACTTGTTTTAATAAGTATTCACACTGGAAAAAGACAATATTGTTGAGGAGAACACTGGGATACAAGCTACTAGACTAGATAGGATTTAGGTTCACAAGGAGGAGATGTTAGCAATTCTGGAAAGTGTGAAAATTGATAAGTTCCCTGGGCCGGATGGGGTTTATCCGCGTATTATCTGGGAAGCCAGGGAGCAGATTGTAGAGCCTTTGGCTTTGATCTTTATGTTGTCATTGTCTACAGGAATAGTGCCAGAAGACTGGAAGATAGCAAATGATGTCCCCTTATTCAAGAAGAGGAGTAGAGACAACCCTGGTAATTATAGACCTGTGAGCCTTACTTCGGTTGTGGGTAAAGTGTTGAAAAAGGTTATAAGAGGTAGAATTTATAATCATCGAGAAAAAAATAAGTTGATTAGGGATAGTCAACATGGTTTTGTGAAGGGTAGGGTACGTGCCTCACAAACCTTGTTAAGTTCTTGAAGGTGGTGGCCAAACAGGTGGATGAGTGGTTGATGTAGTGTATATGGATTTCAGTAAAGCATTTAGTAAGGTTCCCCACGGTAGGCTATTGTACAAAATATGGAGGCATGGGATTGAGGGTGATTTAGCAGTTTGGATCCGAAATGGCTAGCTGAAAGAAGACAGAGGGTAGTAGTTGATGGGAAATGTTCATCCTGGAGTTCAGTTACTACTGGGGTACCGCAAGGATTTGTTTTGCGGCCACTGCTGTTTATCATTTTTATCAATGACCTGGACGAGGGCATAGAAGGATGGTTTAGTACATTTGCGGATGACACTCAGGTTGGTGGAGCTGTGGATAGTGCTGAAGGATGCTGCAGGTTACAGAGGGACAGAGATAAGTTGCAGAGCTGGGTTGAGAGGTGGCAAATGCAGAGTTTAATGCAGAAAACTGTGAGGTGATTCACTTCGGAAGGAGCAACAGGAATGAAGACTACTGGGCTAATTGTAAGATTCTGGGTAGTAAGGATGGGCAGGGACATCTCGGTGTCCATGTACATAGATCCCTGAAAGTTGCCACCAGGTTGATAGGGTTGTTAAGAAGTCATACAGTCATAAGACAGTCATAAAAGTCATAACTTTTATTGGTAGAGGTATTGAGTTTCGGAGCCACAAGGTCATGCTGAAGCTATACAAAGCTCTGGTGCGGCCGCACTTGGAGTATTGCATAAAGTTCTGGTCACTGCTTTGTAAGAAGGATGTGGAAACTTGGAAAGGGTGCAGAGGAGATTTACTAGGATGTTGCCTGGTATGGAGGGAAGGTCTTTTGAGGAAAGGCTGAGGGACTTGAGGCTGTTTTCATGAGACAGAGAAGATTGAGAGATAACTTAATTGAGACATATAAGATAATCAGCGGATTAGATAGGGTGGACAGTAAGAGTCTTTCTCCTTGGATGGTGATAGCTAGCACAAGGGGACATAGCTTTAAATTGAGAGGTGATAGATATAGGATAGATGTCACAGGTAGTTTCTTTACTCAGAGAGTAGTAGGGGCGTGGAACGCACTGTCTGCAACAGTCATAGACTCACCAACTTTAAGGGCATTTAAATGGTCTTTGGATAAATATGGATGAAAATGGAATAGTGTAGGATAGATGGGCTTCAGATTGATTTCACAGGTCAGTGCAACATCGAAGGCCAAAGGGCCTGTACTGCGCTGTAATGTTCTGTGTTCTATGTGACAATGGCATTAAGGGTCATAGGACCAAGATGAGTAAGTGGATTTAAGGGAAAGGTTCATAATTTTCTCACAAAATATTAGCACATATTCCTGGTACTGAATGCTATTTCCTGTCTTCTGAAAGTTTTTGTACTAATGCATTGACAGGTAAAAGGTCAATAGCAGGTATGGGAAATGACCATAAGTGGTCATGTTATAGAGTCAAAACAGATGTGTTTACCATGTAAGAAACCTTCAGCAGAATGTACTGAATGTCAGACTCAGAGCATTTGCAAAGGTCCCCTGGGAGGAAAAGACTACTAATAAAATACAGATGGTATGTATCCAAATTAAATGACAAATCTCAAATCAGAACTAATAACTGTCAATTCTGCAGGTGACCCATGATTCATGGAAGGCTCTGAGCAAATTACTGCACATTTCCATGGCGATATTCCACAGAGCAGATAAAGTATGTTTGTAAGGTTAACTAGAAGTTTTTTTTAAAAATTGAATACTTCGTAATTAGCATGAGATGCCAAAACATAGGATGGATGTGTGGTAACCTTCTTAATCCTGCCTTGTCCCTGACATCAGCAGAATGACACTCATAAGAATTGCCTTTAGTAAAAGTTACTGCCTGAGAGGGACACACTGAGAGTGAGATCACTGGGAGAAGAATGAAAAGAATGTAAGATTGATTGTGGGCAGCAATTTCGATTTGAAAAGAGCAGCCCATGTTCCTCTGTGAAAGTAAGTGGAGAATGTATCTTCCTCGATGAAAATTGCTGTGCGGTACTGGTGTGATGACAACACCAGAATACAGAGGCATATTCTGTTGAAAGGAAGAGTCACCTTCAATTTAAGCCTGCACAGTGTGCTTGTACATATAAGAGATGGGTAAACAGAGCTGCCAGATATTTGTGAGATTTCCTCGGAGATTAATTCTACTGCAGTTTATTGGTTCTGTAATTAAGCAATAATAGACTCGTAGTGTACCACTTTGCCAATCAGATGATAGACTGAAGGTCATTTTTGACAGTCTAATTGTATACCTAAGCTAATTATTTCTGTTCAATCGTCCCTTAAAGAGTCACTGTTCACCAAGGTAAAAGGATTTGGCGAATGTTCATTTTTGCAGTATGATGGAACTTTGTTCCCTGAATGTATATGCCCTCAGAAATTGTAAGCATTTTCTCTGTAATGAAGAGTATTAAAATCCCTTTGTTAGAAAAATAAAATGTTTACTGTGCAGCATTCATAGTTTCAGACAGTTTGTAAAAGGGAAAAAAAAAGAACTTGCGTTTATACTGCTTGTTTTGTGAACTCAGTTTGTCCCAAAATGCCTTACGGCTCATCAAGTGCTTGAGAAGAGCAGTCACTGTCGGCACAGCAGCCAATTTGCATAGAACAATGTTCCATTGACAGCAATGTGATTGTGACCTTACAATCTACTTAGTTTTCAGGTATTGGTTGAGGTATAAATGATGGCCATGACTGTGGGGAGAACTCTACTGCTCGTCTACAAAGAGTACTTTATTTTTCAGCAATGCCTGAAGCCACTCAGTTCACTTCATGTGAAAAGCAGATCCTCTGACCAGGCTGCATTTTCTTGGTGTTGCATTTTGTTAATATTGCATTGGAGAGTAGGCCTGGGTTTTACATTCAACTCTCTGGAATCCACAATAATCTGGCTTCGAATCAAAATTGCTACCTACAGAATGCAGCTCGGGGATATTTTCCTGCCAGTTCTACATTCTTCAATAATCTCCGTGAAAGGATTTAAATGCTCTGAAATGTTCGAATAATCCTGATGACAACCAGAATCACGTTGCTTGTGCAGTCTGAAGAAACAAAATTATTCAATTCTGCTGAATACAACAATATTAAGATGGTGAAAAAGGAATATTTCAAGAATGAACTGAACTATTGCCATCTTTCAGAACCCCGAGATATTGAATGCAGCCAGTCTAACCTGATTTATATGTTCAATTTTTAAAATTCTAAATATCCCATATTTTAAGCACAGGTCTGAAATTCATCTGATTTTCGGTGTAAAATCAAATGTATGGATTTACAGCATTTATGTGCTATCCCCTCACTAGGAAAGTCCCAAACTCAGCCTATTGCCCGATTCTCTTTTTAAAATCCTCAATGGGATTTAATTCATGGTGCCCCATTCCCAATTCAGAATGGGAAGGATGTGTGGGAACTTGAAGATTTAAATGATTGGCACGTGAAACATTTACAACAAGATGATGGGGTGGGTTTCTATCGGAGGGTCCTACCATCAGGTCTGGGCAGGCTATGAAAGATCAGCTTGGACAAGCAAGGAGACTTTGTACCATGGCTCCAAATTTCTTATCTAACTGCTTTTTGGTCAGAATTCTGAGCTTTAGGTTTTGTGCACAATTTTGTCTGCTCAAAGTTTTCCACTTATTACTGTCCACTCTGCTCACTAATTTTTGTTGTGCTGGGAGCTTAACACACATCTCCCCCTCATACCAACTCCACCTTGTCATGCACCATCACCTGTCTCTGCTATGCACTCTTCCAGCTCAGCTCGACATCCACCTGGCTTGTGGAGGAGTTACATTTGGAGTCCATCCACATGCTTGTGAATGCAGAAACAAACATGTCTCTGTGCTGAGGGATGTTTAGACAGCCCAGGGCCCAATCACTGAGAAGACTGTTAGGAAAGCAGCCTCCTCAGAGTCCCACACTGATGAGTCTCTGCTAGCAGTCAGCATGATGTAAATGCAGCAGAAATTGTGCATGAACTCAGAAGGAACCATGTATGCTACGAGTTCTGCCATGTTTATGATCCCATCTGATGCTATTGCTGGGCAAATCAAATTCCAGATTGAAATATAGCTTGATAGATCAAAAGCAAATAATGCTGTAGCTTTAAACCAAAGTCTAATATGCAAAAGAAATGAGGAAAAATAGAATAACTCAAGCTATTTATATATAATGCCTGTTTTGAGTTCAAAACACATGATAAATTATAGACCCATTAATCCTAATAGCACTCCTTATTTATCACGTCTTAATTTAACTGTGGGTTCAACTCCCATCCTGAGAATATGAAAGCCTCTTCCTACAACCGAGTTTAGACTTTCTCAGCTTCAAATAGCCCCTTCAGGCTTTTAACTCGCCACTTCTGGTATGGAACCTTCAATGTACACTTCTTATGGATTGGTAGCCTACCTCTTAACCATTCTAAACTATCAGCATTCTTCAGTTGCCTTTTGTTTTGTTTTGTAAAATCAAGTCGGGTCCGCATTGAGTTGAGTGAACATTAACAGGCTTTGTTGAACATAACAATGTATAAGGAATGTCCCCCGCAGACCTGAGTCTCAGTTCTATGTGATTTGACATCACTATATCATAGCTCCTTAGGCATATGCTCAATATTATTTGAGTAAAGTTAACCCTTCACTCAATATCTCACCCTATTCTTCCCATACACTGTTAAGATCATGACTATTCACAATACCCATACCCCCCAATCTAACCCCTCAGTGGGTCAGTACATGCCAACCTGCTCCTCTGCAGCCTTCAGCCCTTGTCTATCATTAATAACTGTGTTGTCATAATGTGTTGTCTACGATTAGGATTTGCAGACGATGCAGTTATCAGCTTTTTTGAGTGCAATCGAAACACTTTTCTTCCTTTGCATGATGCTGTTTTGTTTATGTGGGTAAGATTCTGTCTGATGGTGTTGTGCCAGCAATGTATACTCATACTGTTGCTTTCTGAGTCTCACCAGCTATCTTTTGCCCAAGTATGGGCAAGTTCTGAGCCCTGCACCACTGATTGTAAGCTGCAAGCTTGGTCTACCCTATAATGATATCCTTTGTGTTGTGTGCTTTAATTGTTATGCAATGCGGCATTTGGCTTTAGTGCCTGGGAAAGGGGGTGGGGGGTGGGGGGGGGGGAGGTTGGGCTCAAAGTTAATGTACGTCAAAAGCTGGCACACAGCAAAACATCCAGCAACAGTGTCAAGTGGGAGTTGAGTAAGGGTAGTCCACTTTCTTGTACTATATGCAGGTTTTACCAGTCAAATCAAAACTTATCACTATCTACCAGTAACATTGATAAGAACAACAGAGCTCACAATGACGCCTCTCAGAACCTAGAGATTTTGACTCTGCTGGATGCAATATAACATCATGGGATACTGCAAGGGAAACAACAGACTACTGCTGACTATTTGTCAAGGCTCCCCATCAACATCTCAGCAAACGAAGATAAACATTTTGGACCAGAAATCAAAGCAAAGCTATTAAGGAATATAGGCTAAATGTAAGTAGAAGGAGTTAGATCACAGATCGGCCATAATCTCACTGATTGGTGGAACAGGCTTGAGGGGATGAATGGCCTACTCCTGTTCCTTTGTTTGTAAACTTGAGGCCTCCCAAAACTGTTGTCCATTTCTTAGCTCGCACCAAATCCCATTTCCCCTATCGCCTGTGTGCTTGAAGATGTACAATAGCTCCCCTGTCAAGCAATGTCGTTGATTTTAAAATTCTCATCCTTTCTTTTGTATTCCTCCATATTCTCATTCTTCCCTGTCTCTCTAATTTCCACTCGCCCCCCCCACAACCCTTCAAGAATCTCTATTCGTCTAATGTTGGCCACTAAAACAGCAGTGATTTTATGCACTCCATTATTAAGTCACCTGTACCCAAAGCTCGACAATCCCTCCTCCAGCCATACACTTTTCGACCTCAAAATCCACATCTAAGAATCTCCATAAAACATACCACTTTGACTGAGCTTTTGATCACCTGAACTAATATTTCCTTTTGCGGCTCATTGTTGTGTTTTGATTTAGCTTGCTCCTGTGAAACGCTTTGGGATGTTTTATTAAGTCAAAGATGTTATATAAAACAAGATACTATTGTTAATTTATACAAATGACCTAGTTTCAGAAAGTTTATGGAGCATAACAGGCATATTTGAACCCATCGGCGTGATTTCTAAAGCTGCTGGTGGTTACTAAAGTTATTCATCATTCTTCTTTGCCCTTCAGAGGTGTAATGCCTTTGACAGAACCCATTCTGTAGATGCACTTTGAACTTCTATTGACAGAATGAGATACCTGTTTAAAATTAAACACTCTAAATCCTTTATAAGATGACAAATTGTCATATAGCCCCATGATAACCTTTAATATTCCAGTGTAGTTGCAACAGGGAGTGAACACTAATGCAGCAGATAGCCACTATGGTGAGAAATAAAAGATGTCTCAAACAAATTTCTGTGAGAATTAAGATTTCCCTTTCTATTCCTTATAGATTCCTATAAAATCAATCTCAGTTCAAGTAAGAATAACAGATTTCTGAATTAATTTACACCGCGGGCTTTTATTAATATGCAATGTAACATGCTTTGCTAATGTACTAAGTGTGGTGCCTGGAGCCTTCTGAAGGTTGGCTCTGGGTTATTGACAGTGGTCTGGCCTCACTATAGGTGATGTGGAGGTGTAGTGTTGGACTGGGGTGGACAACATCAAAAATCATGTAACACTGGGTTATAGTGCAACAGGTTTGTTTGAAACAGCAGGCTTTCGGAGCCCCCTGCTCCTTCCTCAGGCAGCTGAAGCGGGAGCTTTGAAACCTTGTGGGTTCAAATAAACCTTGAGGGCTTTAACCCAGTATCGTGTGATTTTTGACTTTGTTTACTATAGACGGCAAGACAGGCAGGTGAAGAACATTGTAAAAACAATGACTGCAGATGCTGAAAACCAAATACTGGATTAGTGGTGCTGGAAGAGCACAGCAGTTCAGGCAGCATCCAACGAGCAGCGAAATCGACGTTTCGGGCAAAAGCCCTTCAGGAATCTTGTTGAGGAACATTGTTGAGGAATGTGGTCCTGGAAAAACACAGCCGGTCAGGGAGCATCTCGAAGAACAGGAGAATCGATGTTTTGCGCTTAAGCTTTTTCACAGGAATCTCCTGCTCCTCGGATGCTGCCTGAACACTATGCTTTTCCAGCAGCTTACTCTTCAACTCTGTCTCCAACATCTGCAGTCCTCACTTTCTCCTGGCTAAGAACATGCTGACTGGAGAGATTTATCTCAAAAATACTCATTAGAGTAAGAACTCATTTATATTTTAGGGTTGTTTTTAAATGCCACGCAGCACCTTCATGAACTCATGCCAATTCTAGGTTACCTTATTACTCAGTTATTATACATTGTAAGAAGTCTCAATGCTGAAACCCCACATTCATTTGGGCAGGGTTTTGCGCTTCCAGTAGAGATCTCAAAGTTGAGGTAAAATGGAGGTCAATCACCCGACAGTAATTTTCCCTCAAATTTACCACTGAGGGTGGGAGATGTCAGAGAGCAGCCTCCTTGTTCAATTGCCCAGAAGGATAGACCAGTGAAGCTAAATAGCACTGATTATGCGAGATCTCCATTTCAAGGTATGCAAGATGCGACAGTGCAGCATGTACCATTTGGAGGTTACACTGGGTAAGGGATGGTGGATGGGTTCCCAATTCTGGAGCATCAATATGAAGCCCAGCAGCTCAGATGATGAAGCCTGTGACTAAAGGGGTAGAGACAGTCTCTGTCTGACTTATTAAATCTTTAAATTAAAGATTGCAGTTGGCAGCAGGACCAATTTTGTGAAGGGAAAGCCCTTCCATACATTAGCCTGTAGCTGTAAACCAGCAATCGAAAAGTATCTCCCAGTCTACCTGAACCTGCTCCAACAAGACCACCAGTTTAATCAAAACTCCATTTGGCCTCTGGCAATAAGCTTTGAGTGGTCATTTAACCCTATTAATTGAGGATCCATAACAAATGGATGGGTAACCCTGACCATCTCCATCCCACCTAGTAGAAAATGGCACAAGGTCAGAATGATGCCAGAGTGTGGAGTTTGCACGTTCTCCCCGTGTCTGCGTGGGTTTCCTCCGGGTGCTCCGGTTTCCTCCCACAGTCCAAAGATGTGCAGGTCAGGTGAATTGGCCATGCTAAATTGCCCATAGTGTTAGGTAAGGGGTAGATGTAGGGGTATGGGTGGGTTGCGCTTCGGCGGGGCGGTGTGGACTTGTTGGGCCGAAGGGCCTGTTTCCACACTGTAAGTAATCTAATCTAATCTAAAATTGGTAATCGGGTCTACTGTATGCAATCTTATCCCAAGCTTCTCTACTTACTGAAGTAACTGCACAGAGGCCGGTACTCCCTTTATCTACTTGTACATTGTACACTGGCTATGGCCAGCCAGCTCAGAATCAGTCACCCAAACTGAGGAGATTCTAAATCTCCTGTAAATTTTTTTTCTTTTTTCTTTTTTCTTTTTTTTATTCTTTCTTTTTTTTCTTTTTTTTACTGCTAACCCCCACACTACCGCCTAACTGTGGTAGTGCTTATTTTTTTCCCCAGCACCCATGTTGTGTGTGTGCAGGTGAAATCTCCTGTTAATATTGGTCAGCCAAGGCTTCCTGATTGGCCCGAGATAACAAACTTAATGAAGGACCTCAAAGTCAACACAATCCACCTGGTTTCAATCACTACACATACCATCTTCATCGCCTCTAACAAAAGCTTCTCTGCATACTGTCTATCTCTGTGCCCGCTCACATACGGAGCTGAAAATCCTGCTCTTTAAGCTTACTTCAATGAGTTTGTACTGAGCTGGAGTGGGATGCAGGAGGAACATTTATCGTTCCTATAAAGTCTCATCATCATTAAACAAGACCGCTGTTCCAAAGAATGCTGGAGATTATTGTTGCCTTTTCATAGATGTCAATTCTAGGTATCTTGTGGTATTTGTCACCACCAACAGTATGTGGTACAAGGTAAATGTAGTTTGAGATAACTCACTGGCACCAATCCTCCTTTGTTTTGGCTTTATGTTTGGGCATATATAATGATTAATAGAAATTGATACACCACCAGAACATTTGCACAGAAGAGGCACTGTGTTGAGATAACAAGGTTTCTTGCATGCTAGTAATAAGCACAACTGTATTTGGTCAGACAGAATGAGTGGGGGTGGCATGGTGCCTCAGTGGTTAGCACTGCTGCCTCACAGTGGCAGGGACCGGGGTTTGATTCCAGCCTCAGGCGACTGTCTTGTAGAGTTTGCACATTCTTCCCGTGTCTGCGCGTGTTTTCTCCAGGTGCTCCCGTTTCAACCCACAGTCCAAAGATGTGCAGGTTAGGTGGATTAGCCATGGGAAATGCAGGGTTACAGGGGTAGGGTAGGGAATGGGTCTGGGAAGGATGTTCTTCGGAGAGGTCTGTGCAGACCTAATGGTCTAAATGACCTGCTTCCACATTGAAGAGTTTCTATATATCTATGCAACTATTAGGGCCTTACAGATCTGATACAGATAAATCTGCCCCCTCTTTGTGCTAGAACCCATTGTCTCCACCTACATACTATAGAATTGGTGGAGCCAACATAACTTAAATATTACCACTTCAGAACCATTACAACAAGCCCATTTGGATAATCATGCCTGTGGAATGTATACATTGAGTTGATGTTGAAAAAAAACATTCTATAGCGACTTAAATCTTGGCATGATCAAAGAAAGTTTTGCCTTGCAAATTTATAAATACATCAGGTTTCTGGTAAGAATTTCGAGAAACTGTAATGTGTGAAAAGTAGCAGCTATGCAGGCTTTGCAACTTAGTTTATCAGTAGAAACCCATTTTCTGTACTTTAAAAGGAGGCGATGGGAAAGAGAATCAAAGTATTTATGAATGTTGACAAATGTTGAAGCAATATAGTAGCTACCAACCTCTGCAGCTCTCCAGAAAATTTCTGCATCAAACATTTACATTTTTGTACATTTTAAGGATACTTACTTCATAATTAACATATTTCAAATCTTAAAGGGAGAAAGAAAGTAAAATTTGAATTTTCAACAGATTAATTGGAAAATTACTTAGACTCTACCTCTGAAATGAGACTTTGAAAAATAAACCTTTCTGTCACATTTTCCACATGTATTTAACTCATCTGGATTCAGCTTCCAGAAGTACTACCCACTTTGCAGCTCCATACTCTTTTACAAAGACATTCATCCTTCAACTCTCTCACTCCTTACTTTGATTATCTTTATTCAATAATGCACCTCCTGCCCTTCCGAATGCCACTCCTTACATCTTCCTATTCCATGCCCCCAGACAATTCACCACATACTGCTCTTGTTCATGTTCTTGTTCTTAAATTCTCCATCTTTTCAGTTCCTTACTCCCTCAGTGCCAGTCGAATTCACATCCAGATGTAAGTCAAACTAATTTAGCTATACAGTTCTACAAATGCAAACTTTACATAATCAAAACTTTCTGTTCAGGATACTCAATAGCCAGAATCATTTCCATTAGCAGCAGTCCTGAAATAGAAGCAGCATTGCTGAGAGGCTCTTGCATCATGCTAATATTTTAGCTACGAATATGTAGGGGGCAAAAGTTCCTCGTTTGTTTTTCTGTGTACTTGCATTGTAACAGCAGCAGAAGTGTTGTGGTTGGCTTGCCTGTCCCAAATACACCCAGAGTCCTCTTAATTGCCATGACTACCTTTTAGACACTGAGTGAAAGAAACGTCCTTCCCTCCAATCAATGTCTTGTCATTCACCTTAATCGTGCTCTCTCTCTGGCTAATCTTACTCATTTGGTCCATTCTGAGCGGGCTGTGATTCCTGTTTCCTGAATCTTTTACCAAATTTACCTGTTGCCCGCATGTGGGCACAGACCAGGACTGGGGCAGAGGTACGTGACTCTCAAACCCATTGAGTTTCTATGCTGCCAAGTTGTAGAAACCTGGCAGATCAGTCAAATTGGCATGGTTGGTAAAACATTGAACACCGACCATTTGATTGCTAGATGTGAGTTCATTGAGAGGGCCTGGCATTCAGTCCTTTACAAATGAGGTAAGTTTTCGACACACATGTTAAGTAAACTTTCCATTCCACACTCACTCCACCATCTCTGATTCGGCCAATTTTCTTATAAAAGCTGAGAGGAGAGACAGATGAATATGGTTTGAGTGGCATACTGCCATCATTTCCACTTATGTGAAGGAACCTTTCCCTGATCGGGCAAGCTTAGGCAGGTTCAACAGGAATAAATTCTTGACAATTACAACCCAGCACTTAGTCCAGGGCATGCCTCTGTTAATTTAAGTAAATAAAATACTGTTGGTAAGCGTGTGTGTCTATATGGGCACATGAAGTAGTCTGGGATCCAAAGACTGTTATCAACTTACAGAAGGTTTCTGAATCAACACCAGCAGGAGCTCAGAACTATCATAGAATTTGGAGGAACACATTTGATGTATGTGATCTCAATTTGCAGCAAAAAGGTAGTCTATTATACATGGGTTTTTTTGTGTAACGTTAGGACTCCTAAATATTGCATGTCGAATCTATACGAGGTTCCCTGTGGGTCTTCACAATTTGACAGTATAATTACAAGCTTCAGGCTGAACTCAATGGGCCATTGAAAAAGTTAACCATGGTTGTCACCATGCAAGATACAGGAAGCTTAATGAGTAAATTAGGATTCGATTATCAAAGCGAAAAATTTGAAACTTTGCGCACCAATTGAAAAAGAAAATCAGAAACACTGCTCAGAGTTAATGAGATGTCATCTACCCAATAAATAAGACATCAAAATGTGAGATAATCTGGCAACCAGAATATTTCATGAACTTTATCATAGTTGACATGCTGGCAGGTCAACCAGTCATAATGGGATTCTGTCAGAATGTTAATAATATTAGCACCTTTAGACTAACAACTGAGACATGGCTAAACAGCTGTCATTAACACATTTTATAATCTGCAGTCTCTTGACTTCATCAAGACATCTAATCCCAGTGAAAATTTTGATCTGAGACAATGATCGAAATTTCTGCATATATTGAATTATTAAATATGCTTGCAAAAGCACTGAGTCACTGTTGTAATGTGAGATGACCTTTTCTTAACCCTACGCCACCTCCAACTTGTCTGAAAACAGCCATTATATGGTTCCCTAGGGTATCCTATAACCATTATCAGGTTCCCTGGGAAAAAAAAGAACTTCTTAATAGATTTTTTTTTAAAACCAATGATGAATCTGTGTGCAAAATAGCTTCTAGTCTCAGTACACATGTCCAACATGCTTACCAATTGTGTCAAATATAAGAGAAAACTAGCCAGGTTCAATATTTGGTCAGGGTAAGTTAGCCTGATGTTAGACAGTGGAACATTTTATTGCATAAAGGATTGTTATTGTTATCTTCTGGAATTCCTACAATGCTTTACAATATGTGAATTTCTTTTTAAATGCAATAATAATTGTGTAGATAATTGTAGCAGTCAAATTGTGCAGAACAAAGAAAACAGGTAAGAATAGTCAGTTCTGATGTAACACAACAGATCCATTTACATGTGATCCCGTGTTATAAGAAAATCACGCAATAGCCAGGCCATTTAAACTAATGGCGTCGGAATCATGTTATAGCCAACACAGGTAAGGAAAATTTGAGTTCTGCAAATAATGATCTAAATTCTCCAATCACCAATTCACAATGAAGAAACACATTATAGCAGAACAGACTGCACAGGGCAGCTAACTTAATGTCTGTTATTGTAAAAATGTGAAGTCTTTATTATTAAGGATGTAATAGCAGACCATTTATAAATGCATGATATAATCAAGCAGAGCCAGCATGGCTTAATAAAGGAGAAGTTATGCCTCAAACGTTTACTAGAATTCTTTGAGGAGGTAACAAGCAGGAAGGATAAAGGTAAAGTTGTGAATGTAATTTATTAGGACTTTCAGAAGGTGTTGATAAGGTGTCGTTAATTAGGTTGCTTAATAAGATAAGAGCCAATAGTGTTCAAGATAATATACTTGGATGAAGAGGATTGGCTAATTTAGAGAAGACAGAGCATTGGGACTTGGGAGGATTTTCAGGCTGGCAACAAGTAGCTCGCGGAGTGCCGCAGTAATCAGTGCAGGGGACACAATTCTTTACAGTATATGAATGGCTTGAATGAGGAAAGTGAGTGTACAGTGGCCAAGTTAGTGTACTGGACCAATAATAATTGGGAAAGCAGTGAAGAGGATGATACAAAGAGTCTTTAAAGGCCAGGCTAAGTGAATAGGCAAAAAATTGGCAAATGATATATAATGTGGGGAATTGTGAGGTTATTTATTTTGGTTCATGAATTACAAAAAACTAGCATCTGGGTTCAGTGGGTAATCGGGAAGGCATCTGGAATGTGAGCCTTTGTTTCAAAGGGAATGGAATAGAAAAGAAGGGAGGTTTTGTTAAAGCTATGCAAAGCACTAGTCTTACAAAAGCTGGAAAACTGTCAACAGTGATCTTATTGAAACACACAGGATTCTTAGAGGATTTGACAGGGTAAATGCAGAAAGTTTGTTTCCCTTTGAGGGACAGACTAGGACTAAAGGATATAATCACAGAGGAGGGTCATATATTTAATGTAGAAACAAGGAGGTATTCCTTTTCTGAGAGGGTAGTGAATCTGCGGAATTCTTTCCACAGAGGGTTGTTGGAGTGTTTCATTAATTATCTCCAGTGTTGAGATAGACAGATTTTGCTTAACAAGACGATCAAGGGTTATGGTGAAAAAGCAGTGGAATTGAGGATTATCAGTTTAGCTGTGATCTCATTCAATGGCAGGGTAGACTCAATGGGCTGAATGGCACATTTCTGCCCCTTATGGTCTTATAGCAAGTACTCCCACAAATATGAAAAGAAGAGGAAGAATTGACGGATAAATGTTGATCAGATAGTCAGCTGAATGCTCTTAGAATCTTTCATGATCAACTAAACAGGCAAACCAAGCTTTGTTTGTATCGTCTCAACTAAAAGACTTTGATTTTGGCACCTCAAAGTCAAAAGCGTAGAAATAAATGGTATGCAGTACAAACAGACAAATGTGTAATATTTGATGATGACAGCCCTTGTCCAATCTTTTAGAAAGTTATCAAGTGGACGTGAATACGTCTAGATCATAAATGAAAACACTGACCCAGAAATATGTTACAATGCATACAGCTTTAAACGTGAATATGGCTCACAACAGTTTACAATCTCATTGTGTGGAGCTTGAAATAAATGTATTTATGTTTCCAACATACAAAATAATTTATTTATTGCGAATTTGAAGGCAAACGGGGACTTTGATGCACTTGTACAGAAAACACAGAAAGCTAGCCCACAGGTGCAGCAGTTAATCAGGAAAGCTAATGGAACATTGGCCTTTATTTCAAGGGTGTTGGAGTATAAGAGTAGTGAAATCTTACTGCAATGATGCAGGATGCTGGTGAGATCACATCTGGGGTACTGTGAACAGTTTTGGTCCCTTTTTTTAAGAAAAGGCATTATTTCATCTCAGGCAGTTCAGATACAGTTCACTTGGATGAATCCTGGGAGAGCGGGATTACGTTATGAGCAAAGGTTGAGCAGATTGGGCCTCTAGTGTTTGAAATTCAGCAGAATGAGAGGTAATCTCATTGAAACATACAGGATTCTTAAGGAGCTTGACAGGGTAAATGCTGAGAGGATGTTTCCCCTCCTGGGAGAGTTCTGGTATCAGTGGGCATAGTCTCAGAGTAAAGGGGCACCAATTTAAGACTAAGATGAGGAGGAATTTCTTCTCACAGAGGTTAGGTAAGTTATATGGTGAAGATTACGAGGAGGCCAGAGGGCTGTGAAGTCTTTAAAATATAACAGAGGATGACTAAAAAAAACAAGAGGGGAAAAGATGAAAGGTGAAGGTAGCCAGCTAGAAAAATAAGAAGATTTCAAGAGTGCTCTTAGATATCTAAAAGGCAAGAGATAGGCAAGTGTGGACATTGAACCACTGGAAAAGGAAGCTGGAGAAGTAGTAAAAGGGAACAAGGAAATTGCGCAGTAACTGAATAGATACATTCCACCAGTTTTAAAGTGGAACACAACAGCAGCATTCTAAAACTTCAACAGAGTCAGAGGGCAGAACAAAATGTCGTGACCATCACGAAGGAGAAGGTGCTGAGGAAGCTGAACAGTCTGAAGGTGGATAAATCACCTGGATCAGATAATTACACCCCAAAGTTCTGAAGGAGGTAGCTGAGGAAATTGTAAAGGCGCTGGTGATGATCTTCCAGGAAATGCTGGAGTCAGGGAGGGTCCCAAAAGACTGGAAAATGGCTAACGTAACACAGAGGCAGAAGGTAGGAAACCGAAAGTCAGTTGGCAATTTTTGAGAAGATTTGTAGCTCAGGTTGATGATGAGTATGTAAGTTAGCTCACTGAGCTGGAAGGCTTGTTTTCAGATGTTTCGTCACCATGACTAGGTAACATCATCAATGAGAGTTTCTGCTGGAGCGCTGGTGCTATGTCCTGCCTCTCTATTTATAGGTCTTGGGTTCTTAAGGTGGGTGATGTCATTTCTGGTTCTTTTCTTCAAGGGAAGGTAGATAGGGTCTAAATCGATGGGTTTGTTGATGGAGTTCTGGTTAGAATGCCAAGCCTCTAAGAATTCTTGTGTGTGTCTTTGTTTCGCCTGTCCAAGGATGTGTGTGTTGTCCCAGTCAAAGTAATGTCCTTTTTTCTTGTATGTATGGAAACTAGTGATAGTGGGTCGTGTCTTTTGGTGGCTAGTTGGTGTTCATGTATTCTGGTGGCAAGTTTCCTGCTTGTGTGTCCTATGTAGTATTTTTTATAGTTCTTGCATGGTATCTCATAAAATACATTAGTTTTGCTGGTAGTATCTAATGAATCCTTTAGGTTCATTAGTTGCTGGTTAAGTGTGTTGGTAGGTTTGTGGGCTACCATGATGCCAAGGGGTCTGAGTAGGCTGGAAGTCATTTCTGATATGCCTTTGCTGTAAGGTAATGTGGTTATAGTTTTTGGTTGCGGTGTGTCTGTTTGGGGTTGTTTCTGAGGAATCCGTTTTTCTTGAAAACCTTATATAGTTATTTTTCTTCTGCTTTTGGTAGTTCTTGGGTGTTGCAGTGTGATGTAGCTCATTGAAATAATGTCTTAATGCAGCTCCATTTGTGGCTGTGGGTGTTGGGGTGATTGCTTCTGAAGTTAAATATTTGGTCCGTGTGTGTTGTTTCTCTGAAAGCCAGTTAACCTGCCCTTGGCCATTAGGACGATTTTAGAGCGCAATATCAAGGATGAGATTGCAGAGTACTTTGAAGTGCACAGTAAAATAGGGCTAACTCAGCATGGTTTCAACACAGGGCATCATGTCTAACAAATCTGTTAGAGTTCTTTGTGGAGATAATGAGCAAGTTAGACAAAGGTGAGGCAGGGGAGATGATCTATTTGAATTTCTAACAGGCCCTTGATATTGGGCAGCAAAATATGTTGCTAAGTAAGAGCTCATGGTGTTAGGTTCAAGATACTGGCATGGATAGAGGATTGGCTGACTGGCAGAAGGTCAAGAGTAGGGATAAAGTTGTCTTTTCTCAGGATAGCAGGAGATGACTTGTGGAGTTCCACAAAGGTCAGTTTTGGGATCAGAACTATTCATGTTATACATTAACAACCTGGATGAAGGAACTAAGGGCACTGTTGCTAAATTTGCAGATGACTTAAAGGTAGGTGGAGGGACAGAGAGTGTTGAAGAAGGAATTGGACATACTAAGAGAGTGGGCAAGGAAGTTGCGGACAGAATATAATGTGGGAAAATGTGAACTTACGCACTTTGTTAGGAAGAATAGAAGCATGGATATTTTCTAAACAGGGAAAGGTTTCAAAAACTGATGCAGAAAGGGACTTGGGACTCCTAGATCAGGACACTCTTAAAGTTAGCATGTAGGTTCAGTCAGCAGTTGGGAAGTTCGGAAGGGAAGTGCAATGTTAGCTCATATTTCAGAAAAGGAGCACCTTGTCAGGACCCTGGAGGGACGATGTCAGACAGTGCCAACTGGAAGACCAGAGAGGGTGAAGGCGACAGAGTGGGAAAGATTAATGTTTGAAGCAGTTTCAGTTTCAGTGACATCAATTTGATATCAATTCATTCAGTAATTTACAAAATGGATAGTAATTCAGTAATTTATTCTATAATCAAAGATGGCAACATTTTCCACTGTACCCAAGTATAAGTGACAATATTAAATAAATCTAAAAAGCTAGACGTAGGTAATGCAGGATTGGAAGATTAAATGAATACTTAAGATAGTTTCTGGCATCTACATGCATAACTGTCACAGGCATTGACTTGTCTGGGATAGTACTGAGCAATTTCTTTACAAACTGGAGCTTGCTTCCCTCAGTGTGCCATGCTGCCATTGATAAGGCATAAGAGCAGAAATTAGGCCATTCAGCCCATCCAGTTTGCTTTGCCATTCAATCAAGTCTGATAAGTTTCTCAATCTCATTGTCCCACTTTCTCCCCATAACCCTTGATCCCGTTGAAAATCAAAAACCAATCTGTCTCCATCTTAAATATACTGAATGTCCTAGCCTCCACAGCCTTCCATGACAATGAGTTCCAGAGATTCACTAATCTCTGGCTGAAGAAGCTTCTCCTTATCTCCATTCTAAAAGTCTTCCCTTTACTCTAAGGCTGCACCCTCAGGTTCTAGTCTTTTCTACCAATGGAAACACCTTCCCAATGTCCACTCTGTCCAAGCTATTCAGTACAGAGGAATCTTGATTATCCAAATGATAATCTGGGAGTATTTTGTTTGGATAATTCAATGCCACATAATCAAATGCTGCACAACACAGTTTAGCCAAGCATTGGTTCCTTGCGATCTTGTTTAGATTATCCGAAGTTCAGATAATCGAGGTTCTTCTGTATTCTGTAAGTTTCAAGTAGATCCCCCTCTCATCCTTCTCAACTCCACTGAGTATAGACCCAGAGTCCTTAAACATTCCTCATATGTTAAGCTTTTCATTCCTGGCATTATTCTTGTGAACCTCCTCTGAACATGCTCCAGGACCAGCACATCCTTCCTGAGATATGGGACCCAAAACTATGCACAATACTCCAAATGTGGTCTGACCTTATAAAGACTCAGAAGTAGATCCCTGCTTTTATATTCAAGTCCTCTCAAAACAAATGTCATTATTGTATTTCTCTTCCTAACTACTGACTCAACCTACAAGTTTACAAGAAGAGTGGGTGCTGGAAAAGCACAATTGGTCAGGCAGCATCCAAGGAGCAAGAGAATTCAATGTTTCAAGCATAAGCTCTTCATCAGAATGGTTCTCCTGCTGCTTGGATGATGCCTGACTGGCTGTGCTTTTCCAGCATCACACTCTCAACTCTGATCTGCAGTCCTCACTTTCTCCTAACCTTGAGAGAACCCTGTACTAGACTCCCAAGTCTCTTTGTACTTCAGACTTCTGAATATTCTCCCCATTTAGAAGATAGTCCGTGCCTCTATTCTTACTACTAAAGTGCATGACCTCACACTTCCCCACATTGTACTCCATCTGCCGCTTCTTTACCTACTCTCCTAACCTGTCCAAACCCTTCTGCAGCCTCCCTGTCTCCTCAATACTACCTGTCCCTCTACCTATCTTTGTACCATCTGCAAACTTGGCCAGAATGCCCTCAGTTCATCTAGATTGTTAATGTATAAAGTGAAAAGCTGTGGTCCCAACACTGACCCTTGCGGAACACCACTTGTCACTGGCTGCCATCCTGATAAAGACTCTTTTATCCCCACATTCTGCTTTCTGCCAGGCAGCCAAGCTTCTATCCATGCTAGCACCCTGCCTCTCACACTATGGGCATTTATTTTGCTCCGTGGCCTCCTGTGCAGCACCTGGGCAAATGCCTTCTTGAAGTCAAGATAAATAACACCCATAGGCTCTCCTTGGTCTAACATGCTCATTACTTCCTCAAAGAATTCTAGCAGATTTCTCAGGTATGACCTCCCCTTGATGAAACCATGCTGACTTTGCCCTATTTTACCATACACTTCCAAGTATTCAGAAATCTTATCCTTCACAATTGACTCCAAATTATTACCCACTAATTTTCTATCTTTTGCCTTACTCCATTTTTAAACAGTGGTATCATGTTAGCAATCTTCCAATCCTCTGGGACCCTCCCTGATTCGAGTGATTGCTGAAGGATCATCACTAGCACCTCCACTATCTCTTCAGATATCTCCCTTAGAACTCTGGGGTGTAGGAGAAAGTGAGGACTGCAGATACTGGAGATCAGAGTCGAAAAGTGTGGCACTGGAAAAGCACAGCAGGTCAGGCAGCATCTGAGGAGCAGCAGAGTCAACATTTCGGGCATAAGCCTTTTATCAGGAATGCCCTCAGTTCTTTCATCTAGATCATTAATGTATAAACTGAAAGGTTGTGGCCCCAACACTGACCCTTGAGGAACACCATTTTTCACCAGCTGCTATCCTGAGAAAGACCCTTTTATCCCCACTCTCTGCTTTCTGCCAAACAGCCAATCCTTTCTCCATGCTAGTAATTTGCCTCTAACACGATGGGCCCTTATCTTACTCAGTACCCTCCTGTACGGCATCTTGTCGAAGGCCTTCTTAAAGTCCAGGTTGATAACATCCATTGGCTCTCCTTGATCTAGCCTGATCATTACTTCCTCAACTCTGGAGTGTAGACCATCTGGTCCAGGTGATTTATTCACCTTCAGATCATTCCGTTTTTCCAGTAATTTGGTGATAGCCACCATACTCAGCTCTGCCCTTAAATTTTTGGGATATTACTCGTGTCTTCCATTGTGAAGACTGATGCGAAGTAATTATTTAGCTCCTCAGCCATTGCCTTGTTCTCCACTACTATCCCTTTACCATCATCTTCCAGCAGCTCAATGTCCACTTTTGCCTCTCTTTTGACCTTGATATATCTGAAGAAGCTCTCACAGTTTTCCTTTATATTACTGGCTACATTATTTCATCATTTTCCTCCTTATTTCTTTTTCTGTTGCCCTCTGTTGGTCCTTGTAAGCTTCCCACTGCCCTTTGTCACATGATACGCTTTCTCTTTTGCTTTTATGCTATCTCTGCCTTCCCTACTCAGCCATGGTTGCCTCATCCTTCCTGCACCATGCTTTTTTTCTGAGGGATGAAGTTTTGTTGCATCTTCCTGCCACTGGTCTTCCCACCAAGCTCTTCTCCCAGTCAATTCTGCCCAGCCCCTCCCTCGTGCTTCTGTAGTTGCCTTTATTCTGCTGATCCTAGTAAGCTGTAGAGTGAGGCCTTTACATACAAGCTCCCATGCCTTGATACTGTGATAGCTTGGGAATGTCTCTGAAAGATATATTGCACAATAGCTGGAGTCAAAGTATTGTCTAGTCCCTTCTGCATGGGGTTCCAGCTCTGGTTGGACATGTTCTGAAAGATTTCACCATCCTCCTGTGCCCACATCTTCACTCCTTGTCAACCAAAATGCCCATTTGCACAATACAGTCAGGAAACTAAAACACTCTGACAGCGGGTTTTATACGGAGGTGTCAGTCAAACAGCCATTATTTCCACTCTGGTACTTGCACCAGCAAAAGCCATCTCCTGCACCTTCCACCAGCTTGGACACTTTCACCTTAGTGGATACTTTATTTAGGTTAGACCCAGTGGCATATTCAAATGAGTATTGCACTGAGACAGCTGGCAAAGGAAGAAATATCCCAGGTCATCAGCATTGAGAGGACCTCTGAAGACTAGGCATTTGCTTAGCCCTACACAGGAGAGAACGCCATGGTGAATGACTTTGTCAAAAAGCACAGATAGATTCAGGAGCTGCAGGCAGGTTTGTCAGAGCCACTCAGGAAATCGAATTGGAGCTTTGGAGAAGCCATGTTGGCCGAGGCATACGTGACAGGTAAAAACAAGGACGGCAGATGCTGGAAACCAGATTAGAGTGGTGCTGGAAAAGCACAGCAGGTCAGGCAGCATCCGAGGAGCAAGAAAATCGACATTTCGGGCAAAAGCCCTTCATCAGGAATCAGTCTAATCTAGACTGAGGCATATGTGAACCTGGCAGTGTCTGGGGACAGGTTGGTGGCTGGCAGGAAGAGCCAGGTCTGACCTAACACACAGTCACTCCCAGAGGTACTTGCAGACACACACTCCATCACTCCAGCCATTGGTTCTCAGCATCAACGTCAATGCAAGAGGGGAAAACGAGGGGCATTGTTCTCTCTCAATGTGTCATTTCCTCTCAAGAAACATGGTGGGTGCCAGTGAACATCCAGATAGAGGAAGAACAAACATAGGAGAAAGTAAGGACTGCAGATGCTGGAGATCAGAGCTGAAAAATGTGTTGCTGGAAAAGTGCAGCAGGTCAGGCAGCATCTAGGGAGCTCCTTGGATGCTGCCTGACCTGCTGTACTTTTGCAGAAGAACATACATAGGAACCCCAGACATCTCTTCACGGGACACTCCAGAGGTGCCTGGCCATTCATATTCCACACTGTTTGTGACCCCCAACCCTATGGAACTTCAAGCTGAAGAGGGTGAGCCTGCATCTAAACAGGACATTCTCAACATGACTGGTCTCTCTATCCTCAAACATTCCGAGGATCACCCACTTAAACTCAGCCCTGACTGAGAATGGCCGAGACCCCTGACTGATGTCTCTGCAGCTCTCCAGATGACTTACCAATAATATAAACCTGGTCAGACTCGACCCATGGGACTAACTGTGGTTCAATCCCCAAATTGTAAGGACACAGATCCCTTGACCTTGATTACATCAACTTCCCAAAAGACCGTAATCAACTCACGGAATGAGGTCTGTGAATGTCCTTAAAATATTCTGAAGAAGGATCACTGGACTTGAAGCATTAACTCTGCTTTGTCTGTACAAATGCAGCCAGGCCTGCTGAGTTTCTCCAACTATTTCTGTTTTTGTTTCTGATAATGTTCTTGCCTGACACTATCAGACTACCGTGGCATCCCTTGAAAGCACTAAGTACTGACTTCCTAGACTTTTAGACATGGTCATTCTGATTGAAGCCTATGCAATTTGCTTGATTCAGAAGATGCTAGCACATGCTACAGTTGATGATATTGACACGGCACAGATTCAGACAGCAACATGTCCACCCACTTGACTGTCCAGTACTTGTTACCATAGCAAGTTACCGGGCTTTCAATACGTGCTGAAAGAAAGCAAAACAGAACTACATGTGCCTGTCAGTTCTGAATGAAGGAATAATCCACAAAGAAAGCAAAGCAGAGACACTGAGGGCATGCAGTGGAAAAATGATTAAGAGCTGAGAAAGGAATCTAAGAGCCCTGAAGTGCACCATATACTAATGCATTAGACGGTTATATGACCCTGTGTGCAAGGTGAGCTGTCAGGAGCATTGCAATGTAAGGTGTTTGCGACCTCCAACATGCAGTATTGAAGTATTGAACTGTAATATATTCTGGTACAAAATGTGCCACAGTGATGTGGTGAAACTGCTGTTTTGATTATGTTAACTTTATGTGGATGAAACTTGCAGGCAGTCGCTGTCCATGGAGTATGTCCTGAGGTATTGGGGAAAGTTGGCCAATATGGAGACCCAAAGAATATGCCAGCAAGCTACAGCATAACCACTTGGACTTTCATTCCTGAAATTGGTACTGTCTAGTTTCGCACTGGTACCTGGGAGAATAGCGATCTACCTGTGAACGAGGGAAGATTAAGTAAAAATTAGATGTTAATGCATGCAAAAAGGCTTCTCACCACACAGTAGTGAGATTCTCATCCTGAGGAGAAAACTGTGCCTTCTATTCTCAATGTCGAGAATCTCGTTCTCTGAATTGCAACTGGATTCTTCCAACTTTCTTTTGAAGTCGCCCACAGTGCTCAGGCACTGGGAAAATTCTGCACAAAATCTCATGTCAAGATAAATGGGTCAAGCATCATAAAAAGTAAAACGAAGTTAGATAGCTTAGGTTGTCAGCAGGTAGTTTGCGTGGTGACTGTAGGAGAAATTTTATTTAAGTACTAATGATCAGTTTTATTCTTAAGGATTATAGAAAACTGATACAGGAGACAGGAATGCCACGCTATTGTGGTGGAGGATTCTCAACTGTGATTGTAAATTTGTGAAATGCTACAAATCCATGTTTCGTTTTCCAGCGCTAATATCCTGCACTGTAACCAGCAGAAAGAATTTCACTGAATGAGAAAAGCTATCTGTCAAGAGGAGCGACACAGAACATGTTCCTCTCCATCCTATTCTTCCTCTTCAGCTTTTTCTCTCCCTGACCCTTTCTTTTCTTCTTAATACTTGTTCTTTTATCTTATTTCTTTTTCTATAAGAAAACCAATACATGTTACATCCAGCAAGTTAATTAAAATACTGTGTGAAGTGAATTGAAAAGAAATACAGGAGGTAATTGACAAATCCTTCATTTAACATGTAATTGGTTATAAATCTTTTATGAATAATTTTGATAGGTTTTAGAGATTTTATGCATGTAATCCAGTTTTGATTTTTCACTGAAATGAAAGTCTTTGTGATTTGTTTTCGACTGTGGGTTCTATATCTGCTTGCATGAAAGTTCTATGAATATTAATAATATTTTAAACAGACAGTATCTTTCTGTGCATCTGGCCTGGAATTAAAAATATAAATAAAACCAATGAAATATTCTTCTATTCACATTTCTGCATTCTTATTAACACTTACAGTGCTGCCTTTTCGATTGGCACTTCTGTGGGAAAAGTATTCAAATAGATATTCACCAATTATATCCTTGACACAAACCCAAGTTCCTAAGAATGTGCATTAAAATGCCATCTGAACACATTTCTCACAGGAAATTTCATTATAACTTATGGTTTGTTTTTTTATTCCCTTCCTTTCCCTAGCAACCCCATACCAACACCACTATGGTTTGCTCAGAAATATGGATTTGTTTGCTAATTAATTTGTGAAATTGCTCTTGTATTCTATCTGGGCAGAATCCAAACTCTATTCTCTGGGAATCAGATTATCTCCAAATACGTCATCAGGCAGTACAATGCTATCCTTGGAACAAAGTCAAGTCGCTGTCATATCGGACAAACTTTCTTATCGAACAAAGACTTCTGTCCTTTTGTTCCTTTCAAATAATGCAAGCAGATAGAATCCTTGTGATTGATATTCAAAATCAATCGGGTGCAGTAACTGTTTCAACTTCATTTCACCCTCAAAAGAGGGGAAAACAGAGCGAGGGAAACAATTACTTGGTTCTGGACTGTCCAAATATTACATTCAATGTAAAGGTCAGTGATTCATCATCAATGCTGAACCGATCAAAGTACAGAACACCAGTAGATCAAACCTGAGTCCTAATCAATCCCCGGTGAAGAATTCTTGAGCCCTTCTTCCAACAGGATTTTAATTTCGGCCCTACTCTCTCTTCCAACCTCTCCCTCATCTTTGATGATCTGCATTGCTTCTTATGGACTTCGCATATAGATTACTCAATTGAAAACCATGGATCATTTACTCTCGATGATTAATAGATGAAAAAATACTATATATTATTTGGCGATAGGGAAGAAAAGCATTCAGTCATTTTTAAAATCACTTTTTGATACAATAAGAATAAAAAAAGGCTGATTCAAGGCTCAACTGATCTTTCGTTCTAACAACAAAAATCTACATTTATATAGCACCTTTAACAGTCACAGAAGCATAATCAGATAAGAACTGACACAAAAGCACATGAAGAGAGATCTAGACAGGGAACCAAAGCCTCTGTCAAAGAGGCAGCTTTTAAGGAACATCTCGAGAAGGAAAGTGAAGGTGAAAGTTTCGGGAATAATTCCAGAGATCCTAAACATCTAAATATGACCACAAAAGGATTAATCTTCCTTTATTCGAGGGACATGAGTGTCACTGGCTGGGTGAGCACTTATTGACCATCCTTAATTGCTCTCAAGACGATGTGGTGATCTGAATGATGCTGGTAAAGCACAGCAGGTCAGGTAGCATCCGAGAAGCAGGAAAATCGACGTTTCAGGCAAAAGCCCTTCATCAGGAATTAAAGCTGGGAGCCTCCAGGGTGGAGAGATAAATGGGAGGGGTTGGGTGGGGGGGTGGGTTCCACCCTGGAGGCTCCCAGTTTCCATTCCTGATGAAGGGCTTTTGCCCGAAACGTCGATTTTCCTGCTCCTCGGATGCTGCCTGAACTGCTGTGCTTTTCCAGCACCACTCTAATCTAAACTCTGGTTTCCAGCATCTGCAGTCCTCACTTTTGCCAAGATGTGGTGATCTGCCTTCTTGAAACTCTGCAGTTCATCTGGGGATAAAAGGGATGACAAAGGAGCCAGAATTGGCAGAAAGCAGAGCTCTCACAATTTTGTAGAGGCAGAAGAGATTACAGAGGTAAGTACGGTGAGAACAGGGTGGGATTTAAGCACAAGGATGAGAGGTTTAAATTTGGGACTTTTACGGCTGGGGAGCCAAAGTAGGTCAAGAGCACAGCGTTGATTGATAGCAGAACTTTAATGAACTATTGTTTAAAGACAATGGAAGATAGAAAGATGATCAGAAGCGCACAGAAATAGTTCTGGAGGCAACAGAAGCGTGGATGAAGATTTTAGCTGTGAATGAATATAGCCAGGAGTGGCGACAAGTAATATTATATAGATGGTAATCAGCAATGTTGGTGATGGGTGTGATTGGCAACTCACTGTCAAATACCATGCCAAGGTTGCCAACAGTGTAGGTCACTATTAGACAGTGGATAGGGAGAGAGGTGAAATCAGTAGCTCAGGTGCACAGTTTGTGGTGGAAGCTGAAAGAATTGATTTCAATATGTCTAAAGTCTAATTCTAAATGTCAAACCTGTTTCAAGTTCCTAAAAAAATGGTGAAATATTTATAAGTGAAAAGCCCTTCAAACCTTGATACAATTTTGCAACTGACCCACTCGTGCCACAATAGCACTTTCACCATCCAGATACCAAGTGGTAGGTACTTGTTGGTCTAATGGTAATTGGGCAATCTTCCCCAACCCTGGATTGCTTGGTTGGACCTGCAGTACAAATTGTTGCTTCAGTTTCGACAACCATGCGTGGATTTTAGAACCATTTCTCAAATATAGATTTCAACCATTTAGGATGTGAATTAGTAAACATTCCTTATTATTTCAAAATAATGTATGCACACATAGCTTGTCGGCATTAATTTAGTAAGGAAATGGTCACCATGTCAGAACTGATAGGTCTGAAGTTCATATGATATTTAGAGCAGAGAAATGAAATGCACAAGACTATTTGGTATCTCCAAGTAGTTCACCAGTAGCAAGCCTCAGGTGGGTTCATGGTGGGGGGGGGGAAGTAATCAGCAGTGAGATAGAGAAAGCCGAGAGTGCAGTGATAATTACGTGGGAGGCAAAGTGATTGGAAGGGAGAAAGGGGGCAGACTGGGAGCAAGCACCAGTCCTCAGGATTTCAATAGAGCCAAAAGTAGGACCCTCCTCCTGCACATTTAGTATTATTTTTGCAACAAAGATAATATTTCCAAGTATGGAACCTTAATAACTGAAATCTTGACTGCCAGCAGATCCATCACCACTTACATGGAGAATAAATACTGATGCTTCAGGTGCTATCGTTTGCAAGATAATTTCCGTGTTTATGAGCCGACCTTTACTTTGAAATGTACTCTTTGGGCAGTCTGGAACCCAGCAATTGGTCTATTGGTTGTGGTTTGCCCTTTACAAGGAGTGAGGTTCTGTTGAAACTGTTACTGATGTCTCAATACTGTATCAGATTGCTTTTCCATATCAATCAGAGCTTTTCACCCTTTTTCCACAGTAAGGAAGGTAAGAACATGTCTGTTTGTGCAGTAAAATGTGTCCTGTATGAACTAAACTTGGCTTTCTCCCATAGATAGCACTTTATTATCTTATTATGAGAAGATTGTCTGGCTCCCAGAGTGTATAGTTCAGATTCTACCAGAATAGAATATTTCAGTACAGGATTCTTAAGGGGCTTGATAGGGTAAATGCAGAGAGGATGTTCCCCCTCATAGGATTGTTTCAGACAAGAGACTATAGTCTCAGAATTAAGAGGTGCCATTTTAAGACTAAGAAGACTTCTTCTTTCGGAGGTTTGTGAGTCTTTGGAACTCCTAGCTACAGACAGCTATGGGGGCAGAGTCCTTGTGTATATTTAAGGCTGAGATAGATAGATTTTTGATCAATTGGAGAATCAAGAGTTACAGTGAGAAGGGAGCAAAGAAGATATGAGGAATATCAAGTCAGCCATCATTCTACTGAATAGGGGAGCAGGCTCTAGGGGGCTGAATGGTCTACTCCTGTTCCTATCACCTATGCTGTTTGAGGATAAGTAAAATCTGAAGTCTGATTTTGTTACAGAAGCTAGTTAGCCAAACTTCAGTTTCTGGGGACATTCTGAAAGACAGTCATGTGAGAAGGAGTTGGGGGAGAGGAGGATAGGAATTGGAAACTCATGAAAAGTTGCAATGACATACCCTGCAAGAAATGTAATTTTAAAGAACTTTACTAATGATTGCATAGCAACAATGTCTTTATATTGTGAACCTCTCCTCTTGTTGATCACGTCAATGTAAGAGAATTACATTGATGAACAGCTCATAGATGACCAAATCCATGAATATATTAAGGGCTGGAACAGAAATAGAAAGCTACTGGGTGGCATGGTGGCTCAGTGATTAGCAGTGCTGCATCACAGTGCCAGGGACTTGGATTCGATGCCAGCCTCAGATGACTGTCTGTGTGGAGTTTGCATTTTCTCTAGCCTCTAGTCATATCTATTCAATAGTTGCAGAGAAGCAATAAACTATATCTTGTGTCTGTGTGGGTTTCCTCCGGGTGCTCCGGTCTCCTCCCACAATCCAACGATATGCAGGTTAGGTGAGTGAGCCAAGTTAAACTGCCCGGGGTGTGTAGGTTAGGGGTAAATGTAGAGTAATAGGGCAGGGTGGGTTAGTCTTCAGAGGGTGGGTGTGGAGTTGTTTTGGCCTGATGGCCTGTTTCCACACTGTAGGAATTCTAAGAAACTATTGTGTCACAATAAGCCCCATGTCTCTACAAATGTTGTCATTGATAAAATCTACTTGGGTCTTAATGGAAATATCTACCCAAATCAGGAAGCTTTTTGTGCTCTCCAAATTGTGTGAAACAGACAGATATAGTATGAGAAAAAAACAGGAAGTACAAGAAGTTCTGAAGAGGTCAGGAAGTTTCTATACTGAGATACGAGGTCAAAGTTTTTGGTTGATGATTCTTCATTAGTATAAGATCATCAATTTGAAAGGTTAACTCTGCTTCTCTCCACAGATGTTTTATTCTTTTATTTGTTTCAGATTGTTATGGTATCTTGCAGGTTGCTCGCATGCTGGTTAGGAAATGGAAGGCAATTATGTAGGCCCTTAGGAAGAAAGTCTGTCATGGCTTCTGCCCTTAGCAGTTAAGAGGCCTTTATTTGGGCTAAGGACCCTAGGATATGACATTTTCTTTCAATAACTGCATCAGTACACTTTGTCTTCCTTCCCATGGATTCCCTGTTTTCCTGTTTTTGAACTAAAGTAGTTTGCTTTGAAAGCCAGAATCAAGTAACATAACATTTTTAGATAGCCATGCCGTCTTCTTATTCTCTTCCCTGCCTGAAGACAGGTATGACCAACAGTACAATGACCGCAGCTGATTGGACGAGGAGACAGATCCTGAAGCCAACCCAACTGACCATTTTATCAACTGAGCCAACCAACCTCCTGCACCTCCCATCCCAAGGAGTGTTGGTTGCTATGACAAAATATCCCTTCACATTATATTGTAGCCTGGTTTTAGAGACAGTGATGGCAGATCTTTCAACTTTTTCCATCACATAACTAATCAGGAATCTTTCACACTCTAACTGCCTGTCATTGGTTTCTGTTTTGAATGATTTGCAAGTTAACATTCATCCTGATGTGTCACATCAGGACACACTTTCCTTGTACATCAAGGCTCAGAGTGGGACATGAAAGCAGAACTTCTAACTCAGAGACAGTGACCTACACACTGCTTTTGCGACTAGCTTTCAATGTTTTGATGCAGATTATATTTGTGCAAGAGGCCAGTGGAACATTTAATGGCCCTGTTGGCAATTACAGTGCTGTTGTCATGGGAATGCATTGTGAAGAAGACTTTCAGGAAATACTTAAGTTAATTTACGGAATTCATTGTTTGTTTGCTCTTTGATGCATTTGGAACTCATCCTTCCAAATCATTTGTTTTTTTTGCCTGACAGAAATGTTGATATATATCTCCCATACTCCCACTTCTGCTGAGATGATGCATAGAGCAGCATGTGTGCACAGTGGCCCCACTCTATTTGATCTCATAGAGCTTGGGTAAACTCCAAGGAAACTGCAACACAGGAAACTCCAGGCTGAGAAAATACCAACTCTGTAAGTGGTGCTCACATTTTAGTCCATCAAGATATCTAACTGCAGATGGAATTTAAAGTTTGCTGGTAAGGTCAATGGATGGAGGATAGTTCGGAAACAATGAGGGATTTATTTTTATACTGGCTTCCTCCCATTTGGAACCCTTGAGGGAACGTTATCAGAAGGTCATTTAATAAAAGCAGAGCTCAACTTGACAATCCCTCAGATAATTTAAATGCATAATATTTGTTTGGTCAGATTTCTCGAATTAACTTTCCTGCTAGTTTCTTACTGCCAGTAAGCTCAGATGTCACTTTCCAAAGGATAGAAGACTTGAGAGTGTTTCATGAAGGGACTTGAAAAAGAAAGAAGAACACACAATTATGGAGCACCTTTCAATGCTCAGAATATCCCAGCTTGTTTTATAGGCAATAATGTGTTTTTGAAGTGTATTCATTGTTGTCATGGAGAGAGCACAGCAGCTAATTTGCACACAGAAATGCTCTTAAAACAATCTGATGATAAGCAGGTAATCCATTTTAGTAATGTTGATTAAGCTCACCAGAAAGAACTTTTTGGCTTGTCTATGAAATAGTCCAGGTGGAAGTGTCATAGATAAATGTTTCATCTGTCAGTGCCTTCGACATAGGAGAACCACCTCAGTGACATACACGAATACTGTGTACATATATGCTGAAAATTTGAGGCAGTTTTCAGAATATCTAAAAAGTTTCTGAGAAGATTTCAGAGAGGTAATAGACAACATCGCAACCATGAAAAGCAAGTTATACCATCTGCAAGAAGTACTGAAGCAATTCAACAATTCTCTACTTTCTAAACTTATACCCTCTGCCAAATTGAAGGACAACAGTAGCAGATTCATTGGAACACCACCATCCTGACTTGGAATCATATCACGGCCCCGTCAGTGCCATTGGGTCAACATCCTGAGCCTCCATGCCTAGCAGCACCTCAAGGAATCTAGTAGTAAAATAAGTTTAAGATATGCTCACCAAGGCCTTTTCCAGATCAATTAGGGATAGGCAATAAATGTTGGCAGAACTCGTGACACTCACATCCCATGAACAAATAGAAAGCCCACCTAAGTGGCTTTTCTTGTATTCTGGAAGACATGGGACAAGTTGTGTTGAACGGAGTTACATAATTAGATTCTAAATTATTCTCAGGTGCACATTATTTACGTTATAAAACCCAAAGTAGTGATTGTAGTAGGGTCAGCCAGATGGACCTCTGGCAGCCGTCTGTGTGGAGTTTGCACATTCTCCCCGTGTCTGCGTGGGTTTCCACCGGGTGCTCCGGTTTCCTCCCACTGTCCAAAGATGTGCAGGTCAGGTGAATTGGCCATGCTATATTGCCCATAGTGTTAGGTGCATTAGTCAGAGGGAAATGGGTCTGGGTGGGTTACTCTTTGGAGGTTTGCTGTGGACTGTTTGGGCCAAAGGGTCTGTTTCCACACTGTAGGAAATCTAAAAGAAAATAGATTGGTATACTCATTACTTATGAAGCTAGGTCATATTTAATATAGCCCAAAGAAGATGTGACTCTGAAGAAAGCCATTCAGATTGAAACACACATCTGGAAACAACGCAAGTCAATCCCAATGCAGAAGATCAAAGTTGGCACAGGACATCTTCAGAATCCATTCATTTCTTCACATTTTTCATAAGAACTAGCAGCAGGAGTAGGCCATCTGGCCCTTTGAGCCCACTCTGCCATTCAATAAGATCATGGCTGATCTTTTCATGGCCTCAGCTCCACTTACCCGCCCCCTCACTATATCCCTTGATTCCTTCATTGTTCAAAAAAATATTTATCTTAGCTTTAAAAACATTTACTGAATTAGCACCAACTGCTTTGCTGGGCAGGGAATTCCATAGATTCACAACTTTCTGGGTGAAGAAGTTCCTTCGAACAAAGAACAAATTTTACAGCCCAGTAACAGGCCCTTCAGCCTTCCAAGCCTTAACCTATCCAAATCTACTGCCTAAACCTGTTGCCCAATTCCTAAGCATCTGCATCCCTTTGCTCCCCACCTACACGTGCATTTGTTCAGACACATCTTAAAAATATCTACCGTACCTGCCTCTATTACCTCATCTGGCAACACATTCCAGGCACCTACCATCCTCTGTGTAAAGTACTTCCCACATGAATCCCCCTTAAACTTTCCACCTCTCACCTTGAAAGCGTGACCTCTCGTTATTGAATCCTTCACCCTGGGAAAAAGCTTATCTCTATCCACCCTGTCTATACCCTTCATGATTTTATAAACCTCAATCAGGTCCCCCCTCAATCTCCTTTTTTCTAACAAAAATAAACCAAACCTACTCAACCTGTCTTCATAGCTAGCACCTTCCATTCCAGGCAACATCCTTGTAAACCTTCTCTGCACCCTGTCCAAAGCCTCCACATCGTTTTGGTAATGTGGTGACCAGAACTGTACACAGTAATCTAAATGCGGCCAAACCAATGTCATGTACAATTTTAACATGACCTGCCAGCTCTTATACTCAATACGGTGTCCAATGAAGACAAGCATACTCTCTGCCTTCTTGACCACTCTATTCACCTGTGCAGCAACCTTCAGGATACAATGGACCTGCACTCCCAGATCTCTGCCCATCAACTTTTCCCAAGGCTCTTCCGTTCATTGTATAATTAGACTTCCCAAAATGCATCACCTCACATTTGTCTGGATTGAACTCCATCTGCCACTTCTCCGCCCAACTCTCTGATCTATCTATATTCTCCTGTAGTCTTTGACAATCCACTATGTTTTCTGCTACTCCATCGATCTTCGTGTCATCTGCAAACTTGCTGATCATACCATCAGTGCCCTCTTCCAGATCATTTATGTATATTACAAACAACAGTGGCCCCAATACTGACCCCTGTGGAACATCACTGATCACCTATCTCCATTTCGAGAAACTTCCTTCAACTACTACTCTCTGTCTCCTGTTGCGCAACCAGTTCTTTATCCACCTAGCTAGAACACTCTGCACACCATGTGACTTCACTTTCTCTAATAGTTTACCATGGGGAACCTTATTAAATGCCTTACTAAAGTCCATGTATATGACATCTACAGCCCTTCCTTCATCTATCAACTTGGTCACTTCCTCAAAGAACTCTATTAAGTTGGTAAGGCACAATCTCCCCCACACAAAACCATGTTACCTATCACTGATAAGCCCACTTTCTTTCTAAATATAAATAGATTTTATCCCTCAGTACTACTCTGGGTCTGCAGTAACCCAGAATATCCCTACTACCCTTCTTGTATGGGAGACAACATGAGCCACCCTCCAGTCCTCCGGCACCTCACCTGTGTTGAAGGATGCTACAAAGATATCTGTCAGGGCCCCAGCTATTTCCTCTCTCACCTCCCTTAGCAACCTGGTATAGATCCCATCCGGTGCTGGGGATTTGTCCACCTTAATAACTTCTAGCCTACCCAACATATCTTTCCTACTGACATCAACATGATCCAGAGTTATCAATCTTCTATCTCTAGTCTCAACATTTATCATGTCCCTCTCCTCAGTGATAACTGATGCAAAGTAACCATTCAGAATATCACACATTCTCTCAGGTTCGACACACAGCCTTCCTTCGTTATCCTTTAGTGGACCAATCCTTTCTCTCGTTACCCACTTGCTTCTTATATAAAAATAAAAGGCTTTGGGATTCTCCTTAATTCTGCTTAATAAAGCTATTTAATGACTCCTTTAACATGCTTGATTCCTCATTTAAGACTGGTTCTACTCTTACGATATTCCTCCAGGGCCCGTTCTGTTCTTAGCTGCCTAGACCTTATGTACGCTTTCCTTTTCCCCTTGGCTAGTCGTACGATTTTTCCTGTCACCCACGGTTCACGAATCTTGCCTTTCCTATCCTTTGCTTTCAATGGGACACGCCTATCCTGCACTATCTTTAACCTATCTTTGAAAGCCTCCCACATATCAAAAGTGCACTTCCCTTCAAATAGCAGTGTCCAATCCACATTTCCCAGCTCCTGCCTAATTTTGATATAATTGGCCTTGACCCAGTTTAGTACTCTTCCCTTAGGACCACTCTCATCTTTATCTATAAGTATTATAAAACTTATAGAATTGTGGTCACTGTTCTCAAAGAAATTCCCCACCACAATTTCTACCACCTGTCCTGGATCATTCCCCAACACCAGGTGCAATATGGCCCCTTCCCTCGTCGGAGTATTGACATACTGCTCTAGAAAACTCTCCTGGATGCTTCTTACAAAATTCTGCCCCATCCAGACCTCTGACACTAAGTGCATCCCAGTCAATGTTGGGAAAATTAAAATCTCCCATCACCACTATCCTGTTGCCTCTACATCTTTCCATAATCTGTTTACCTATTTGTTCTTCTACCTCACGCTCACTGTTGGGAGGCTTGTAATCTGGCCCCAACAATGTAACTGCACCCTTCTTATTTCTCAGCTCCACCCATAATATGTCACTACTCAATTCCCCCATAGTGTCCTCCTTTAGCACAGCTGTGATATTATCCCTGACGAGCAATGCAACTCCTCCTCCCCTTTTACTTCCCTCCCTGTTCTGTCCGAAGCGTCTATATCTTGGAAAATATAATTACGAATCATGCACTTCCTTCAACCAAGTCTCTGTGATTGCAATAACATCATACTCCCAGGCACCAATCCAAGCCCTAAGTTCATCTGCCTTACCCACTATACACCTTGCTTTAAAGTATATGCACTTCAGGCCACCAGTTCTTTTGCGTTCACCTGCTCACTGCCTACTCTTCCCCTTATTAATTCTATCCTCATGATTCTTACAATATCCAGTTTCCACCTCACTGCCGACTTGTCTTCTCTTCTGGTTCTCAGCCCACTGCCACATTAGTTTAAAACCTCCCCAACAGCAATAGCAAAAACTCCTCCAAGGACATTAGTTCCAGTCTGGTTCAAATGTTGACCATCCAATTTATAATAGTCCCACATTCCCCAGAACCGGTCCCAATGTCCAACAAATCTGAACCCCTCCCTCCTATACCATCCCTCAAGCCACATGTTCACTGTGCCTATTTTTTGTCTTTCTACACTGGCTAGCACGTGGCGCTGGTAGTAATCCTGAGATCACTACCTTTGAGGTCCTCCTCTTTAACTTCTCTCCTAGCTCCCTGAATTCTGCTTTCAGGACCTCGTCTCATTTTTTGCTTATATCGTTGGTGCCTATATGCACCAAGACAACTTGCTGTTCACCCTCCCCTTTCAGAATGCTTTGCAACCAATTGGTGACATCCCTGACCTGAGCATCAGGGAGGCAACATACCATCTGGGAGTCTCATTTTCAGCCACAGAACCACCTATCTACTCCCCTCACAATAGAATCCGCTATGACTATGGCCCTATGAGTCTTTTCCCCGTCCTTCTGCACAGCAATGCCCATCACAGTGCCATGATCTTGGCAACTGCTGCCCTCCTCTGTTGAGTCATGTCCCCCAACAGTATCCAAAACGGTATACTTGTTTTGGAGGGAGATGACTGCAGGGGACACCTGCACTGCCTTCCTATTCTTTTTCTGCCCTTTGGTCACCCATTCACTGTCTCCCTCAGCAATTCTAACCTGCGGTGTGACCAGTTCACTGAACGTGCTATCCACGGCCACCTCAGCATTGCGGATGCTCCACAGTGAGTCCAGAGCCGTCATGCGGTCAAACAAGAGCTGCAGCTGGGCCCATTTCTTGCAATTGTAAGAGTCAGGAACATCAGCCACATTCCTGAGCTCCCACATCAAGCAAGAGGCACATGCCACAGGTCTGAGGTCCACTGCCATTGTAAGCTTTAGCTTTATATCAACTAACTAAAACCAAAAATGCACTTAAATACATGCAAGAAAAGAAAAAGAAAAAATAAAATCCTTACTTTACAGAGTCTTTTTCTTCTGGTTGGGGTGGGGGTGGGGAGTGTTGTGGGAGGGAGGTACTACACGTGTAGTATCTCGGGATCAGCCGCTGACCGAATATATACGAAATCCTTACCTTCCCAGCACCCTCCTGGTCTCCACATCACCTGCTGCTCCCGAGCAGGAAAATGCTCCCGAACAGAAGCTTCATTCTCCAGTCCTAAATCTGCTCCCTCTAATCTTGAGGCTGTGCCCTCTTGTCCTAGTTTCACCTGCCCGCGGAAATGTCCTCTCTACATCTATCTCATCTACTCCCCTCATAATTTTAAATGTTTCCATAGGATCCCCTTCATTCTTCTAAATTACAATGAATATAATCCCAGTCTACTCAGTCTCTCCTCATAAGGCAAACCCCTCATCTCCGGAATCAACTCCGTGAACCTCCTCTGAACCCCCTCCAGTGCCATACATCCTTTCTCAAGGAAGGAGACCAAAACTGCACATAGTACTCCAGGTGTGGCCTCACCAGCATCCTATACAGCTTCAACATAACCTCCCTGCTTTTGAACTCAATCCCTTTAGCAATGAAGGATAAAATTCCATTTGCCTTCTTAATTACTTGCTATACCTGCAGACCAATCCTCTGTGATTCATGCATAAGGACACCCAGGTCCTTCTGCAAAACAGCATTCAGCAACTTTCAAGTCATAGTCCTTTTTCCTATTACTGCTACCAAAACAGATGATTTCACATTTATTAATATTGTATTCCATCCTCCAGACCTTTGTCCACTCACTTAAAGCATCTATGTTCCTCTGTAACGTTTCACAGTCCTTTGTGCAGTTTGCTCTGCCATTCATCTTAGTGTCATCTGCAAACCTTGACACACTAGATGTGGTCCCTAACTCCAAATCATCTTTCTAAATTGTGAATAATTGCAGTCCCAACACAGATCCCTGAGGGACCCCACCAGTTACTGATTGCCAACCAGAACAGCACTCACTTATCCCCACACTTTGCTTCCTGTTAGTCAACCAATCCTCTATCCATGCTAATACTTTACCCCTAATGCTATGCAATCATTATCTTATGCAGCACCTTGTCGAAGGCATTTTGGAAGTCTCAATACACCACATCTACTGGGTACCCTTTGTCACCATGCTCATAATGTCTTTGTAGAATTCCTAAAGATCTGCCATTCATGAACCTGGTCTATGTCTAATGGGACAATTCCTATATAGATGCCTTGCTATTTCTTCCTTGATTGTAAACTCAAGCATCTACCCTACTGCAGAAGTTAAGCTAATCAGTCTGTAATTCCCCATTTTTTGTCTGCCACCCTTTTTAAACAGTGGCATCACATTTGTTGTTTTCCAATCTGTTGGGACTGTCCAGAGTTCAGCGAATTTTGGAAAATTACCACAAGTGCACTTGTTATTTCTCCCACCATCTATTTTAGTACCCTGGGATATAGTCCATCAGGGCCAGGAGACTTGTCTATCCTTAGCTTCATTAGCTTGCTCAACACTACCTCTTCCGTCATAATGATTGTTTCCAGGTCCTCACCTATCTTTGTCTCTTTGTCAAATGCTGGCATGTTATTCTTGACCTCCACTGTGAAAACTGACACAAAATTCAATATCTCAGCCATTTCAGCATATCCCATGACTAAAAGCCCCTTTTCATCCTCTAAAGGACCAATGTTTACTTTAGCCAGTCTTTTTCATTTTATATATTCATAAAAACTTTTGCTATCTGTCTTTATATTTTGTTTTAGTTTTTTCTCATGTTCTATCTTACTTTTCTTTAAAGCTCTTTTTCTGGCTTTCTGTTAATCTTTAAACCTTTAAACCTTTCCTAATCTTCTAGTTTCCTGCTGATCTTGGCCACTTTGTATGCCTTGTCTTTCAGTTTGATAGCCTCCCTCATTTCCTTTGACACCCATGGCAGATTATCACTTTTCATACAGTTATGAACCAAAAAATACACATATGGGAACCAATACAGTTGGTAGGACAATACCAAACAATAAAAGCACCCGCTGATGCCATGGGAAAAAGCAACCTCACAAGCACAAACAGTATACAGGAGTCAATAACAAATTCTTGCATTGTAAAACAATAATCAGTTTCAGAAGAAGTTCAAAAGCAGACCACAGCTACACAAAAAAGCAAAAGACCAATGAACTACCTCATACAAAGTGGTAAATTTGAGAGAACACTCTCCACTTGAACATGAATCCAAAGCTTACTCAGAAAAAAAAATCAATGGCTAAGACCAAATCTTTTGGCACAAAGCTGACATTTATATCAATGGCCATCACACAAACTTCAAGCTAGACACAAAAACAAATTTCACAACATTATCAGATGGCGAAGCTTGCTTAATGAAACATTGTTTACAGCTGACAGACGTTAAACTACATGGTGCAGGTTCTTCACACCTAATGCCAATAAGCAACTCTCCAAATTAGCTAATGCCAAAACACCAAACATATTCTCCATAATCAGAAATTAACACACCTGAATTGAAAACCATGGATTTACTTCAATTTAATTTTAAATCTGGAAAGGATTGAGTCACAAAATGTCATGGGAACAGCCAGTCAAGGCACGGCAGTCAAGGAACAGCTGATAGAAGGTTTTACAGGGATGCATAAGCTTATGGTGGACCCTACAAAAAAAAAGCAGGATCCCTCACATTAACTATATTGGATTTAAAATTATGTTAAGGTGGCTCTGGAAAAACGCAGCAAGTCAGGCAGCATCTGAGGAGCAGGAGAGTCGTCGTTTCAGGCATAAGCTCTTCATTTGCAATCCTGATGAAGGGCTTATGCCTTAAACATCAATTCTCCTGCTTCTTGCATGCTGGCTGATCTGCTGTGCTTTTCCAGCACCACACTTTTCGACTCTGATCGCCAGCATCTGCAGTCCTCATTTTCTTCCAAAAAGTTTGTTTTTTTCCAACAGTGAGAAGGATAACTGAGAATTTACGGGTTTGATAGAAACGTTTTCCACTGCTATTGAAATGGAAAAAAAAATCAGATTCAAAGTGGAAAGAAAGGCAAGCAAAAGAGGGAGTAACTGAAACGTATGCCTCAATCAAGCCACTTGAAGAACCTTAACTGAACTGAGTCAGATTGTAGCACTCCCCAGTGACCAACTAATTATGGCCAATCCAAGTTTCACAGATCACACTGAGAGGACAAGGAAATGACAATTTCTAGTAGAATATCTGGCCTCCCTACTTTCTAAAGAAGCATCCTGAATGAGCCCTCATTTCCTGCTTTTGTTATTAGAACTAGAGGGCATAGCCTCAAAATAAGGGGGAGCAGATTTAGGACTGAGTTGAGGAGGAACTTCTTCACCCAAAGGGTTATGAAGCTGGGGAATTCCTTGTCCAGTGAAGCAGTTGAGGCTACCCTGTTGCATGTTTTAAAGTCAGCAGTCACATGACACCAGGTTATAGTCCAACAGGTTTATTTAAATTCACAGGCTGCTCACCTGATGAAGGAGCAGCACTCCAAAAGATATAATTTCAAATAAACTTGTTAGACTATAACCTGGTGTCGTGTGACCTCTGACTTTGTCCACCCAAATCCAACACCAGTATCTCCACATCATGAATGTTTTTAAGACAAAGATAGATTTTTTGAACAGTAAAAGCATTAAGGGATATGGGTTACGGTGAGCAGGCAGGTAAGTGGAGCTGAGTTCATGAAAAGATCAGCCATGATCTTATTGCACGGTGGAGCAGTCTCAACAGGCCAAATGGCCTGATCTTGCACCGACTTCTTATGTTTTTATGAAAAACAACAATGGATATCATCTCAAGCTAGAAGCAATACTCAGTTATCACAGTGGTGTTAATATCTGGTTAGTTGCATTATTAAGTTAGTTAGTATCTTTATTTAACTTTAAGAAGAGACAAAAAGTGTTTGATGCACGTTGACTACTTATTAGTGCGGCGGTTCTGCAAAACATTCGCAATAGGTGACAGATTTTTAAAAATGAGCTTAAGATTAGTTGTCAGGCTTCAGGAGCCTTTACAGATGAGGGATTAGATTTTGAACTGAACAAGTCAGGAACGACTTCAGGACAACAATCTTACTTGAAACAATCACATCCCAACAAATAGGGCCAGGACTTCACAGAAACAAGATTCTGCCTCCAAGTAGAAACAGAATAGTTATGAAATTTAATTGATCAGTTGAACCGCTCATGGCTCACACTAAATCCAGTGCCGGCTATGATCTACCAAAACTGAGAGCAAATACAACATAAAATAAATTGGTTTTGGAAAACTGTGCACTCATGTTTCCAGCTTTGTGATCCATGATAAGTGAAGTTGGTCATTTTAGTGATGTTTTATATGCCAGTCTTGCAAATGGGTAATCTGCTAAAACACTGAAAGATTTAGAAAAAAAAAGGGCAGAGTGTGGACATGTCCAATACTTGGAAGGAAATCTTATATTTGGAGTAATCTGAGAAAGCATGGCCCATCAAATGTTATGTGCTGCAGTCCATCTGGGACAGGTCCTCTCACTATTAGGAAGGGAATTACAGAACAGTGAAACAACAGCAAGATGTTTTCAAGTCAGAATGGTGAGTGGGTTCAAGGGGGAGTTGCAGTCAGTGGAGTTCTGGTGTATCTGTTGCCCTTGTCCTTCTAGATGGTAGTAGTCATGGAAGGTACTGGCAAAGAAGCCTTGGTGAATTCTGGTGCATTCTCCATGACACTACCAAACACAGTCCACTTGCCAACTAATTAGCACTCTCCTATCATGCCATGTAAAATACTGCTCCCCTTTGCAATGGTATTAATTCAAAGCCCTCATGAGAGCAAGAAAAAAAAACACATCAAAGCCAAGTGTGTCTTTTTTCAGCAATATTCTTGCTTTCATACCAGCTTAGTAGTTGAAAAGGGCAGAATGCCTGGTGGTCTGGTTTGTAGAAGTCAGCTGGCAAAAGGTGTGGCGAGGAATGAAGAGATAAATAGCGATCCCATGGATGGCTGTGGAAGGTTAGGTATCATGGCTGGTGAGGCGTGTGGTAATGTCAATGCTTGCGAGGGGAAGAGGAGCATTCGATCCTGTTCAAAAGAGGCTTTGAAAGTTTTGCGTTCTTCTTAATGGTGGTCCTTTTAAAACTTTTCAAACAACTTCAAGGTAAGCTCCACTAGGTGGAGCACATCCAGCCATCATTTCTCTCTTTTTTAATTGAATCTCGACAGTGTGGAAACAGGCCTTTAGGCCCAGCAAGATCATACTGACCCTTTGAAGAGTAACTCACCCAGAGCCATTCCTCTACACTATTGCTCTCCATTTCCCTTGACTAATGCACCTAAGCTACACATCCCTGAACACTTGGCAGACACTTTGGTCACCTGTTTTAAGGCCCCACCAAAATGGCAGTCAGACCATAGGAAATAATACGGTAAGTGTTGCACTTGGATTTTTTTTAGTGTTGTTAAGTTCTTCCTGCTCAATGGAGAAAGATAAAAATCAGTCTCCAAGTATTTTAATCTGCTGCTTTTATATGTTTATGTCTTGGTCTGTGGGCAAAGCAATCACTTGGGACATAGATCATGTTTATAGTGATGGTTTATATGTAGGCCTACACTTACAGAAAAAAACATTTGTGCTTTCCTTGTTAGGACCGATGTAAGATAGGGTGACCAAAAAGAAACTGTTTATATTTTACAGAAATCTTCAATTGTTCAGAATGTAAACTGTCCCATTCTTCCAGATTTCCCCATCAAAAAGTTGATTAGATCCTTCATGTCTGATCAAATGACTGTATTTCCCTTAAGTTGTCTGTAAAATCACATCTGCTGACAAAAAGATGATTTGATCTTTTGCCTGACAGGTAAAGCGGAACAGCCATCTGTAAAAGAATGATGTATAGGAGTACTAGTGCAGTCATGTTTATATGTAAGCTTCACCCATTAGAATTCCCTTTTTTTTTAGCTTGTAAAGCAAAACCTGTTTGTTACAGGGGCCACAGAATAGAGGAAACACAGTTGGTGATTCAAGGATTTAGCTTGGATCTGTACTTGTTCCTCCAATGACCAATCTTAGTTAATTGCAACATGAAGAATGAAAATGGTGGCCATATTAGTTGACATCCAGTAAGATGTGAGATCTTCCTAAGTAAATCATAATTGGCTGAAAGATTGTTCTGATCTTCCTAAGCAAATCATAATTGGCTGAAAGATCATTTTGATCTTCAGCTTTTCTGAGTTAACATCATCTTTTGTTCAGTAATGACTCTAAAAGCTCAAAGTTTCACCAAGGGCAATCCCAATCCAAAGCAGCATTCATTAAATCTACATATTTTTCTAAATTCTGTTTCTTGTTGGAAGCTATTTTCTCTTATCTTATTTTTTCCTTTGCCCTTTGCCCAAGATCTTGCTTTAAGTGAGATCATATTTACATGCATACCCTCTTTCTACACATGCTGGTTCATGCATCAGAGGAGGTAGGAGTGGGACAGGCATGTATCATCACTTCAGTTAAGCTGTTAACACCAAAAAAAACTTTATAAGTACAGTGATAATGTTATGACTAATCAGTCAATTTCTTCATAGTATTTTAGTCATAATTATGTCTAAGTCATTAACACAAGAGTGATGACAATTATGGGTTCAGATCATATTACTTCATGATGAATGAGTTCTGCTAACTCCAAATAAGTTGCAAAGACAGACAGATTTTTCTTTCAAGAGCATACAAGGAACACCCTCATATTTCTTAACAATGTTTTATTGGCATCTGACATTTCAGGCAAAACAGACATGTTGTACCAAAGCAATTCTGACATGATTCCATTGGTGCTGCTGTACAAAAGCTTCTAACTTTTTTTACATTTGTTGTAATAGTCCAGAGTTGAAGCATGTAATCTATCTTGATATTCCTGCACAGTGCTTTGGAATTACCACATTGCTGGACATGTTTTTCAGATGAGATATAGAACTGAAATCCCAGCTGCCTTCTCAAGTTGATGCAAAAAAGATCTCAAAGTTATTTCAGGAAAGCACCAGGTGAACCCAGTGTCCTGTTCAATACTGATCCATCAACGTCACTGAAAGACATTTAAGCTGTTGATTATTTCATTGCTGTTAATGTCAATCTTGGTTGCTGCATTTCAGCTGACTATATATAGTGATAGCATTTCCAAGTTTACAAGTGGCTAGAAAGCTCTTTGGAACATTCTGAAGCTGACAGATATGCTCAATTAATGTAGTTATTCCTTTTTCAGTATTTCTCATACATCTGCTTTGCTGGATTGGCATAAAGTTGTCAGCCAGAATATTTAAACTTTTGTTTAATGGCATAGATGGCACAGAATTGAACAAAACTTCCCAGTTCTTTTCAAAATTACAGAATAAAAATGCTATCTGTCCTGTCAGGAATTCCACAGGAATTGGTTGACTTTGTGCTGAAGCTGGAGGAGAATAAATTAGATGTCCTGTAAAACAAGAATCCTTGTGCTGTATGAAAGAGGTAATACTAAGGAGTGCGATAAGCACTAACCATTTATAGAGTCATTGAGCCATACAGCATGGAAACAGACCCTTTGGTTGAAACAATCCATTCCAATCATAATCCCAAACTAAACTAGTCCCACCTTCCTGCGCTTGACCCATATCCCTCCAAACATTTCCTATTTATGTATTTATCGAAATCTGTTTTAAATGTTGCAACTGTACCTGCATCTAGTAGTTCTCTGGAAGTTCATTCCATACACAAACCACTTTTTGTGTAAAAAAAAGTTCTGTCATTTTAAAATCTTTTTCCTCTCACCTTAAAAATATGTTCCCTGGTCTTGAAATCCCCCACCTAAGGGAAATGACACCCGCCATTCACCTCCTCAGTTTAATAATATCCTTCCTCTAACAGGGAGAAGAGAACTGCAGACAGTACCTCAGAAGAAGCCTCAAAAAACTCTATCAAGTTTGAGACATGATTCTCCTCACACAAAAAACATGTCATACAGTCATCCAAATGGAAACAGGCCTTTTGGTCCAACAGGTCCATGCCAACCATATTCCCAAACCAAATTACCTATAGACCCACTTGCCTGCATTTGGCCCATATCCCTCCAAACCTTTCCTGTTAATGTACTTACCCAAATGCCTTTTAAATGTTTACCTGTACTGCATCAATCACTTCCTCTGGCAGTTCATTCCAAATACAAACTACTCACTGTATATAAACATGTTGTCTCTCATGTCCATTTTACATTTTTTTCTCCTCTCACCATGAAAATGTGCCTCCTAGTTTTGAACTCCCCCAACCTAGGAAAACAACTCTTGCTATTCACCTTATCTAAGCTCCTCATGATTTTATAAACCTCTATAAGGTCACCTCTCAACCTCCTATGTTCCAGTGAAGAAATATCCCAGCCTATCCAGCTGCTCCTTGTAAGTCAAGCTCTTCTTTCTCAGGAACATTCCAGTAAATCTTTTCTGAACCCTCTCCAGTTTAATAATGTCCTTCCTATAACAAGGTGACCAGATCTGCACACAGTACTCCAGAAGAATACAAACTCAACATGATATCTCAATTCCTTTACTCAAAGGTCTGAGCAATGAAGGCAAGTGTGTTAAACCTCTTAACCATCCTGTCTACATGTGATACAAATTTCATACAATTTTGTACCAAAACACCTATGTTTTTCTGTTCTACAACACTACCCAAGGCCCTCCCATTACAGAGAATCTCGATTATCTGAAGGGCATGGGCGGGGCTTATTTTGTTAGGTTGGCTGAATTCCGGATAATCGAAAGCCGGATAACATAGTTTAGCCAAGCATCGTAACCTTGCGATCTTGCTGGATAATCCGATATTTGGATAATCGAATGCTAGATAATCGAGATTCCTCTGTATAAATCCTGCCCTTCTTTGTTTTACCAAATGCAATACCTCGCATTTATTCAAATTAAACTCTACGTGCCACCCCATTGACCCAATTAGTCAAGATCTATTTGTAATCTTAGATAATCTTCTTCACTGTCCACTCCATCAGCAATTTTGGCAACGTCCACAAATGCACTAACCATGCCTTCTGCATTCCCATCCAAATCATTTATAAGCTAAGGATGTTAAAAAAGTGAGACCTAACACCGGGTCCTGCTCAAAGTCTCTGGAACAACATCTGTCACTTTAACTTGGGATGAGTTATTAATGTGTAATAAACTATATCTTGTTAACAATGGGAGACTGTTTTAGTCAGATTAGAACAGGGTAATGAGCTGGCATGCCTGTAAAATTCCTGGATTTCTCCACCTAGTGAGTAACAGTACATTGACATCTGGTGTGTTTATGCTTTGTCTTGTCTTGAAATTAGTGAATTACTCTATTTATGTTCAACAGGGATCAAGGGTCATCCTTCAATTTTCAAAAGTGCCTTTTTCTCCCTGTGCAATTGGAACTTTATATTTAAATTAATAGGCTTGTTTTTTTTTAAATATGCTTGTGACATACCCAAGAAATTGATACAGAAAAGGATCAGGAATGATTTAGAATTTCAACAATAAAAAAAACTCTCCCATCTCTCTGATCCTAAAATGGGTATTTATATTTGAAAGTAAAGTTCTGCAATAATGATTCAAGAAAAACTTTATCTTTGCTGACAGTTGCCTTGGACTTGCCAAGATATTCTAGACACCTCAATGCTCGTGGTTAGTGATTTAACACGTGGTCTTATCTCGGGAACAAGGTCACTATAGAACATAACCTGGGAAAAGCAGAGAATGTGTTGCTTCCACACAAATCTCTTTTTTGGAACTACATCCTTGATTCATTTGCCCATCAGCTTCAGGGACCTTCAAATACATTTACCACTTTTATCCAACAGCTTAAACACAGCCAGGTTATGTTGATTTTTAGCTGAATCTGGACACCGGCTACATACATCCTTAGCTGAACTTTAATCACATTACCTGATTCCTATGGTGATCTGTCATTCTTTTGTATGAACAATGTGATGTAGCATCCCTCTTTATGCTTCAATTCATCTAGAACTGTCCTTTCTCACAGAGCTTTTCCTCATGTATGTTTTCTATAGTACTTGTGCTTTGACTTTGCCAAATGAAGAAATAAGCTTCGCTAAACAGTTTTCTCATCATAGCGTTCCATACAATTAGTAAGGCTCTCATCTTGCCACTGAGAATTTATGATCTACAATGTTCAAGAGTGAATTGCATACACTAATAGTGTGGTGAATGATATGCAGTAGCAATATGACAGTACTGAAGTCGTGAGTTCAAGTCATGCAGAGAGCAGGCAATGCTTACTGACATGGAATCGATGAACTGAATGGCTTCTTTCTGAGCCATATTGCTGACTTTGTACTTTAAATTTCACAGAGTTCATTGCATGAATGGCAACATTACATTGTATTAATGCAGCACCTTTAAGGAATTGCCTGGAGCATTTATAAATCAAGACTTGAAGCTGAGACAAATAAAACAATGTAATGCCATAGAGATCTGCAGCATAGGAAAAGGCCCTTGGTCCATTACATCTGCACTGGTCAAAAACAATCACCTAACTATTCTAACTCCATTTTCCAGCATTTGGCCTATAGCCCTGGTTGCCTTGACATCACAAATGGACATCTAACTTCTTAGATGTTCATATGGGACACAGAAATGTTAGGGCAAACAATCGAAAAGAAGTAGGCTTTAAGAGTAGGCTCTTAAAGGAAGAAGGAGATGTAGAAAGGCATGATGATTTCTTGAAGGAATTCCAAAACTTAGGACATTAATACTTAAAGGCTTGGCTGCCAATGATAGGAAAAATTAAAGTAAAGCAAGGAACTGTGGATGCTTGAGATCCACTGCAAAGAAAAGTGTTGGAGAAACTCAGCACGTCTGGCAACATCTATGGAAAAGAAAAATTAAATCAAATTAAGAATTTCAAGTTAAAATATAAGCCTACCCTTGCTAAGGGCTAATCTGCATACTGACATTTAACCAATGAGCAGCTTTAATCAAATATTGCTTATTCCTTTACCTCATCTTTGCATTACAGCAGAATCTAGTGAATCCCTCATATATTTTGTGTTTATGCTATCAGCAGAAAATGGAAAACAAGCTCATACCATGAAATTGTAGAGAGTGATTTCCATATAAAACATTTCTTAAACTACTTCTCAATGCTGCTTGATTACTTCTCAAAAAAGTGGTTGTTTGTCAGGTCAAAAATAAGAATATTTTATAGAACATTTAACTTATTTTCTACAAGTACAGAAGCAATCTGTGTGCAACACTAATGTGCCTAAATATATTTCTTAACTTGCCTCTTCTGGATTTTCACTTTTATGTATTGTATTACCATTTATATAAAATTGTACTTTTGAGCAATAATGGATTGAACCATGTTTGAGGTGATCTGCTTGCCTTTTGCTGGTTCATTGACTATCTGAATGTCACCATGTGTTATTACCTAGCGCCTATCTGCTAATGTTTTGCAACACTGCTTATAAAGAGCATTTCTTTGTACTTTTGAAAATTGTGGGCTGAAATGAGAAAGTGCTCCAATAACAATAGTGTTTTAAAGGATTGCTGCATGTTTTGAGAAGGAAATAACATGGCATTTGTGCCAAGCATTGTTTAAACAGCTGTTTGAGCAAGTTGTAATCCAACTGGTTGCAGATGGATTGGAGCCAAGGGATTGTGTACAGATATGACCAGTTGGCAACAAGGTGGGTATCACTGGTCTATGGGATATTGGCCAGTTATTAATGAAAAATGCCTTTTGCCTGACACCACCTATGTTATTGATCCCCATGTGACTGAACAGCCTGAGGAAGATAACATGACTGAAGTGTTTTGATCTCTAACAGCACAGAAACTGTCTTTTGATTCTCTGCAGTGAAAACCCCTTTTAAACCTGGAGGAAAGCAGTTTGTCTCACCATCAGAAATTGTTGTAAGCTGTGACTTTTAACTGATATGTCAGTGACCTTTTATAAATGAACCAGAAATCTTGAGTCTCTTGCAAAGGAGTACAAGCAGCTGGAGAAAAGCGACTGACAATCAATAATCTGACGAGAATAAGGATCATAAGGATCAACTCAGCAACTTGCGAATCGAAACCACTAAACTTTCAGCTTTCCTTCATTCATGATCTATTTTTCCTTGTTGGCATGTCTGTGTGTGTAGAGGAGAGTTTATAAGGGGATTAAAGTTTTAATTTGTACTGTGATTTGCTGACAGTTTATAACTGTTTACCCGTCACTAGAGTCTAATTACATATTATAAGTAATAATTTATGTTATGTACAGATGCTTGGTCTGTGCTTTCAATTAACCTGGATCTGTAAATCAGGTATTCTGGGGGTTTCGTGTACATATTTTCATATCTTTAACTTCTGTGACATTGCCAGGAATACTGGCGCCTGCTATCCAGTGCACTACCCCAGTGAATTGTAACATACATTCATTATATAACATTCCATCTTTACCAAGATATATCGACTGGACATTGCTGGTGTGAGGAACCCTGAAACATGCCCTGTTAGTTAACCTTTCCTCTGCACCCTGTAATTCAAATTTTATGAAAACATCTATCTCAAAGACAATTGCAAATGTATGAACCACTGAACAGTGAGACTGCCAGTGTGTCTCATTAACAAAGAAGATTTAAAGACTGAAAAATCAAGGAAGCACTGAAAAGTTATGTAAATTGGAGTAGCTAAATTCAGCCTCATTAAATAAGAAATTATAACTTATAATATTAAATATAATTAAGGGGTGAGGCCTATTCTGGAATACTGTATGCAGTTCTGATTGCTCTGTTACAGGAAAGATATTATTAAATGGGAGAGGGTTCAAAAAAGATTTACTGGAATGTTGCTGGGATTGGAGGGTTTCAGTTATACAAACAGGCTGGATAGGCAAGGACTTTTTCCACTCGAGTGTTGGGGTGACCTTGTAGAGGCTTATAAAAAGATGATGTGGATAAGGTGATTAACAATTGCCTTTTACTAAGGTGGGGGAGTTCACAACTAGGGGGCATATTTTTAAGATGAGAGGATGAAGATTTGAAAAGGACATGAGGGCAATTTTATTTTACATCGAGTGTGGTTTGTGTGTGGAATGAACTGCCAGAGAAAGGGATGGATGCAAGCACAGTAACAATGTTTCAAACACTTTTGGATAAGAACGAGTAGGAAAGGTTTGGAGAGATATGCAGACGGGACTAGTTTAGTTTGGGAACATGATCGGTATGGGCTGTTTGAACCGAAATATCTGTTTCCATGCTGTATGTCTCTATAAGTGATAACACTTATAGATACAAAAAAGAAATAGAACAAGAGAACTTGATTTAGATTGAAAAATAGTGGCTGAAGTGACAGCAGGAAACAATAAAATCAATATTTTAGTCTTGAAATGATTTGCTATCTTTTAAATACAGGGTGACTGACATATCCACGGTTTCCGTTATCTGTGGTTTACTGCGACCCGAAAATATTACATGGAACATTCCAGAACCAGGAACCGGGGAGGTAAATTTCCCATTTAAATGAATGGGTTCACTACTATCCTTGGTTTTGGGCATCCGCAGTAGGCCTTAGAACGTATCCCCCATAGATACGCCGGGGACTACTGTACATTGTTTCACAAGATGCGGCTATCCCATTCCTCCAGGAGTTGAAAGGCTGCAGTGATTGGGGTGTTGGAGTACACACACTGCTGCTAGGATGGGATTTGCACTCAGTGACACTGATGGAACAGTGATGTAGTTCCAAGTCAAGATGGTGAATAGCTTGGAGGCGAACTTTCAGGTGGTGGTGTTCCCATATATTTGGTTCCCTCGACCGTCTAGATGGTAAAAGTCATAATTGTAGAAGATACTGTCAAGGAGTCTGTGTGATTTGCTGCAGTGCATCTGCTAGATGATACACTCTGCTGTCACTGTGTGTCATTTGTGGTAGGGGTGAGCATAGTGATGGATTGGGTGCTAATCAAATGTTTTGGCCTGGATGGTGTCAGGCTTCTTGTGTGTTGTTGAAGCTATACTTATTCAGGTCAGTGGAGAGTGTTTCATCAGACTCCTAACTTTGCGATGGAGATGTTGAGTAGGTTTCAGAGAGACAAAAATGCCTTTAAGAAACATGCTCATGATGGCAGCAGCGTAAAATGGCATATGAACTAATGGTATAAAGGTCCCCACCTCCATTTTACTGGGGCTAGCAAGGTGAGAATAGAGTAGCATAATCTCGTCCTAGTAAAATTGGAATCCATGGGAATCAGCAGGACTAACTGTCTGCTGCTTGAAGTCATACCTGGACCACAGAATGATACATGTGGTGGTTGGAGGTCAGTCATTTTAATTCCAGGACATATTTGCACAAGCGGCCTCAGTCCTACCATTTTCAGCTGCTTCATCAATGACCCTCCCTTTATCATAAGGTCAGAAGTGAGAAAGTTCACTTCTGAATACACAAAGTTCAACACTATTCACGATTCATCGGATATTAAAGCAGTCCATGTGCAAATGCAGTAAGACCTGGAAAGTATCCAGGCTTGAGTTGACAAGGAGCAAGTTTGGGCCACGCTAGTGCCAGACAATGGCCAATTTTAATAAAGGATAATCTCAGCACTACCTCTTGACATTCAATTATGTTATAATCACTGCCCCACTATGAACATCCTGGGTTGGGGTAGGGGGTGGGAGTGGTGGTGGTGGTGGTTACTATTTACCTGAAACTCAACTGGACTCATTATGTAAAGACAGTGGTAACAAGAGTAGGTCAGAGACAAGGATTGCTACAGTGAGTAACTCACCTCTGACTCCACAAAGCCAATCTACCATCTACAAGGTGCAACTCAGGAGTGTAATGGAATACCCCCCACTTGCCTGGATTAGTGCAGCTTCAACAACACTCAAAAAGCTTGATACCATCCAGGACTAAGCAGCCCTCTTTATCGGCAACACACTTGCAAGCATCCACTCCCTCCACCATCAATGCTCAGTAGCAGCAGTGTATGCAATCTGTAAAATGTACTGCAGAAAATTGTCCAAAACCCTTAGCACCTTCCACAATCATGACCTCTTCTATCTAGGAGGACAAAGGCAGTAGATGTGTGGGAACTTGCAAGTTCCCCTCCAAGCCACTCACCATCTGACTTCAAAATATATCATTTTTCCTTTACTGTCATTGGGTCAAAATCCTGCAAGTGCCTTGCTCAGGGTGTTGTGGGTCTACCTACAGCAAATGGACTGCAACGATTCAAGAAGGCAGCTCACTATCACCTTCTCAAGGGCAACTAGGGACAAGCAATAAATGCTGGCCAGCTTGTGATGCCCATGTCACATAAGAGGATATTATAAAACTTGCAGCATTACAGGCTGAGGCAAGTGCACCACAGTTTGTAATTAATTTGTTTATTACCAGCCCAGACATAACAGGGCCTGAGCATTCTTTGCATACACATCAGGAACTGTAATAAATAGCTGTAGACCTTTCAGTACCAAAATACTCATCTATAATTCTTTGGGGAATATAAATATCACCTGATCAGACACATATACTCTGCTGAAGGGTAAATGAGCTAAATGGCAGTACAATGTACATTGACAAGTTCTAGAGATTTGTAATGAATGATGTGGATTTTAATCAATCTGTTCAGATATGTTGTGACACTCTGAAGCAAGTGAGAGTTGAACCTGGCCCCATTACACTACACCTCAAGAGGTCCCTGCGATAGATGGTGTACTAACTGGCTATCTATTTCCACATTAATTACAGAAATGTGTGAAATTGGGGCAGGAGTGGACCACACAATCCCGTGAATTTACCATTTTATTTGATATGACCATGGCTGTATTTCTACCTCAAGTCCATAGTCTATCTGCTTCACATGACCCTTGACTCCCTAAAAGACCATGTTTATTTCATCTTTGAATATATTCTGTAATGGATTATTTACAATCCCCCTGGATGGAGAAATCCAGAAATTCACATCTCTCAGAATAATAACATTTCTCCATCATTCAGTCCTTTGATATCCAGCCTCCATCTTGTGACTGTGCTCCTGTGTTTCAGATTTCTCAGCCAAGGGAAACAGCTTCTCACGGTCTGTACTGTCAAGCCCTTTTAGAATCTTTAATATTTCAAAGAGATTACCTCACATTCTTCTAAACTTGACCTTTGTTCAAAATATCTGACCAGTTGAAAATGAACAGACACAATTTAGAAGCAGAAAATAGTCATATTTATTTTAGTCGACTTGGTCATTTGTGTATATTCCAGAGCACAATCAGAAGGTGTGAAAGAAAGGTCAAATAGGAACATGAAAGCACTCATCTGGTTACTATTGACTTGCAAAGGTTAATTGCATTTTTTCTTCTCATTCATTCTGGTCAACACAAAAAGTCACTTTGTGATCTGAGAGTAAATTGATGGTTTTCATGCCAACACTGTAAGAGGGTAACTAAAAGTATTGGGTGAATGTGGACTTGTGACTGTATTCCACTATCTTTTCAGGCAAATGTACTAGCTAGGAGAAATGTTCCCGTGTCTTTGATGTGATTTGCTGCTCAGGCAGAATTATGCAATTCCAGCAGTCTCCACAATGGCAGCAGTTACTCATCTTAATATCCTTCAATCTCTGTTGCCTTCCAGCACAACATGAACAATGTCAATTTCCTGCTTTCTAAATGAGCCTGTTTTTGAACCTGATCATAATCCACATCAGGTCAGAGTCTGCAGCAAAAAATGCAGCATTACAGACTGTATGATGCCATCCAATTAACCGAGCCACATGCATACAGTGTAATAATTTGAAGTGTCAGCTCGTATTGATTAAAGTGTAAAATGAATGTGCTTTCATCAATCAACATTGAAAGAATCCATAGCTGGCTACAGCAGGATTATCTAAGCATTATTTTCAAGTCGCTTGTGATTATAGATGACCATTTTCACAACAGGTGAGGGGAAAGTGAAATGATAAATACCACAAATAGCACGGTTCGATCACGCAAGCTAGGTTTTTTTTCAACAAGCACATCAGTTGGAAATGATGGGCAATGACAAAGTAAGCATGCAATGTGGAATCAGTTTGACTGCCCAGTTAGCTGGAACATACTGCAATCTGGTAATGTGCAGAGCATGTTTTAGGAATCCAGCTGGACTGCAATAAAATGCTCCATTGTTTCTCTGTGCTGTGCTGCCCAGTGATGGTTGTTTTCACTGCAGCCTGTACAGAAGGCAGTTTAGGATGTTCGCAGATAGCTGAAGGGCTCACATTATTTCAGGTGCTGTTCTGTCATCAGGCAGACGTGTTGCATACAGCTGGGGAATTTACCATTTTTAACCACTTAATAAAGTGAAATGTAGCTTTTTACCCACGATTATTCAAGTAAATCATTTGCTGCGCAAATACTTTATTTCAGAGACTATCTGTAACTACAGGAAAAATATTATTTGCACTTTCATGATCCATTAACCTCACCCAGCACATACTTTGAAAGCTTTGAAGTCAGCATTCAGAATGAGCTTGACTTTTTTTTTTGACCAATGAGTTTTGGTATTGATTCAGTGGTATTCTCCTGATTGCCTGATTGCTGTATTGTTGAATGGCAAGTTGAATGCAGATGTTTAAAGGTGAACTGACTTCATTAAAATGCTTTCAACACGCTGTTACTTGTTAGGGTGAAGGTGGAGTTGTGTGTCACTTAAATCTCTCCGACACCATGTGTGATTAATGGAGAGAGATGCTTCAACAAGATTTACATTCTTTTTTTGAAGTGTTCATAAAGATCTGAAACAAGGCTCATGTTTTGAACATAAGCCATCCTTTAACCTTCCACTGTATGTATCTCTTGTGGGAGTAAATCACTGAATCATAATGATGCAAAAGGAGAGCATTTGGCCCATCAACTGTCTGAACGTTTTTGATTTGATGCCCATATCCTGACATTTCCCTGTTAATTTCCGTGTTGTTGCTTTCTTCAAATAATTATCTGAAGACCGACTAAATACTTCAATCACATCTGCCTTCACCGCACTTCTAGGCTGTGTATTCCAGATGCTAGCTGCTGGCTGTGTGAAGAAAAAGGTTTTCTTCTCCTCTTGCATTTGTTTCTCTTACAAAACACTTAAAAACTGTGCCTTCGAGCACTTGATCCTTCTCTGACAGCGAGTGGTTTCACCCAATCGACTTTATCAAAAAATTGATGTAGAAAGCTTCTTTCATATCCTCTCTGAGCCACTTCCTCTTCAAGAAAAAAAAACGTTCCAACATCTCCACTCTACTTTCACAACTGAAGATTTCATCCTGGGACCATTTTCATAAATATCTTTTGTAGTCTCCCCACGCATTCACATCCTTCCATGGCTGTCACATCTAAAACCATACACAATACTCCAGCCAAGTTTTAAATAGTGTCTTATATAAATCCATTTTAACTTCCCTGCTCTTGTAATCCATGTCACAATTAATGAAGCCCAGAATATTGTATGCTTTACTAACAGCTCTCATAACCCGTGTTGCCACCCTTTAATGATTTATACACATAGGTCTGTGCCTGCAAACCATAGAATTATAGAATTCTACAATACAGAAGAGACTCTTTCGTCCATCGAGTCTGTACCACCAAAAGGTACGCTCTTACTTCCATGAGTACACCCTATAGAATAGTATCCCTCTTATACTGTCTCTCGATGTTCTCTTCAGTAACATGTATCACCTCACACTTCTCCACAATTGAACTTCATCTGCCATCCACTCCACCAACATGTCAATATTCCTTTTGAAGTTCTGCAGTATCCTCACGGTTTTCAATGCTCACATGTTTTGTGTCAATTACCCCCTCTTGCAGGATTTAGGTCAAGAAAACATCAGGAATGGCAAGGCTCCCATTACCAATCTTTGTGAACTCCACTACAAGCATTCCTCCAACCCAAAAGGTTAACCATTACACTTTTTCCTATTCCTCAGTCAATTCTGGATTCATGTTGCTCTTGTGCTATTTATTCTCTAAGCTCTAACTTTTTTCAAGTCTATTATGTGGAACTGCGTCAAACATGTTTTGAAAGTCCAGAGGCACAATATCAGCAGCATTACCCTAATCAACTCTCTCCTTTAGAATCAGAGACCTATGCAATGCAGAGGAGGCCCTTTGGCCCATCAAGTTTGTATCACTAAAACAAAATACACTCAAATCACTTTGTCTCACTAAGTCTATAACATTGAATGTAATGACATTTCAAGCAATCATCCAAGTTAGTTAAACACAATCTTCCCTGAACAAATTCACACTGGCTTTTCCAAAGTAGATCACTCTCTCCTCAATAATAATATCTATCTGTTTCTCCGTTACAAAAAGTAAACTGACTGGTCTGTTATTGCTAGACTTGCTTTTTATATTTTTTTTAATCAAAGTTTAATGACTGCGATTCTCCAGCACTATCCCTGAATCTAGGAAATATTGAAAGATGACTGATTTTGATTTGTGTGTTGCTTCAGCATCTGGCTTGCATCTACTCACCGAATCGCACCTCTTTCCATGGTGCCCACGCCTTTCCCAGTGAATCAGTTATAGTGGGCAGAAACTCAAACATCCACCCAGAGGGAAGCTGCACCTTTTAAAGCAAAAGTGTCTTTTTTTTTCTGGTGAGGTGTACCTTTACCACTTTGTATTTTCCATCACAGTTAGAAAATTCCTGAGTAAAGATGGAACTTTGGAAGAGGAAGGGCAATTGCAATCTCTTGGCTGAACCATAGTCACCAAAAATATTAGTGATTTTTGAACCTGAGGTAGGATCCTTGGGTTCTGTATGCTCCGAGTGAAATCAAACTTCACATTTGTACTGGTCTTCTGCTTTTTAGTGGTCCTCAAGGCTGTAGTACTTCCAATTTCTGTAAGATTCACATCGTTTATAAGTTTCTATACATTTTCAAATCTGAGACAATGTTTATTTCAGCAACAAGAACATCACCTTGCATTTAACATGGCAAAACACCTTAAGTCACTTTTCAGGTTGTAATCAGATAAATTTGACATCACACCATACCATCACAAAAAAAACTACAAATACTGTGAAATAATGCAGACTTCTTTCCATCTGGTTCCACTGACCCAACATGTTTTCAGCTGAGTGTCTCTTTAAGTAGCAGTCCCACAAACCTGTCATCTACATTGAAGTTGGAAACTTTAGATGTACATTGGACACCAATCAGATTTTATTGGACTTGTCAGCCACTCAGCAGTAATACCACTTCAATGATTCAAATACCATTGAGGTGCATTGAAGTGGTATTGTTTCAAACTTGTCACATTAAAGTGAGAAGCAGATGCATGTCTTCATATTGTGCAAGACACTGCCCAAGATGATGAACATCAATGGGATGTCAAATGTGCCATTCGAGAGCACAGCCTGGCTCATTTACATTGAATGGGCCAAATTAAAATTGTGCCATTCTGTGTGAATGTTGGAGCTGTTGCAAAACTAAACCACACTGATCCAACTGGTACACAGATTCAGTCCTTGGAGTGTGTTGATCTTAGGGACATTAATGGTAGACAATTACATTTGATCTCAAAGTCCCCAGGTTATGGAGAATGAAGTCAGTCAGGGGTTGAAATCTAATGATGTCAAGTATGCTGTGTAGATGTCAAGTGAGAACACTAATACCTGAGCTGTGATGTCATCACAGAGGCAGCAGAGAATGGCGGGTGCTGGGCGGAAGTGAAGTCAGAGCGCAAAGCCAGTCGGGAAGATAAGTGATTGTTATTTGAGTGAGTGTGTCCTAGACCCCAGGTCCTACAAAGTAGGGCCTCCCTCCCACCCTCCTCCTCTAACCTAAATTAAAAGTCCACAGACTTGCCCCAAAAAGAGGGTTCAAGGAAGTTCCTGTGGAGTGAAGAGTGAGGCTTTAGCTCAGGAATCTTTGACAAGGAGGTTGAGTGAAGTGATTACACCACAGTTGAAGAGGGTGAAGACATGACTGCCAAGATGGTTCAGTGTGCTAGGTGCTTGATGTGGGAGGTCAACGACTCTGGTGTGTCTGGCTCATATAAGTGTGGAAATTGTGTGCATGTTCAGCTACTGACAGAGCATATTGCAGCACTGATGAAAGAACTCAAGGACTTTAGGCTCATCTGAGAGAACAAGATCTTTCTGGACAAGACCTTCGGCGAGGTTATTACACCGACCATACCAGAAAAGAGCAGAAGAGAGCAGACGATGAGGAAGGCAGAGAGGAGACAGGTGCAAGAGACCCCGGGGGAAGTACCTGTCAGGAACTAGTTGAATCTTTTGGAGACAGATGACACTGCCAGTCCGTGAGGCAGCCAGGTCTGTCAATCAAAAGTTGGCATGGAGACAGAGCGAAAGAGTCGGACATTGCACAGAGCCGTGGTAATAGGGGACTCCACAGTGAAAGGAACTGACCGGGGTTTTTGTGGCAGCAGGCGGGACTTAAGGATGGTGCGTTGCCTTCCTGGTGCCAGGGTTAAAGACATCACAGACAGAGTGCAGGAAATCCTCAAGGACGAAGGTGAAGAGCCAGAGGTGGTGGTACATGTCGGCACAAATGATGTCGGGAAGAAGAGGAGGAACATACTACCGCGGGACTTCGGAGAACTAGGAAGAAGGCTGAAAAGCAGGACGTCCAGGGTGGTTATCTCTGGTTTGCTTCCAGTTCCTCGGGCTGGTGAGGCCAGAAACAGGGAGATAATGGACTTGAACGTGTGGCTGGGGAACTGGTGCAGGAAGCAAGGATTTAAATTCTTGGATCACTGGGGTATGTTTTGTGGTAAGCATAAATTATACAAGAGAGATGGTTTGCACCTTAATAGGTTGGGGACCAGCATTCTGGCAGGCAGGTTTGCTACTGCAGCACAGCTGCGTTTAAACTAAGTAGCGGGGTGGGGGCGGGACAAACTGGATGTTTAAGAAAGAAATTGAAGGGAAAGTTAGAACAAGGGAAGTCAAGAAAGACAACTGTATCAATGAAGCAGAAAACTCAAAAAGAGATCATGCTGTAAGGTTGAGTGAAATAGGAGTTGATGGGAAGGGTGAGAGCAGTAACAAATTAAAACTACTATATATGAATACATGAAGCATTAGAAATAAGATGGATGAGCTTGAGGCTCTTTTGGAAATTGGCAGATACGATATTGTGGGGATAACTGAGACTTGGCTTCAAGTGGACAGGGCCTTGGAAATGAATATTCAAGGCTACACGTGCTATCGTAAGGACAGACTGACGGGCAGAGGAGGTGGGGTGGCCTTGTTGGTAAGGGATGATATTCAGTCCCTTGCGCAGGGGGACCTAGAATCAGGGGATGTAGTGTCAGTGTGGATAGAGCTGAGAAATTCTAAGGGTAAAAAGATTTCTTGGGAGTTATCTACAGGCCCCCAAACAGTAGTCTGGATGTCGAATGTAAGTTGAATCAGGAGCTGAAATTGGCTTGTCGCAAAGATGTTACTACAGTTGTTATGGGGGATTTCAACATACAGGTAGACTGGGAGAATCAGGATGGTATTGGAGCTCAAGAAAGAGACTTTGTGGAGTGCCTCCGAGATGGATTCTTAGAACAGCTGGTGCTGGAGCCGACCAGGGACAAGGCAATTCTGGATCTGGTATTGTGCAACGAACCAGAATTGATCATCAACCTCGAAGTGAAGGAGCCATTGGGAAGTAGTGACCATAATACAATAAGCTTCAATCTGCAATTTGAGAGGGAGAGGGTACAATCAGAAGTGACAATATTTCAGTTGAATAAAGGGAACTATGGAGCTATGAGGGAGGAGCTGGCCAAAGTTCAATGGTGCAATACCTTAGCAGGGATGACAGTGGATGAACAATGGCAGATATCTCTGGGTATAATGTAGAAGATGCAGGATCAGTTCATTCCAAAAAGGAAGAATGATCCTAGGAGGAGGCAGGGGTGGCTGTGGCTGACGAGGGAAGTTAAGAAACATATAAAATTAAAAGAGAAAAAGTATAACATAGCAAAGATAAGTGGGAAAATGGAGGACTGGGAAGCTTTTAAAGAATAACAGAGGATTACTAAGAAGGAAATACGCAGAGAAAAAATGAGGTACATAGGTAAACTGGCCAAAAATATAAAGGAGGATAGTAAAAGCTTTTTTAGGTATGCGAAAGGCAAAAAACTGGTTAAGACTAAAATTGGGCCCTTGAAGACAGAAACAGGGGAATATATTACGGAGATCAAAGAAATGGCAGAAGAATTGAATTGCTACTTCAGATCTGTGTTGACTGGGGAAGACACAAGCAATCTCCCTGAGCTAACTTTGGCTGAAGGACCTGAACTGAAAGGAATTTATATTTGCCAAGAATTGGTGTTGGAGAGACTGTTAGGTCTGAAGGTTGATAAGTCCCCGGGGCCTGATGATCTACATCCCAGGGTACTGAAGGAGATGGCTCGAGAAATCGTGGATGCGTTGGTGATTATTTCCCAGAGTTCGATAGATTCAGGATCAGTTCCTGCGGATTGGAGGGTGGCTAATGTTGTACCACTTTTTAAGAAAGGTGGGAGAGAGAAAGCAGGAAATTATAGACCAGTTAGTCTGACCTCAGTAGTGGGAAAGATGCTGGAGTCTATTATAAAGGATGAAATTACGACACATCTGGATAGTAGTAACAGGATAGGTCAGAGCATGGATTTATGAAGGGGAAATCATGCTTGACTAATCGTCTGGAATTTTTTGAGGATGTAATTCTGAAGATGGATGAGGGAGATCCAGTAGATGTAGTGTATCTGGACTTTCAGAAAGCTTTTGATAAAGTCCCACATAGGAGGTTAGTGAGCAAAATTAGGGCACATGGTATTGGGAGCAAAGTACTCACTTGGATTGAAAGTTGGTTGGCTGAAAGGAAACAAAAAGTAGTGATAAATGGTTCCATTTCGGAATGGCAGGCAGTGACCAGTGGGGTAATGCAGGGATCAGTGCTGGGACCGCAGCTTTTTACAATATATATTAATGATATAGAAGATGTTATTAGTAATAACATTAGCAAATTTGCTGATGACACTAAGCTGGGTGGCAGGGTGGAATGTAATGAGGATGTTAGGAGATTACAGGGTGACCTGGACAGGTTAGGTGAGTGGTCAAATGCATGGCAAATGCAGTTTAATGTGGATAAATGTATGGTTATCCACTTTGTTGGCAAGAACAGGAAGGCAGATTACTACCTAAATGGAATCAATTTAGGTAAAGGGGCAGTACAGAATGATCTGGGTGTTCTTGTACACCAGTCAATGAAGGTAAGCATGCAGGTACAGCAGGTAGTGAAGAAGGCTAATATCATGCTGGCCTTCATAACAAGAGGGATTGAGTATAGAAGCAAAGAGGTTCTTCAGCAGCTGTACAGGGCCCTGGTGAGACCACACCTGGAGTACAGTGTGCAGTTCTGGTCTCCAAATTTGAGGAAAGACATTCTGGCTATCGAGGGAGTGCAGCGTAGGTTCACAAGGTCAATTCCTGGAATGGCGGGACTACCTTCCTCTGAAAGACTGGAGCGACTGGGCTTGTATACCCTTGAGTTTAGAAGACTGAGAGGGGATCTGATTGAGATGTATAAGATTATGTAAGGATTGGACACTCTGGAGGCAGGAAACATGTTTCCGCTGATGGGTGAGTGCCGAACCAGACGACACAGCTTAAAAATACAGGGTAGACCATTTAGGACAGAGATGAGGAGAAACTTCTTCACCCAGAGAGTGGTGGCTGTGTGGAATGTTCTGCCCCAGAGAGCAGTGGAGGCCCAGTCTCTGGATTCATTTAAGAAAGAGTATGGATAGAGCTCTCAAGGATACTGGAATCAAGGGATATGGAGATAAGGCAGGAACAGGATACTGATTAGGAATGATCAGCCATGATCATATTGAATGGTGGTGCAGGCTCGAAGGGCAGACTGGCCTACTCCTGCACCTATTGTCTATTGTCTATTGTCAACAGCCGCCAGCATTTCTGACCATGAAAAATTGAAGGACAGCAACACGTCAATGTCTTCAGAGTAATCGATCGAAAAGTGGAGACAATTGTACATAAAGCTGGAAGGTTGAAAAGAGAAGCTGGATAAGATTGAGAATGAACAAGTTAAGGAGAACTGAAAGCCATTATAATGGTTATTTGAAACTGTGGTGGAAAACATAAGAAGACAGTGCAAGAAAGACCTGCTCATAACGGGTGATGCTCAAAATTCAGAACATTAAAAGGCCATTAACTGGTAGCACTGTTTCAGCAATCAGTGTTGTAATAGCCTTTTTCATATCACTTTTCAGATCAGAAACTGTTTTTAAAAAAAAATCACTGTTTTATGTGAATTAGAGCATGGCTAATCTTTTCTTTTAAACATTCGGAATCAAACAAATGCCAATGTAAAAGCATTTGTAGCATTGCTCAGTACAGGGTGAGTCAGAATACAACTTTTGCCCCTGCAGTGCATTAAGGGTCCATGCATAATGTTGAAACAGGCTAGAGAGGATATATTCCTGTGGCTATTTTCCATTGTTCTTATAAGTGATATGTAACCTATCTGAATATTCAACAAAGTATTGAGAGAGCTCTGCGCCAACAAACATACTGTCATTTGTGCGAGAGATTTGCCCTTTCTGGTGATGACAAAACATCCAATGGCAATTGTCATGACTGTTTAGTTGTAATTTTTAAAACAAAATAAAGCAAATATATTTTTAAAATGGACACATGAAATTTTGCAAAATGGCTCTTAGCTGGCTTGTGCATTCAACTGCAATCAAAAGCAAATAAACTGTGCATTCTTACAAGTTAATCACGAAGACTGATAAAATAACTCACTGATTGATGGACTGTCCATTACACCCTCTATACATGTGAAGATTTAAATGGTCTGTAATGTGGAACAGGAGACTGGAAGTTCATCAATCCACTTTGCATTTTGAAGCAATGATTCATCAAAGCTAACATTTGCAGCCATATTGTTGGAATGTGAGAAAAGCTGGCTGAGGATAGCCATTTAAAGGAAAATTCACCTGAAGACCATGAGAAAGATGTCTTAAGCAATGGCTTCTCAAAAGGGAAGAGAAAGGGAAATCCAAGTCTTTCATACTGAACCAGGCTATTGAGAATTAATACCTACAGTACCCAAAAAGGATATTTCACTCATTCCCAGGAACTGTTTTGCCCAGTCCATCTATTGAACTTCTGAAGACATTGTAACTGCTGAATCTGATTTCCAATGATCAATCTCTTAACTTCAGAAAGAAAAGAAAATCGTTAAGCAAACCAGGCCTACAACAATAACACAGACTAATCTCATGTTCATCTTCGTAGATAAGTTTCATACTTAATTTAAATCTCTGAACTGATATTTTAACTGATATTTGGATCAATTTTAAATAAGTAACTTCCACCAAAAATTGTGCAATAATCCATCCCTTTGTCTTGTTGAAAATATTAAGGTATGTTTCAAGTTGTTAATAAATTGGAACACCTAATCATTAAAAGGGCTACAAATAAGTTTATACAAATGTTTAGTTCTCAGGTCATTTTGGGGACATGACTGGTAGAAAGATTTAGAATCCCTACAGTGTGGAAACAGGCCCTTCGGCCCATCAAGTCCACATTGACCCTCCGAAGAGTAACCCACCCAGATCCATTCCCTTATTTCTCCATATTCCCCTCTGACTAATACACCTAACACTGTGGGTAATTTAGCATGGCCAATTCACCTGACCTGGACATCTTTGGATTGTGGGAGGAAACCGGAGCACCCAGAGGAAACCCACACAGACTCAGGGAGAATGTGCAAACTCCAGACAGACAGTTGTCTGAGGCTGGAATCAAACCTGGGCCCCTGGTGCTGTGAGGCTGCATTGCTAACCACTGAGCCATCGTGCCACCCCATGTGGTTGTTATTGTAGTATTCAAAGAAGATCATGAAAAGTCTTCCACTATCCTGAGCAGTATTTATGCCTGAGCTGACTCCTGAAGATAGATGATCAAGCCATTTAGTTAATGATTGTTTGTGGGACATGACTGTATAAATTGGTTTTACATTTCCCAACTCACAACAATGTCTATTTTATTTATTGGAGGTGAATTTGGATTTTTAAAATCGAAGTAGATTGATTTTATTTTCAATTCTTGAAAAGGTAACTGTATTTTTAAGAATTCGGGAAGTCATTTCGTAAGGTAACCTAAATTCAGAATTTCGAAAAATTCTCATGACTTAGTAAATGCCGAACCAGAAATCTGTTAACTGATGAAGTGCTCACACTGCTGAGTTAATGACATGGAGAAACTCAAATGATCAGGAACCACTGGCAATTTAGTTGGAGTTCAGTTCAAAAGAATCAGGTTTCAGCATCATGCTAAAAGAATAACAGTTCCACTATCGCAAAGGGCTAAGGTTTTCAATTCAGAGAAACAGTTCTATCCTTGCAGCCAAGCACCCTGTCAGGCTTGTAGCGTCACCAGATTGTGAGTTTGTGCAAGTCTATTGGCTGTCAAAACTGGAAAGGAATGCAGGTGCTCGGAAGTAAAAGAAGGTGCAAGCCATCCAAGCTGAAAGAAGTCTTTGAATTGTTTGAGCCATCAAGAAGGAAAAGTAAAACAGAGCCAGTTAAGTAAAGATATTAAAGCCTTTCTCTGGGATTTAGCATCTGAAAGCATTTTGCTGGGAAAAAAATGTTTTTCCTAGTTATGTTAAGATTTTTTTCATATTGACTTCCTTACCTATCAATATATAAATATAGCTTTTTTTACCTTTTGCATCATAAACTGCTCTTATGTCAGGAGAACATTGACAGCCTCATGTGAGGATATTCAATGACTGACCATGACATTACCCAACTGTAAAAGTAAAATTTTCATCTATCTTGCCACGTTTCAATCTGGGAACTGACTTGGACAACAGTGACCATCACCTGGGATCATAACAATATGGACACAAGTTAATTATTTCTTTTGTTTATGTTCTTCCCTTTTACCTCTCTTGTTTTCGCTCCTCCCTCTATTTCACGCCTTCCCTCCCACACATGAGTGACCAGTTGGAAGTTCCTAATTCTTTTCTTGCATTGAGCGCTGTTATTTATTAGAGTTTAGAATATCCCTTTTACTATTGAATAAAACTCAATACACTGCAGCACTGGTGCTTTATAGGCACAATACCTATGTGAACACAGTCTTTTTGAGACTCAAAGGTAGATAGCTGCCCTATTTGAACTATCTGAATAATATTATGCAGGGTTCAGGTGGGAAGCTGTTAATATATTTCCTGTTTGATCTCACTGGATTGGAACAAAAATGAAAAAAAAGCAAGGTTGTAGCTCTGAAATCCGTGTGTGAAATCATTTTGGGAGCAATGTCATGGACTACCTGATTGCAGATCACTGAAATCACTTAGACTTTGAATTTCTTGAAAGATTACCATTGAATATTTATGGATGAGCATCAATTGCTTCCATTCATCATTTTTCCAAGTATATATTCAAAATGTGAACAAGTGAAAATGAATAATAAAACACTCTGTACAGCTAACACACTGGGACCTGGGGCAGGCAAGTAGGTCATTACCACATCAACGCTGGGGACAAGCAAGTCAAAAGGAGAATGCTGTGATTGATGCCATGTCAGTGGTATGGCAGCAAAGCAGGGCTAATCACGGCCTTTCTCTTCAGCCTCTGGGCAAATAGTTGACCGGATCTCGGAGAGTTCAAGCCACTGACGCATTTTTCTTAAACTTTACTGAACATCTTAATAGATTCATTAAATGCCAACTTCCCGGGTCTGCTTCCAGGGAGACAACAGGAGTAAAGCACATATAAAATATTGAAAAGTGGTGGGGATTAGTTTTCATTTTTATAAAAAAAGGACTGAAGACTTGATTATTGAACCGGACCGAGATTATAGAATAATTCAGGCCAAGGCTGGAACACCGACTGCACAGCAGCGTTGAAGTGTAACCTGAGTTCATTACCAGAGGTTTGGCCTGTGGCTTCAATATTACCTCACTCAGCCTTACTCAGAGTTATTTAATGTTTTGAGCATGTTCATTAATTCTACACGTCCGAGCTAACCAGTTCTATCTGAGTGATCACATGCAAATATGTCAGATACTTTGGATGTGATGCTAACATTTTTGACAGAGGGGAAACTAAAAGATTGGATTTTAGACAGGCAGCATGATTTGGGAAGTTTCGACTTGAGAGACTTGCCTTGGTGGAACTTGCCCTGTCAGACCATGGAGGAGTGGAGGAGCTAGGCTCATGGCCCTGGAAAGCTGAGCAGAACAGGCCGCTGAGGCAGGCTGTTTCTAAAGATCTATCTCTCTTCCTTCGGACTTTGTCACAGTTATTTGCATATACTTTATGTCAACTGGCCCTCCTCCCTCATACCCTCACCAACTCCCATGCCAATTCCTGGGACTTATAGACTCATAGAGATGATTAGCGTGGAAACAGACCCTTCGGCCAAACTAATCCATGCCGACCAGCTATCTTAAATTAATCCAGTCCCATTTGACAGCATTGGGTCCATACCCAGGGCAACAGCCTTGTCTATTTACCCTATCCATGTCCCTCATGATTTTATACACCTCTATAAGGTCACCCATCAGCCTCCAACGCTCCAGTGAAAACAGCTGCAGCCTATGCAGCCTCTCCCTATAGCTCCAACCCTGGTAGCATCTCTTAAATCTTTTCTGAACACTTTCAAGTTTCAAAACATCCTTCTGATAGGAGGGAGACCAGAATTGCACACAATATTCCAAAAGTGGCCTAACCAATGTCCTGTACAGCAACAACATGATCTCCCAACACCCAATACATCTCCATTCAACAAGTATGTATTTTCCGTGCAGTCAATGAACCCTAGTAAAATGGTACGTGTGGAACTCATCTAACAAAAGTGCGCATTCATAATTTTATTTTTAAACAACTGTTTTTGCGATGGCCCTATGCAAATGTAAATCAACCAAGTGTTTAAAAGATCAAAAATAAAATATATGAGCAGATTGAGAAAACAGATCACAGAAAATATACATTTTTTTATGGGGATAAAGCAGCTACAGGCAGTTCTTCAGGAACTCGATAGTTGCGTTCCTGAGCAACCCCTGCACTATGCAAAAATCATGCATTACAAACAACACTGAAAGTGTTGGCAATCTAATCAAATTATAGCCAACACATGCTTTAAAAGTTCACGCTTTAGAAACAGTGTTCTGAATTCACCCAATCACATTACAGCCTCAACGAAAGACACATAATAGCATAAATGCCTGTAGGCACTAGGTTGTGATACTCATGTGAAGAGCTGATGCAGGCATAGTGGGCTCAATGGCCACTTTCTGTACCAGACGACTGCCGTGATTTTGGAATATTGTATTATCCTCTTCTCCCCAGAAATCGACTGCCTGATTGACAGTTTTATTATGTTACAATAGGCAGATCTGTCATTTGTTTTGTCAGTCACTCAAAATTAATAGCACAGGAAAAAGAGGTGTCAAATACCTAAACTTCTGTCATTGTTACTTTAAAGGTTTATGCGATTAACACTTTAACGTGGAAACAAAAGCAGATTTCTTAAAGGAAAATTGTGAATGACTGGGATTGTCACACACACTATTGTTTAACATTAAGTAAATGAATTACTCTCTACAGTAAGCAAGGTAATAATTTTCATACCCTTCACAGCGATGTTTCGTTTATTCTTCCTAAAGGTTACAACTTCAATAATTTGAAGCAATTGAACTGAAATGTCTTGTGAACTGATAAATGCAGGCTTGAACATCAGTACAAATATATTTAGATAAATAAGTACATAGCTTTTGCGAAGGCACTGTTTTGAATTTTATGAATAAATGCAAGCATCTCTTTTCCCCTTCCTAGTAAGTATCAATAGTTTAAAAATGAAAGTTAGAGAAAGGTTATTTAAGTCGGCTCTTTTCCTTTGGGGAATTTATGAAAAATCCTCATGATCTGGTGCCAATACATCATGACTCATCTGTGTCTTCACTCTATTGAACTGCCTTGGTTTCATAACCCTTGATATCCTTGCCTAACTAAAATCTATTAATCTCAGCTTTGAATTTTTCAATCCTCCTAGCTCCCACAGCTTTGGCAAGGCAATTTCTGCCACTCTAGTGAAGAAATGCCTTTTATGGTCATCACTGCATATCCCCGCTCTGATTTCAAGGTTATGCTCCCTTGTTTTGGACTCTACCCAACAAACGAGATACAGTAGATAACTCAAAGCTATCATATCTTTCAACCAGCTAAAACATCTTATTTAGATTTTCTTTTAATATTTTAAGTTCATTGGAATGCAAGTTGTATTTTGTTTCATTCTTTTAGGACATTATTGCAATAACAACCATTACATTTATTTGCATCTTTAATGTGACAAAACTTATTAAGATGCTTCACAAGCAAAATTACAAACTTGCACACCAAGCTTCATAAGAAGCCAAATGGTAATAGGCTTAACCAAAACTGCTCAATTTTAAAGAGCCTCTGAAAGGAAGAAGAAGAGGTGTATAGATTTAGATAGGGAATTCATAGCTTTGAGCATGTTGGTGGAATGATCAAGGGAGACTGAAGAGGCCAGAATTAGTGATGCACAGAGATGTTGGTGTTTTTTAAGACTGGAGGAGATTGCAGAGAGACTGGGAGGAATTTAAAAACAAGGATAGAACATTTTAAAGTGAGATGTGGCTTAACCAGGACATAACACAGGTCATCGAGCACAAGGTGAGACCGAATTAATGCACGTTAAGCCACAATCACCAGACTTTCAGATGACCTGAGTCTGCAGAAGGTTCAGACAAGTTGCACAAATTCACAGTTAATGAAGAGGGCATTGGAGGAATGGGAAATCCTTGGAAGAAGCTGCCATGTTGAGCTAGGAAAAGTGAGGGAAACAGCAGATGCAGTTGCACAGGGTTGTAATCAATACAATCAAAAAAGGTCCATGAGCTAATTCTAATTATTATTGTTCTGAATATGAAGGAGGAAGGGAGTAGATATAACAAGACAGTTTGTGATAGAGAAGAGAAGTCAGTCTTTTTCTGAATAATTCTTAAATAGATAGCAGTTTTAGTGACAGAAAACAAGACCCAATTACATTTTGTGATGGAGTCACATCAGGCAATAGTTAAGCCAGTTGTCCACCAATCATGTTCAAATCTGCATACTTCTTACTTCAGTCAGCATAGCTAGAGGGGAATGATTAGGTTAAGGAAATGTAATGGTTTAGTGAGGAGAGCAGCATCATAGTCAGTGTAGCAAGCACAGACTGGCCAATCAGTTACAGAAATAAGATGATGAATTGGAGGCCAAACCTTAGGTAATGACAAATTTAAAAGCATTGTAATATGAGACAAGCAATTTATCCAAGGACGTACACAGAAAGGAATGATCTCAGAAGCAAATGGAGAAATATTTGAGAAAATACTTGAGAAAAAATAGGCAATGCTAAATTCCTCTTGTGTCTTGATAATTGACACATTAAAATGTCAGCATAAATTCTCTGCAGCATTATAATATTTAGTAAAATATTACCTTCAAGTAGAAGAACACTTAACCTTTAACTTTTGTAGAACTTTGATCAAGTGTAAAGGTTTGCAGTTCACGAGCATGAGATTTAGCAACAGAAATAAATAAATTTGACGTTTAGCAGTACAGCAATGGAGGTCCTGAGGTACTGTGCAGGATTGGGTGTGGGTGGCAGGGGAGTTGCTGTATGCCTGAGGTTTGGCAGCATGAGTGTGATGCAGAGGTGTAACAATATTGCAGTGAGAGTACTGAAGTTTTACTGCACCGGGGATGATAAACTTGCAATTTCTCAGCAGATTACTGTATGTGGATAATTCGTTTTTCTGCTTATCCATTTACCCAAGCCCCTATAAGAAGTAAAAGTCTATCCATAATTGAGATTTGTGCACAATTTAATACATTAAACATAAGCACAGACTCTAATTTCTAAAATTTACTTTTCATCTTTTACAAATAGCTATTATATTCTCCCATGGACTGGTTGCCCATTTTCTTAAAATGACTGAAGTTTATTTTATAAGAGAAATGAAGACAAAATCGCATAGACCAAAGTATTTACATTAAAAAAACAAATTTAAAGATTTTAAAACAGGCTGTAAAATACAATCCCATAAAGCCCAAAAACATTCCTTTACAGTCGCACCATAGAGAATTCTCTTCTATTTGACATTTATAAGGCTTACTTTAGCTGTGGCTTGAATACCTCATCTTGAAAATTAGATAACCTCTTCTGGAACCTTCAGACAACTGAGTGGAGATTTCCTCAGCTTCAAATAATTTCTTTAGGGTTTCAATCTGGAAATTTTAAATTCAACTCATTACACTGAAGTAACATGTTTATAACATTCCGAAGCGAGCTCGCTTTACTCATTGTACTTCCAATAAGAATTCTGCAAGCTGCTCCATATTGAACCTATTTTTTGAGTATTTGCTCTAATCCTCTAACAAATTGCAAAGTATTTTACTTTAATGCCTAAAGTCCATTTACATCATTCACTTGTAGAACTCTCCCAATATAAACAATTGCCCCATTATTTTCAGAAAAGTCCCCTTCTCAACATTGTGCTTTAAAAGAAATTACCATAGCTGTAGAAGTACTTACAAGTTAATTATTAAACCCAATTAGATACAGAAAAAATACAATTTAGCTCCAGTTCAAAATTCACATGTCCAAAATACAATATTTCACACCCTACTCCATGCACACACACACCACACCCCCTCCTCCCCCACCCCCACCACCACCAAAATTAAAATATATCTTTGAGGTGTTTTCATTATACATCAAAGATTATCTGAATACTACTTCTATGTCACATGAATAGTCATAACATGTTAACATTAAACATACAATAAGTTACTCAGCAGAATTATTTTACATTCATTCATTGGTAAACCATCACTCAGTAGTCTTGCTATGTGCTTTTGATAAAGTGTCTCCTATATTATCAATTCCAGATGCATAATTTTCAAATTATAGAATTGGAGAATTAAACTCCATCAAAATAATCATTAGTTCTTGTCCTAAAAATTTTCTAACAAAATCAGGATGATATACATTTTAAAGTAATGTATAGCCATCTCATGTCTTCTTTTCACTTTTGAACTTTCAAATTCTGATTCATTCTCTAATTGCTCCATTCTTGTTCCAATCTTTCCTTATTTCCCTGCCATAACAATTGTTTTCCTCCAATTATCATCATTATCACAATATATTGTCAGCATATTAACATGACACCTCCTATCTGGAATACAATCACACCATAGAGTGTTCTTTTGAGTTAATGAGGCCCAGTGTGTCTTGCTTTTAATTATACCCCAGAGCCACCTTGTACCCCATAACAAAGTTTTAAACTTTAGCCTTTTTGTTTGTTCTAGCTCTCATTATTTTTGGAGCACCATTCAATACTTCATAGCTAACTTACTTTTTCAGTCAGTTTCTTTCCAAATTCTTAAACATAGATCGAAACGATGGTTTCTGAGGTTTGGTTTAAGTAATCCCTTCATCTCATGTCTGTATATTAGTTCAAAAAGAACTGAATCCTGAGGACCTATCGAAGAGTGTTCCTCAAAATAGAAACACTGGAACTCACGTACCCTGATTATTAGGACATTCTTTGAAATAAGCTTCAATCATGATCTTCATAGTTTGATGCAGTCTTTCCAATGTACTCTGAATCTTCGAAAAGATGCAAGTTGTTTTGTTTCCAAACTAGTCGCAATTTCTTTGAATATTTGTGACATAAAATTTGAACCTTGATCTGATTGTGTTTCTTTGGGTAACCATATATTGCAAAAAAATTAAATTAACTTCTCCGCTACCATTTTTGCAATAATTTGTCCAAAAGGCACGACTTCAAAATCCTGTGGAAATATCTATAATCATTAAAAGATAGTGATTCTGATTCCTGTATTTAATTGGACATTCTACACAGTCTGACAACAGGCTGCTGAATGTTTCTTCAAAACCTGGGATCAACATTAAAGGTGCAGGTTTAGTTGGGAGTTGGGGTTCCTCCATTACCTGGCATGTGGCATGTCTGGCAAGATTTTGTTTACATCTTTATGTAATCCTACCAAGAGGAATACTTTTATATTTTAGCTTGGGTTTTGTGAACAACAAAATGACATGTCATTTTATGTGCTCCTCGTTAAATTTCATTATATTGTCAGATGGAGTTACTACCTGATGAACGACTGCCCATTCCTCATTGGCTAGTATTTGAAGTGGTCTCTATTTCTTCATTAGTACTTTGTCTTTCAAATAGTAACACTCTCCCTCCACCTGGATCCCTCCCTCTGGCCTTCTACCTGCAGTCAATCTGTCCATTGAAAATTGTCGATGTGATATTGGTCCCTCAATTTCCCTGCCCCCTCAATTTCCCTGCCCCCTCATTCCAACCTCTGTCCCCTGAACTGACTGCACTCTGTGAGCTCAGATCCAGTCTTGACTTTGTTACTAAGGCTGCCGATGGGAATGGTGCTGTTGTAGTCTGGTGTACTGACCTCTAAGTTGCAAAGGCTGAGTGCCAGTTCTCAAGTACCTCCTCCTATCTCCTCTCACGGACACTGACCCCACTATGGAACAATAGACCATTGTATCAATCACAGGCACTAACCTTATTTCATCTGGCAATCTCCCCCCAACCCATTGTCTCTAAGCTGACATTATCCCAACCACACATAGCTCACTTCTACCTCTTCTGAAAATCCACAAACAGGACTGCCCAGGCAGAATCATTGTTTCAGCCAGTTTCTGCCCCATAGAACTCATGTCTTCCTACCTTGACACAATCTTTTCTCCCCTTCTCCTGTCCCTGCCCATGTACATCCATGATTCCTATAAGGCTTTAAGCCAGTTTCAAAACTTTCAGTTTGAAGGTTCCAGCTGCCTCCTCTTTACCATGTACGGGCAATTCCTAAACACGTACATCCCACACCAGGACGGTCTAGGGGCACTCCATGTCTTCCGGGAACAAAGGACTGAACCGTCCCCACACCCCTCCTCCTCGGCCTGGCCGAGCTCATCCTCACACTCAACAACTTCTCCTTTAACTCCTCTCATTTTCTTCAGGTCAGAGGGGTGGCCATGGCTGCTCACATGGGGTACATGGAACTTTCCTTGTTGTAACTTTATTCCAACCCCCATTCACAACGTTTTCTCCATTATACACATAGAGTCCTTGGAGTGCAGGTTTATAGCTCCAGGAAAGTGGAGTCGCAGGTGGATAGGATAGTGAAGAAGACATTTGGTATGCTTTCCTTTGTTGGTCAGAGTATTGAGTACAGAAGTTGGGAGGTCATGTTGCGGCTGTACAGGACATTGGTTAGGCCACTGTTGGAATATTGCGTGCAATTCTGGTCTCCTTTCTATTGGAAAGATGTTGTGAAACTTGAAAGGATTCAGAAAAGATTGACAAAGATGTTGCCAGGGTTGGAGAATTTGAACTATAGGGAGAGGCTGAACAGGCTGGGGCTGTTTTCCCTGGAGCATCGGAGGCTGAGAGGTGACCTTATAGAGGTTTACAAAATTATGAGGTGCATGGATAGGGTAAATAGGCAAAGTCTTTTCCCTGGGATCAGGAGTCCAGAACTAGAGGGCATAGGTTTAGGGTGAGAGGGGAAAGATATAAAAGAGACCTACGGGCAACTTTTTCTCACAGAGGGTGGTACGTGTGTGGAATGAGCTGCCAGAGGAAGTGTGGAGGCTGGTACAATTGAAACATTTCAGAGGTATTTGAATGGGTATATGAATAGGAAGGGTTTGGAGGGATATGGGCCGGGAAATGGCAGGTTGGACTAGATTGGGTTGGGCTATCCGGTCATCATGGACAGGTTGGACCGAAGGGTCTGTTTCCATGCTGTACATCCCTATGACTCTATGACTCTATATTGACGATGTCATCAATGCGGCTTCCCTGTCCTGTCTGAAATTGGAAAGGCTTATAGACTTTGCTGTCAATTTTCACCCTGCCCTCACTTTCACCTGGTCCATCTCTGACTCCTCCCTTCCCTTTCTTGTCATCTCTGTTCTATTTCCAGAGATAGACTGGCCACTTCTATCCACCATAAAACCATTGACTCCCACAGATATCAGGTCTATACATCCTCATTTCCTCCTTCCTGTAAAGACTGTATTCCATTCTCCCAGTTCCTCCATCTCCATCGCATATGTTCCGATGATTCCAACTTTGACTAGGGAGTCTCCAAAATGTCCACCTTCTTCCTCAACTGAAGATTCCTCAACATCGTTGTTGACATGGTCCTCAACTGGGTCTGACCTATGTCTCGCACTTCTGCCCTTACTCCGTCTCTTTCCTCCTGCAATAGCGACAGAGTTCCCCTTGGCCTTACTACCATCGCAACAGCATCCACATCCAGAAGGCCGCCATTTCTGCCACCTCCAGCAAGATCCCACCACCAGACCCATTCCTCTCCCCTCCCTTATCACCCTTCTGCAGGGACCATTCCCTCCGGGACAACCCTGGTCTACTTTTCCTTCAATGCCAACACCCCTCAACAGTCCCATGGTACCTTCCCCTGCAATCGCCAAAGATATAGACCTGCCTGTTTACCTCCATCCTCGGTATCCAAGGGCCTAAACATACATTTCAGGTTAAACAACGCTTTACCCGCACTTCACACAATCTACTGCATTTACTGCTCACAACGTGATCGCCTCTACATTGGGAAAACAAAGCATAGGCTGTGACACTGCTTCACAGGACACCTACATTCTGCCCATAAAAAAGACCCTGAGCTTCCAGTCGTCTTCCACCTTAACATGTCACCCTGCTCCTTGGCCAACATCTCTGTCTCAGGCTTACTGCAGTGCTCCAGCGAAGCTCAGTATAAGCTAGAAGAAGTCAAAAAGTGTGGCTCTAGAAAAGCAGAGCCAGTCAGGCAGCATCCAACGAGCAGGAGAATCAACATTTCCACCATAAGCTCTTCATCAGGAATGTGGAGGGGGGTTGGGGGAGCCAAGCAGAATCAATGTTGATTTTGCCAGTTTCATGATCTCCCTTCTCCCCACCTTATTCCAGATCCAATCCTCCAACTCAACACTACCCTCTTGACCTGTCCATCTTTTAGATATTACATTACGTGTGGAAACAGGCCCTTTGGCCCAACAAGTCCACACCGCCCCGCTGAAGCGCAACCCACCCATACCTCTACATTTACCCCTTACCTAACACTACGGGAAATTTAGCATGGCCAATTCTTTGGACTGTGGGAGGAAACCAAAGCACCCGGAGGAAACCCATGCAGACACAGGGAGAACATGCAAACTCTACACAGTCAGTTGCCTGAGGCGGGAATTGAACCCGGGTCTCTGGTGCTGTGAGGCAGCAGTGCTAACCATTGTGCCACCGTGCCTCTTCACATCTATCCACTCCACCCTCCACTCTGACCTATCATTCCCCCCACCTTCATCTAGGCATCGCATTTGTAGCTACCTTCCCCCACCCTCACCCTCTCCCATTTATCCATCAGCCCCTTTTCCCTCAGCCAACCCCCACATTCCTGATGAAGAGCTTATGCTGTAAACATCAATTCTCCTGCTTCTCGGATGCTGCCTGACCAACTGTGCTTTCCAGTGCCCCATTTTTTGACTTTGATCTCCAGCATCTACAGTCCTCACTTTCTCCATAAAAGAATTTTCCGCTTGGGAACCCTGCAGCCTTCTGCATTCAATATCGAGTTCAATAACTTCAGGGTTTGAACTCTTCTATGTCCTAGCCCCCGTCCCATACACCAGATCTTGTTATTACATAGTCTGCTATTATACACAACCCATTGTCAGCCACTAACAGGCTGCATTAATGGCTATTTACCCTCCTAGCCCGAACATTATCCATTCCTTTGTTTGTCCAACTGTTCTTCTCTCTCTTTGGGACGAGAGTGTGGTGTTGGAAAAGCACAGCAGGTCAGGCAGCATCCGGGGAGCAGCAGGATCGATGTTTCGAGCATAAGCTCTTCATCAGGAATGGGATGAAGCCTCAGAAGCTGCCTGACCTGCTGGCTTTTCCAGCACCACACCCTTGACTCTGATCTCCAGCATCTGCAGTCCTCACTTTCTCTCTTTGGGCTCTACTCCCATCTATCGTTCATTCCTTACCCACTGCCTATACCTTATCTTCTAGACAACAAATCAACATTTTCTTAGCTATCATCAGTTCTGAGGAAGGATCATCAGACCTGAAGCATTAACTCTGATTTCTCTCGACAGATGCTGCCAGATCTGCTGAGCTTTTCCATAAATTTCTGTTTTTGTTTCTGATTTACAGAATCTGCAGTTCTTTAGGTTTTGAGTAACACTGAGGTATTGTTTCCATTTCAATTTCAGGGCTGGCTATTTGAAATAATTTTCAATTCCTCATCCATTTATTGTATTTCTATTAAAGAAGATGGGACTAATTTAGACTAGAATAGATTCCCTACAGTGTGGAAACAGGCCCTTTGGCCCAACCCGTCCACACTGACCCTCCGAAGAGTAACCCACCCAGACCCACTTCCCTCTGACTAATGCACCTATCCCTATGGGCAATTTAGCATGGCCAATTCACCTAACCTGCACATTTTTGGACTGTGGGAGGAAACCGAAGCACCCGGAGGAAACCCACACAAACACAGTGAGAAAGTGCAAACTCCACACAGACAGTCACCCGAGGCTGGAATCGAACCTAGGACCCTGGCGCTGTGAGGCAGTAGTGCTAACCACTGAGCCAACGTATCAGCCTCCATTTTTTTTCACTCTCATCCTTTATGGATTTTCTTTTTGAAAATTGTACAACTAAATGTTCAAATCATCTGCCTATTTCATAGCCTTCTTTGCTGTCAGTCGAAAGCTATGGGCCTGCGATCTACTCACAACAGGAGGAAGCAATCCACGATGTTCCTCTTGTAAGTTTACCTCCAATGGTTGTTCCATCATGTTTGGTGAGGCCAATATGCTTGAACCTGTCAATATATTGTCCAAATTAAGGCGAATTACTTCTGTAGGAAATTCTTTCATGACTCACACTGAAACATCTCCATTCGTATATGTGAGGAATAAAAGGATGGCCAGACTGAAGGGAGGACCAATCAGGGATAGTGCAGGGAACTTGAGCATGGAGTTGATGAGATGGGGGTGGTTCTTAATGAATATTTTACTTCAGTATTCACTACTGTGAGGGACCTTGTCGTTTGTGAGGACAGAGTGAAACAGGCTCGAATTGGTTGATGTTAAGAAGGAGGATGTGCTGAAAATTTTGAAAAACATAAGGATAGATAAGTCCCCTAGGAAAGATGGGATATACCCAAGATTACTATTGAAGTGATGGAAGTGATTGCTGTGCCTTTAGCAATGATCTTTGTGTTCTTACTGTCCACTGGAGTAGTGCCAGATGATTGGAGGACAGCAAATGTTATTCTCTTGTTCAAGAAAGGGAATAGAGATAATCCTGGGAATTATAGGCTAGTCAGTCTTATATCTGTGGTGGGCAAATTATTGGCGAAGATTCTGTGAGACAGGATTTATGATTACTTGAAAAAACATAGTTTGATTAGAGATAGTCAGCATGGCTTTGTGAGGGGCAGGTCAGGCCTCATAAACCTTATTGAATTCTTTGAGGATGTGACAAAACATATTAATGAAGGTAGAGCAGTGGATGTGGTGTACATGGAGTTTAGCAAGGCATTTGATAAGGTTCCCCATGGTAGACTCGTTCAGAAAGTAAGGAGGTATGGGATACAGGAAAATTTGGCTGTCAGGATACCAAATTGGCTGGTCCATAGGAAACAGAGGGTGGTAGTATATGGAAAATATTCAGCCTGGAGCTCGGTGACCAGCAGTGTTCCAAAGATCAGTTCTGGGACCTCTGTTCTTTGGGATTTTTATAAATGACTTGGATGAGGAAGTGGAAGGGCGAATTAGCAAGCTTGCCAATGATACAAAGATTGGTAGAGTTGTGGATAGAGTGGGCGGGTGTTGTAGGTTGTAACGGGACATTGACAGGATACAGAATTAGGTTGCTAAGTGACAGATCGAGTTCAACCTGGAAAAGTGCGAAGTGATTACCTTTGGAAGTTGAATTTGAATGCAGAATACAGGGTTAAAGGCAGGATTCTTGGCTGTGTGGAGGAACAGAAGAATCTTGGGGATTGTTGCTAATAGAGTCATAGAGATATACAACACAAAATCAGACCCTTTGGTCCAACTCATCAATGCTGACCAGATATCCTAAATTAGTCCCTCTAAACCCTTCCTGTGTTTGATCTTGAATACTTGATGTCCATCTAAATATTATTTCTGAATTTGCAGGAATGCTATATTTAAACTCTGACATGACCACCTTTTCCCTCACATTCTCAAACATCTTCTCTGACTTAAGAGATGTATACAACTGATCCCATAACATTCCTTTCTTCCTAGCAAATTCCACAAATGTCCGATTACATTTCTTTCTTGTCCTAAATTTTGAGAATGGACAAAAGGATACCAGAGTAAAAAAACAAGAATGTTGAATGCAAAAAGTGACATAAAGAATATAACATGCCTCCAGTGCAATTCAACTGGACGTTACAAAGCCAATTACAAGAATTTAAATGAGAGACAAATTGCAGCAGGAAGGCAATCAAGGAATCTTTGGAAAAGAGGACACCAGGAAATGGAGTAGTGGTAGTACACAGTGAGCATATTTCGTTGAAATGTACGAAGGTGGGAGCGATGGCTTAGGAGAATTCTTTTTCAAAGTTTGTCAAGGAGAATTAGACCACTGGAATTTCAAAGTGTTTTATGTCAAACGGGGATAGATGCTGGATCAAGTAAATCAATGATATCAGCTGATGATATTATTTGTCTTCCAGAGGGGTTAATGAAGGAGAAAACATTAACTGGAGATATATGTGGGGGTTACAAGTTTCATGATACAGTGTTGAATTAAAGATTAATTTTGAACATAACCCATAGAACATAGAACAGTACAATACAATATAGGCCCTTTGGCTCACGATGTTGTGCTAATTTTTTATCCTACTCTGAGATCAAACTAACCTATAGTCCCTTCATTTTACTATCATCCATGTGCCTATCCAAGAGTTGCTTAAATGTCCCTAATGTATCTGATTCTACTACCCCAGCACCCACCACTCTCTATGTAAAGAATCGACCTCTGACATCCCCCCTAAAACTTCCTCTAATTACCTTAAAGTTATGCCCGAAAAGTTGATTCTCCTGCTCCTCGGATGCTGCCTGGCCTACTGTGTTTTTCCAGCACCACATTTTTCAACTCTGGTCTCCAGCATCTGTAGTCCTCACTTTCTCCTAAAGTTTAATTGACAAACTTTCAGCACAATTACATAAACATTGCATATTGCTTCTTTGTTAATGTTGCACTCTGTAGATTGTTCTTTTCTGATAAACTGGTGTACACCTACTTATTTGGCAATAAATTCACTCTTGAAACCAATCATATGCCATTACAAATGAACCACCATGAACCGCTAATGAGTTCCACAGGTCAAAATTGCATGTATATGACTTTCAAGTAAGATACTAGTCATGCACCAGGATGATCATATCTGATTACCCATCCATGCAATGACTAAGATATGCCTCTTAATCCTCATGTTGAAATTCTAGACTATAAAGTTGAAGACGTTCTCATGGTTGATCTGTTACACTTTGACAAGAACTGATGCGAACTGTTATAATTGGCAACTGCTGAAGATGAACAACTACAGAGTTCCAAAAGATTATTATTAAGGGATAGTGTGACTGTGTTAAAGTAGTATCTGAGAACACTAATTTATTTCAGCATACGGAGATAAACCAGGCATATCGCAGTCTGTCATTTTCAAGAGCAAACAAATCCAAATGCCAAAAGCATTAAGTTGAGATTTCATGCCCATGTTGCATTAGGGACACAGGAGTATTCAAAGCACAAGATAATTATCACATAGCTCTGGGTACAGGCCAGAGATGAAACAGGATACTTAATGACTCCAGAATGCAAATGAGGCATGCTAAACATCTCAACCTTAGCTGTGGAGGAAGCCTGTATATCTCCTAGATTTTACATCCATTCCTTGAATGAAAATTGTAACAGACCTATTTGCAGTGGATGGGGAAGTTTGCATCCTTAGGTGAATTACTTCCTGAAATTTCCCATTGTTCGATGACTTAACAACGCAACAAGCCCAACTGTCATTTCCACAATGAGTGATATTTTCAATCTATTCAGTGACATCGACCAAATCATGTCTGACAATGAACTGCAGTTCATTGGCAAATAATTTCAAGATTTATGAAAAGTAGGAAGTGACCCACATAATCACATTGTCACTCCATTTTCCACATTCAAATGGTTTTGTGGAGGGTATTGTCCACACAATCATTGGACATCAAGCAAGAAAGCAAGTTTTGTGCATTGCATTACTGCATTTTTGTGCAACAACACTGGAGAAAGAATGACCATTCCTGGCAGCATTTATGCTCAGAAGGCAAGAGTAAATGACCTTGCCCAACAGGCAATTGTTTAACCATTTTGAAGCACAGAACTTTCATCTTGAATGACTGAGGAAATGGGAAGACAGATATGATGAACAAGCAGGTCGAGACTACCAAAACTGTGCACAGAGCACAGAGTGTGGTTTCGAAATATGAGTACTTAGAAACCAACAACAAATTCATTCCTGATCATGGTGCCACATTGAGACATCTCAGCTCAATGTAAATACATCAGTGCTGCATGAAGAGAGTAAGAAAGCAAACTCTGATGACCAAGGTTGAGCAGAAATGTTAAGTGAAAGAACCAGCAGCAAGACAAACAAGTGATCAAACAAATGCAACAAAGAACAGTGCCTTCCTCTCCATACTGTTGTACAAACTATCACTGTACTATAGTATGTGTGATTAGTTGGTGTAAATGTCCCAGAAATCGTCAAACCTCATGACTTGAAGGATGACACTCTACTGAAGGCATTCTCCTTTACTATAATTTAATAGCCAAATGAGCCCAGATTCATTCTTGTTTGCAGAGTGTCACATTTGTAGATACATTAGTTGTCATATATGCCTGTTGGATACTTCAGTACAGTACATATCTGCACCCAGTTTCTTTGGATACAGGAGGCAAACTCATGCTAGTAATCCAAGTTGAAAGGTGACTCAGCCACTTTGCATTAGAAGCTTCTGGAAGCGCGATTTCTGTCAAAAATAAAATTCGTATTATTCTTGCCACCTGAAAAAAATTATAGTTAATTCTTTGCTACCATGGTATTGGCATTTGATAGTTCAGTACAAATCTCTGTCTTTCTCGGCCCTTGTCTCTCAGCATCTAAGGGATGAGAAGGAGGGCAAAGAATTTGGAATTAATTCCACACAGGGCCACTTAATGAATTTTCTATGTAACATGCTAATTTATTATTGTTTACAATGTAAAAGAAATATGTTTACTTCAAACCGCAAGGCATCTATCTGTTTATATTAAAGAGTTACCTCACGTGCTCAAAGCTCTTGTTTAACATTGTTTCCATGTGAATGTTGAAATGTACATGTGATGAAGGATGCACATTTTAACTGAAGGCATTCTAAATTGTCTGAGGTTCCAGCACAAACACAGTGGATTGAGTGATTTTTGATTAGGTTCTGCCACGTAAATAATTTGTGTTTCTCTTCCTAACTGCAGCTGTATACACAAATTAAACAAAGATTTTTGAATTAATTGCCAATGCAAAAGAAATGCTTAATCTCACTTTATTTATTTAATTCTTTCATTCTTTTTCTCGCTTTATTCTCCTGGATGGATAAACACAGTTTGAGTGACTAATCTCTCACAATACCTCATTAAATATTTGTCGAGTGTTTTAAACACTAGGGAGGGATAATTCTGTTGTTCATTTTTTGTTACAATCTGTTTGTCTCAGAAACTACTAGAAAAGCAAATTTGACATTCATTGCCCATTATTCCAATTCTTAAATCTTGGTTTTCCAATTATTTTTCATTCCAAATTTCTTCATTTATCCTTTTCCAGACTGTAATGTGCATTTATTAAGAAAGCACTCCAAGGTGCTTGACTGGAGGTATCCAAACATGTTGCATTTGGAGCAGTGAACATGGTTTTGTATATTGGTTAAGTGCATTGAGTAAAATTGTAATTTGCACCCTGTCAGCAAATTCACATATACTGGAGATTGAACTTTCTTAGCTCTGCAACTTTGAGTCAAGAAGCAAGCTGTAGGTGAAATAGACAGCTATCTATTCATTTTCAAGAAACTGAATTGGTTTCTCCACATTATCTACTCGGTTTGTTCAGATTTGTGTAACAAGAAATGACATTATCCACTGTGGACCATTGGCAACATGAGCACTCTTCAATCTATGAGCTCAATACCAAATGACAAGTTGTAAGATGCATTTCAAATTACTCTTTTGCAAGTACCCTGCAGAATTCTCTCAGTCATTCCATTGAGTTAATCACATCCAGAAGTTTATCCAGCATTCCCATTCCCTCATGAATAGGTCAAGCTTTTGGCCAGATCAGGTTTTAATTGACATTGAACAAAGTACTTGCACCAACATGACTTGTACATATGAAACCATAGTTGGCCTAAAGAAGTAATATTTACCACGGTAGACGTCACATTAACTTTGTACCATAGTGTAATATGGCCAAAAACAAATTGGCTACGCCTTATAAATATTGGCTTTTTTCTCTTGTGTTTACTTCTGTGCTCAGTGAATCTCTGGTTTGTGTTTTTAATAACATGCTGCAGGCTGGAACAGGTTGGTAAACAAGATCATGCATTGACAGTAGTAAGAAAGGCTATCAGGTCAGAACCAGAAAATAATAGTTTGACTTTTGTTACTGGCAGGTTTCTAGAAGGAATCATTAATAGTAAACTGTGTGAACACTGTGACAGACAAAGGGTAATTGCCAAACCTCCCCGCCCCCAATTTCTGGAAAGATTGTGTTTCATCAACGTGTTGAATCTGCCTGAGGGTAACTATACCATTTGTATCAGAAGCCATTAGGTCACAAAATATGTTTGAGTTCTGTGGGACAGGAAGCACGTTTTGGTTAGATAAGTAAATAATTATGTCCTCACTGCAGAAGGTTATTAATGGTAGTGGGATCTGACTACTGGTGGAGTTCAGGAGGGACTGATGTTTACATCATTACTATCACTAGCTTCAATGATATGGATTAAGGAATTGGAAGAAAGTGCTTAGAAGTTCCCAGTTGATATTGTCTTAATATCATGAATGTGTGCTACGAATTTTGGATAGCTAATGATGAAAACTGCAAACTGATGAACAATTACTATTTACATGCAGTACAGAAGCATGATTGAGTATGACCTTGCTAGAACGTCCTTCCATCAAGCCCCAGTTCCATGTTGTATGACATTATCTGATATCACGTATAACTCTTCGCTTTTAGTTATTAATCCCAAACACTATATTTCCCATCTGAACCTCCAGATCAATCCATCCATTAACTAACGATCCATCCATTTTTATACTACTCCTACTTCACCGGCTCCAAGTCTTTCTTGTCAGTGACAGAGTTTGAGGAAATAAGGACCTATGTGCTCTCTTATTTCTCCTTGGAGGGCAAGCCTTTTGGCAGAGTGAGGTCATGGCCTCTCTCAACAGATGGTACCAAGGCTGTGACACTTGTGATGACTTGAATGAAAGGCGGTTAAGACCAATGCGACACTGAACAGAAATACATATTCTTTTCTCCTTTGCACATAGCAGAGAAGTTAAAGCACGAACTTGAAAATGAGCAGGATGTTTAGCTCCCTAAGGAAATACACTGCTGCACCATCTCATCCACCCATGAATCTGGGTGACAAAAAGAAGAATGAAAAGCATTCTGAAGACAATTGAAGAATTCATGGTTTCCTTATCACTCCAAAGTAAGATGCTCTTTTTTTCTGGAGCTAGTGCTATTACTTTAACAGTAGTTTCAGTGTGAGGTTGTATAGACAATGCCATCTCAGGTATTCCAGCACACAAATAAGATTTCGCCATAATCAACAACAAACTTGAAGATTCAAGGAAATTAGACCCACTTGTACATCTAATTTGGGACTGATATCTATAAGAAACTCCTAATTATATTGTAATGCATAGACTTGTTTTAAGATCAACATTTGCATCAGGCATTTTGTGTACAACAGCTACATTGGTAACAGGAAGGACATTTTATTTCAGTATCTTATAGGGTACTTGCTATGTGGTTAACATTTCCCCCTGATTCTTTGTTAATCTTTTTGGATTCAGTTTAGCATTTTCAAACACCTGTATTGCAGCACATCTAACATGTGAATCCCACTCTGTTGCTCTAAGACTGCTGATAGCCTGGATTTTAATTTACAGTCTCTTTTAGTCAATTAAACTTTCCTAATCTTGCCTCATTTTATGAGTTTCAAGGTCCATTTGCCATTCAGCTCTAAGATGTATGAAGGTACTACTTCAGCTTGAAATTCTGGACTTTGGGCCTTTGTGCTTTTATTGTTTTAAAGAACAAAAACTTGAGTATTTCCATTGGTTACTGGTGAGGTACAATTGCAGACTCCCATTTGCAGTTCTACAGATTGATAGTCTCTGCAATTTCAGTATTGGCTCAAACCAAATTTGATTTGACAGCCTCAATTTATTAGAATTTTCACTGGCAGCTTCGATCATTGAATGGCCTTTTTGTGGGTCTTTCTGAGGTTTCAGACTTTTCTTCGAACATTGCGTTCCTTTGAACAAGGGTGGCACAGTGACCCAGTGGTTCAGTGATTAGCCCTGTTGCCTCACAGCGCCAGGGACCCCGGTTCAATTTCCTACCTTGGGCGACTGTCTGTGTGGAGTTTGCACATTCTCTCCGTGTCTGTATGGGTTTCCTCCGGGTGCTTTGGTTTCCTTCCACAATCCAAAGATGTGCAGGTTAGGTGAATTGGCCATGCAAAATTGCCCATGGTGTTAGGTGCATTAGTCAGTGGTAAATATAGTATAGGGGAGTGGGTCTGGGTGGGTTATTGTTCGGAGGATCGGTGTGGACTTGTTAGGCTGAAGGGCCTGATTCCATACTGTAGGTAATCTAATCTAAACTGTTGATGCTCTTTGCTCATCGTTGTAAACCACAGTCACATATAGTTGACTGCTGCCAATGGAGCTGGGATACAGTCCACACTTGCATAACTTACAATGCTCAGGTCCTCTTTACATGAAGGTGTTCCTGTATCAGACTGTGGCTTCTGCTGCTGCGTGTCATTGGGGTCTTTCATAGAATGAACAGTCAAATTCACCTCTTCAGTTTCTTCTGCAAGATACTGATACTCCTCAGAAAGGAACAAGAAAAAAACACAGGGAGACCATCTACACTGTCTTGAAAGAAAAATAAGTAGACAAAGCAGGAGGCTGGAAGAACACAGCAATCCAGGCAGCATCACAAGATGGAGAGGTCGACGTTTCGGGTACAACCCTTCTTAACCCAAAATGTCAACTCCTTCACCTCCTGATGCTGCCTGGCTTGCTGTGTTCTTCCAGCCTGCTGCCTGTCTACCTGGGATTCCAGCATTTGCAGTTTTGTTTTTGACTCTGAAAGGAACAAAAGCAAAATGCAGGACCTCCTTTAGTTAATTATCAAAATCTGTAGTCGTTTCATTCTCTTCCACGCATTCCTTAAAATCAAATGCAGGTCTAAAATTTTACCTTGGAGCTGGTCTCCTTCATCCTTGGTGTACAGTTTTCCTGCTTCTCCTAGATTCACTTCAAAGAGAAATGAAAGCAATGCAGTATAATCCTGAAGTCCTGTTTCTTCAATGAAGATAAATTCACAGCCTAATGAGTTAACTTCAGTTTCTCGTGCAGCTAGCAAATTAAAAAAAAACTCTATTTAATAAAAAAAACTCTAATTAAGCATGGCAAGCAGAGTGATCTCTCTCTCTCTCTCTCTCTCTCTCTCATATTATGGCCAAGTTGTGCCCATCTCTGTCATCATGTTCTCATTAAAAAATACCTTCTGCTCCTGAGTTTGAATGGAAAGTGATTGGAGAAATTTAGGTTTCAGCAATGAATTTTGTAGAAGGATCCAATTCAAAATGACTTTTCTTGCCATTAATCGTGATGGCTACAGTCCAGAAATGTTCTTGTGGGTCCATCATTTCTTCTACGAAGAATGAACCTTGTTCCATCTGTTTCTTGGGCAGTTACAGTTTTGAGCGTTAGGTTATAATTTTTGGTTCTGAAGTTGGAAGTTATCTACTGCTGTTTGGCCAAACTACCTAAAACAATTTCTCCTATGACATCCATGACACTTGACATTGATAGCTGGGCAGATTTGGAGGTAAAGATGACTTTCTCTGCCAGACAGCGACAATGGGTCTTCTTCCCATTGTCTCGGTTGTCTTGCTGGACTGTGATTGATGAAGTTGACTGAATCAGAATTGATGATCTGGCCCAAGAAATCTTCTCTGTCCTCTCAGGCAAACAAGGTTTGTTTTGCTTACATTGTTTAGTCTGTTTGCTGATTTGCACTGATTTTGACAAATTTTGACACTTATTTTGACTGCAAGGATTCCAGTAAGGCTTAATGCAGGACCCCAATTTCTTACCAGCTCAGTTGTCAGTGTTCCATTTCATTAATAATCAGTTATGTGGTGCAGGTTATTCCTATAGGAATTGAAAGTCTCCCATGCCTCCTGACCGGGTCAGTCAGTTCTGGGAAGCTTTGGATAGATGAGAGTTGGACAAATTAGTGCAAACTGATGAACATTTATTGACAATTTCAAACAGCATGTTTGGGCAGCACTTCACCGGAACCTTCTTCCCTCAGGTCACAGTCTCATGTGACAGGACATCATCTGAAGACATTACAGTCTAATTATTATCATAAAACTACTAATCTCATGTACTGATATTAAGACTTGTATGGCTATTGGGTCGATACATTGAAAAATAGATGGCAGCCAGCTGTCTATGTAGTTTAGAAATGGAACAAACAAGAATGTATATACCATACAAGATTGTGCGCTTGTTGCTGTTAAGCTAGAGGAAAGCTTGCATGTGCTAGTACTGAATATGAAAAGATCCAAAATTAAAGGGCTTGTTTTATTAGTTCATGGGCTATGACCATCTCTGGCAAGGTTAATGTTTATAAGACATCCATCATTGTCCTTAGGGAAATGGTGCTGAGTTGTCACCTTAAACCACTGATGTCTGTGTAGTATAGCCATAGTCACATGGTCATTAGAAAAGGATTTTGAGGATTTTGACCTGGCAATGGAGGAGCAGCCATATATATCCAAGTTAGGTTGGGGTGTGGGTTGAAATGAAATCTACAAGTTGTGGTACTGTCCTGCATTTGTTGCCCTTGTACCACTGGGAGGTATTAGCCCTGGGTTAGATGTTGCCGTTAAAGAAACTTCAGATTACCACAGGGTTACTTAGAGGATGGCACACACTGCTGCAGTTGTGTATCTGTGCTTGAGGGAGTGACTATATAAGGTTATGTTTGTGTTCTTGTCAAATGGTCTGCATTGTCCGGAATGGTGCTGAGATTTTTGAGTATTGTTTGTGTAAAGACTGTATCTTCTTATTTATGTGTAACTTTAATAGAGGACTGAAATGGGAAAAGAACCATTCTTAAACCAAGGATTGCAGAAATACCATTGCAAACTTTTAAAGCAAGTAACCTGACACTCAAAGTGAGTACTGTTTACACAGCTGCTCATTCAAGCAGCAGTAGATGGTTTGCAGATAAACTGGAGTCAAGTCTTTGTCGAAATGGAGATTCAGCCAGCAACAAATAGCTGACTGGTCAATGGATTAGTGACCAGTTATTTATGACAAGTGTGTACCAACAATATTGTGATTGGTTCCCAGATAGCTGAATAACTTCGATCTGTGAATAAGACAGGGAGAAGTTGTCTGATATCACTAAGTTCCGGAACTGTCTTTGTTCTGTGCTGTAAAAAGCACTTCAGGTGTGAAGAAAACCAGGTTACTTTTTCCCTACAGTTGCTGTAAGCTGAGACATTTAAGTAATATGTCAAAGGTCACTATGAGTGTGAACCAGTCACCCTATACCTCCAGCAAACAAATAAAAGCATCTGGAGAAGGAAGATTGCGAAACAACATTCCAATGAGCACAAGAAACATCTCGGCACACCCTGTAAACAGGATCAACTGAACTGCTTTCCAAGTTCTGTTCTTTTACCTATAAAATCCATGATTTTTCTTCCTAGCCATGTGTGATTGGATATGTGTGCATAAAGGGGTGTTTATAAGGGGTATAGAGCCATAGAGTCCTACAGCACAGAAACAGGGAACAGCCCAAGGCTAATTAGTGTATGGCTGGTGATGTTTGGATGTGAAATTATCTACATCCTCCACTAGTGAGCTTTGGAGCTGCTCCCATAGGCCAGCAGGTCAGACTGGCTGGGAGCAGGACAGTTGGCTCAGGTACAGATACAGAGGTTTGGGAGGTCACCAGGAGTGGAATGACAGAAGGTTCAGGAGAATATTTCTTTTGACAAAGCCATTCAATGAAAATGCTTCCTGGATTGTTCAGTGCTAAGCACAGTTGACTTGGCTTGGCTGGTGGTGAGAAGGGCTCTGCCTGTGAGATCCTTTATGCAGACCCAGTCTCTCTGCCGCACCGCACGATGCTCTCGAAACGGCTGTGGAGGGGACGAGACTGTCACACACCTCCTTCTGGAATGTGCCTACGCAAAGGAAGTCTGGAGAGGAATGAGTGGTGTTTGTCGAGGTTCATCCCGAGCAGCTCCGGGATGCGGGACTCCGTGCTCTATGGTCTGTTCCCCGGGACGCACACAGAGATGAACATCAACTGTCCCTGGAGGATCATCAACTCAGTAAAGGATGCTCTCTGGTCTGTCCGAAACCTGTTGATCTCCCAGCTAAAGGAGCTGACACTGACTGAGTGTTGCGGACTGGCACATTCCAAGGTCCAGGATTACGTGTTGAGGGACGCGCTGAACCTTGGGGCAGGTGCCGCCAAGGTGCGGTGGGGAAAGACCACAGTGTAATGTCTGCCAGCCAAAGAAGAACAGGGGGCCCACTCAGTAAGTGGGCTCTGCTGATGCCTCAGCTAAATATATGGATGGAAAACATACAGACCTGTATATACGAATGATTAATTCCGATCTTTGTATGTAAAGAAATGAAATGTTTACGTATGTATGGCGTGACCAATTGTACAGATCATCAAAATATTTTATGAATAAAGTATATTTTTGAAAAAAAGGTTCAGTGCTGAGCACAGTTGAGGAGACAGCAGGACACAGGAAAATTCACCAGCCTGGATGTCTGTTTTGAAGGGACAGAGTGAAATTGTCGCAGATGAAGAAATCACTTAACAAGACAACTAATGTCTCAAATGCATTTCACTTGCAAGTTAATAAGATGGGTAATTGAGCAATATTTAATTAATATCTCCACGCATCCAGTCACTTTGTGAGCCTATAAGACAATGAGGGCTGGAAATCTGAATCAAACACAGTGAATGCTGGGGAACCTCAGCAGGTCTGGCAGTATTGGTGAGAGAGAAACTGGCTTGGTATTCTGAGCTCAGAACCCAGATGGAAAAATCAGTAAAACTTGTCAATGACACATTCTCTTCTTTACTCATTCATAGCAAGTGAGTATCGCTGGCTGGGCCAGCATTTATTGTCTGTCCCTAGATGCTGTTGCAAAGGTGGTGATGAGCTGCCTCTTGAACATCTGCAGCCCATTTACTATAGGTAGACCCACAATACCGGTACAGAGAGAGTTCCAGTGACACTGAGGGAAGACTGACATATTTCCAAATCTGGATGGGGAGTGTTTTGGAGGGAACTTCAAAGTTGTTGCTTTTCTCACGTATCTGCTGCCCTTCTCCTTCTAGATGGTAGTGGCCGTCAGTTTGGAAGGTGCCGTCTTGGTGAATTTCTACATTACATCTTGTATATGGTACACACCACTGCTACTGATGGTTTCTGGTGCAGGGAGTGGATGCTTGTGGATATGGTCCACCTACTGATACTGATCTGACTCATCTTGTATACTTCAGAATGAAACTCTTGTACGCCCTGTCTTAATTTCCAAGTTTGATTAATGTTTGTTTCCTGTTTCTTCTTTCGAGGTACACCTCATCAGCCCAGGAACAGAGTTGCTGAATATCTCGCTGCCAGCTTGCATGCTGATTCCCTGGCCCCAACTTACCCTGAGCCCTTATTCCGGTGGCAGTGACAGCAAGATTACTTGCCCACAAGAAGCCAGTAGCCAATCCTCCCAATTACAGTCCAACCTTGATAATCTGAACATCAATTATCCAAATTTTGGATTATCTGAACAAGATCTCAAGGTTCCATCAAAACGGCATTAGGCAACTCACCATTCAGTTATCAGTTAAACAATGTTACGGCATGCATTGTCGGATAACCGAGCCGTGTTCAATAACCAGTACTCATAAATTACTGTTTGCTTATAACTAGATCGATTATCCAAATGATCAGTTATCCGAACAAGAGACTCCCCGCCCATCTCGTTCAGATAATCGAGGGTCTACTGTCCTGACATTTTCCCGTCTGCAATTCACTTAGGGGTCAGCATTCTAGGCAAACTAAGTGGCCTTGGGGAGTACCATAGTAGTCCTGAGGAGCAGCTCAACTCCCCACCACACCCCAAAACCCCCTCCACCCCTCTCCCCACACACATACAAGTAGCCTGGAATGTAAAGGTCAATTTTAATTTGAAGTTGCTGTATTTGGAAAGAGGGCTTGCACTGTCACACAAGAACCTACTGCTGTCTTCAATACAGGAGACCTCTTCAAGACCCTCCAGCTTGGAGACACTCCCACCATCAACAAGTTCACCTTCAAAACATCTAGTGGCCACTCCAGAGCAAATCCACTTTGCTGACCCACATTTAAACTGAGAGTGGGGTTTGGAAACCTCCAGGGAAAATCCTATACCCAGAGTTGGGAAGGGACTGATGACTGCATTGGGTCGGTAGAAATTCCTTTCTTTTGGGAAAAGTTGAGAAGACACGGTAAATAAACAATAGTTGTGCTGCTATGAAGATGGACAAAACATGATAGTAGCATTGAACTGCTCCTGGGAAGAAGCTTTCTGTAAGGATATGGGAGGAAAGGCAGCACATTTGTCACTGTGATGAATATTGTGTTGTTACTTTATTTGAAATATGTGCATTTGTGATTCAAAATTCTGTGCTAGGCTATCCATCTAAACAACATGGTGTCAGGAGATCACTGTGCTTTCTTTTACACAATGTATAGGCACAGTTCTGGGGTTGTTGTGTTTTTCCCCCTCCCTGCTTCATGCTACCTTTTACTTCTCCCCTGCTACCAGACCCCCCAAACAGGTCACCAAGAGTTTGAGATGGAGGGATGGGTAGGAAATACTGAGGTGGCTAGTCAAAAAAATTGCTGCAAGAGTCCATTTTAATTGTAATCCATAGAAAATAAGTGCAGCCCTTTCCTTATGATTTTAATATCTCCTGTGCCCCTATGTTTGTATCCCCATGTCCAAAGTAAAATAACTTTTCTTGCCATCAGCTATGATATTCCCATGCCACAGTATGTCTGTAGGTCTAAAAACTCAGGGTGTCACACACCTCTACTAGCCTACCATGTCCCTGATGAAGAATTCTTCTTTCTTCTCAGTATTTTCTAATGGCTGGCCACTTCTGCTCTTTTTTTTGTGCTAACACTGCAGCTTTAAACTGCTCTCTCTCTCTCTCTCTCTCTCTCTCTCTCTATTGGCATTCATAATCTCTGTAATACTGCCTGAGCCCAGCTTCCATTGATGTGTCCCTTACCCATGTAACCATACCCTGTTTCTTCACAAGCATTATGCTGATGGAATCTCTGAGTACATAACAACTAGGAGCAGGAGTAGCCAATCTGGCATTTCAAGCCTGCTCTACCATTCAATCAGATCATGGCTAACCTTTTTGTGGCCTGAGATCCACTTACTTGCCCTCTCACCATAACTTTTAATTTCTTTACTGTTCAAAATATTATCTATCTTAGCTTTAAAAACATTCATAGAAGAAACCTTAATGACTTCACTGGGCAGGGAATTCCATAGATTCAAACCCTCTGGGTGAAGAAGTTCCTTCTCAATTCAGTCCTAAATCTGTTCCTAGTTTCACCTACCAGTGGAAAAATCCTCTCTACTTCTATCTTATCTATTCCCTTCATAACTTTATATGTTTCTATAAGATCCCCCTCATTCTTCTGAATTCCAATGAATATAATCCCAGTCCATTCAGTCTCTTCTCATAAACCAACCCCCTCAACTCTGGATTCAACTTAGTGAACCTCCTCTGCATCCCCTCTGGTGCCAGTACATCCTTTCTCAAGTCAGGAGACCAAACTGCACAGAGTACTCCAGATGTGGACTGACCAGCATCCTATACAGCTGTAAGATAGCCTCCCAGCTTTCAAACTCAATCCCTTTAGCAATGAAGTACAAAATTCCAATCTTTTCCTCCCCATCCCTGTAAAGCCCTCTAATATACTGTGATTTTCACTGACTATAGCCAATATTGCTGTTTGCCATTTTCTCTACTGTTTGCTTTCTATCATAGATTTAAGGCTGCAGCTTAAATTTCTAGCATGATGCTGTCCATTTCATTTCAGATGCTCCTTGTCACTTGCCTCCAGTTCTGTAACTTTGCTCACGTCTACCACCATGTAGTAAGACCAGGTCTACATGTTTATGAATTACAAGAACTTTGTTTCCTCACAGAATACAGGGAGAACTAGCCATTTGGATACAGAACTGGCTCAAAAGTAGAAGACAGGGGGTGCTGGTGGAGGGTTGTTTCTCAGACTGGAGGCCTGTGACCAGTGGAGTGCCACAAGGATCGGTGCTGGATCCTCTACTTTTTGTCATTTACGTAAATGATTTGGATGTTAGCATAAAAGGTACAGTTAGTAAGTTTGCAGATGACACCAAAATTGGAGGTGTAGTGGACAGCGAAGAAGGTTACCTCAGATTACAACAGGATCTGGACCAGATGGACCAATGGGCTGAGAAGTGGCAGATGGAATTTAATTCAGAAAAATGCAAGGTGCTGCATTTTGGGAAAGCAAATCTTAGCAGGACTTATACACTTAATGGTAAGGTCCTAGGGAGTGTTGCTGAACAAAGAGACCTTGGAGTGCATGTTCATAGCTTCTTGCAAGTGGAGTTGCAGGTAGATAGGATAGTGAAAAAGGCGTTTGGTATGCTTTCCTTTATCGGCCAGAGTATTGAGTACAGGAGTTGGGAGGTCATGTTGCGGCTGTACAGGATATTGGTTAGGCCACTGTGGAATATTGCATGCAATTCTGGTCTCCTTCATATCGGAAAGATGTTGTGAAACTTGAAAGGGTTCAGAAAAGATTTACAAGGATATTGCCAGGGTTGGAGGATTCGAGCTATAGGGAGATGTTGAACAGGCTGGGGCTGTTTTCCCTGAAGTGTCGGAGACTGAGGGGTGACCTTATAGAGGTTTACAAAATAATGAGGGGCATGGATATAATAAATAGACAAAGTCTTTTCCCTGGGGTCAGGGAGTCCAGAACAAGAGGGCATAGGTTTAGGGTGAGAGGGGAAAGATATAAAAGAGACCTACAGGGCAACTTTTTCACGCAGAGGGTGGTATGTGTATGGAATGTGCTGCCAGAGGAAGTGGTGGAGGCTGGTACAATTGCAACATTTAAGAGGCATTTGGATGAGTATATGAATAGGAAGGGTTTGGAGGGATATGGGCCGGGTGCTGCCAGATGGGACTAGATTGGGATATCTGGTCGGCATGGACAGGTTGGACCGAAGGGTCTGTTTCCATGCTGTACATCTCTATGACTATGACTCTAAAACTATCTGCATGGACTTTGAGAGGGGCATCTGGAACTGCACAGATTCAGCTTTCAGCTTCATGTAATCTGATGTGATTTATGTCATAGTGATAACGCACATTCTCATTGTCTGTTCTTAGATTAGAGGTGTAGTTTACTTTTTGCCCCACAATTTGGACAGATGTCCATACATCAGGACTTCTACAAGGTACTGATATGTACCTTCAGTCATACGTTGAGTTTTCAACAATCCAGAGATCAAGGGATTTGGTCTAAGGTGACCATCATTACTTACTGTTGACCAAAAGCAATGAATTGGGCCAGCTGCAAGCACACATTCATGCCCAAGTCATGTTCCACATCTATGAAAGAAAATAAATGTCCATGCTGAGTGAGTATATGCAGGCCTGAATCTTGTGTTTAACAGCCCTGAACCCCATCCCACCCAAAAATGGTAATGGTCCACATGAGGGAGATTATCCTTTATCTTTACTATTATCCTTTACCTGTATTGAATGATGAGTAGACTGGATAACTTGGCCATCACCAAATCACATTTAATAAAACCCAGGAAGCCTTGAAAAGACAAACATGGGCACAGATTGATTCAAAAGGGAAAATATTTTTCTTAAATCAACCTGTTCAGGGTTGTTATTACACATCTCTGGAGCAGGTGGAACTTGAACCCAGGCCTCTTGGGAATGAGGTTCAATTACAAAGTGGAAAACCCTATTAAATTGTCTTTTAATGCACTCTAACTGTTGCCTTTTTAAATTGACATCAGTGAAAATTGCAAATGGTTTGTGCTATTTGCTTGACAAAGGGGGTAATAAATAGCAACTCATAAAATGAAATCCATAAGTTTAACTAGTTTTTGTCATTTTAATGTAATTTGCTGTGTGCTACCAGCAGTTACTGTGAAAAGATTAGGGAACTGTTACCGTGAGAATGAAGCCAAATTACGTCCTCAGCAAAGAACAAAAAACAATGTTGGCCTGGAAGAAGCTGACCTTGTGAGTCACTCTCAAACATGATGCTATCTGTGTAACCCAAGGAAAAATAAATTTGTGTGAAGAAAAAATCATTTGTAAGTGCCAAGCAACAAATGAAACAGAAAATGTTTGGCGAGGGTTTTGAGACATGTCTTGCATTCATGCAGAACAAGTTGTGCCTTCTTTCTGCAAAGTAGCCTTGTAGAGCTGAGTTTAGATTGCTGATAGATCTTGCACTGCACTCCTTTCTGTGCAATGTTCCTAGAGTTTAGACCAGTTGCTTCATGTTACATTTCTGGACAGAGAGGCTGTGCTGTGATTATACTCAAACTGCTTGGTAGTGCAGGGATGTTAAGTGGTTCTTAAATCACTGTTGATTATTGCAAAACCACTGAGTACGAAAAGATGTTAACTCCAGTCCAAAATAAGCTTTTTTGTTAGAGCACCTATTGGATGTGAATGAGAAGTAAAGGAGCTGTGCCTTTGGCTTGTGTCTAAATGAATACAATAACCCTGTACAATGTGATCGAGCTACCACTGGCATTGAATAATAAGAGACATTCAAGGTGACTTTATCCTTTCAAGTCAAAAAGAAACTTTGAAGCACATTAGCTACTTTCTGTTTGAATGGTGTTCTCAAATGTTAAAGTAAACAAAGATTTTAAATCAATTGCAATTCCAGAAGGCAATGGCCCTGAAATTAACTTGAAGACACAATGGGATGTGTACAGGATAGATTAGAAAGTGGATGTGGGATCTGATTTTGCATGGCACATTCAGAGGAAAAACTACTTTGTCTGCAAATGACTTTTAACTCAGGGAAATAATTTAACCTTTCTTTTAAATGATTTCGCCATCCCAAATGCAGCAATGGGCATGTCCTCTACCCTTGTATTTAAAGGGCCAATCAGAAAATAAAATGTGAAAAAGTTGGAGTCCAAAGCAAAGAGGGGGGGGGGCAATCCGGTTTGAGATTGTCAAAGATGCAATGTATCTCTTGATATGGTGTTGGGCTATGAAGAGATACAGAAGGCTATGGATGACTAAGGTAGTCAGCATCAAGACCTAACTGACAGTAGCCCTCTCCCCCCACCCCAGATTAAGTGCAACGAGTGCTTTGATGACCTAAGTAGTCAGGAAATGATGATTATAGTTGTACATTCACTTCCACGATGCGGTAAACAGAAGGATAGTCATGAGGAATGACCTGACCTCAGAAGATCATGAAGGAGAATCAACATGGATAGGAATGAGCAATAATAGAAAACCAACTGCCGCCGGGACATTAACCGCTTCAACCTGTCTACACCCCTCCCCCACTCCAACCTCTCACCCTCACAACACGCAGCCCTCCAATCCCTCTGCTCCAATCCCAACCTCACCATCAAGCCAGCGGATAAAGGGGACGCAGTGGTAGTCTGGCGCACTGACCTCTACACCGCTGAAGCCAAACGCCAACTCGAGGACACCTCTTCCTACTGCCCCCTCGACCATGACACCACCTCCTATCACTAAACCATCATCTCCCAGACCATACAGAACCTCATCACCTCAGGAGATCTCCCACCCACAGCTTCCAACCTCATAGTCCGGGAATCCCACACTGCCTGGTTCTACCTCCTTCCCAAGATCCACAAACCTGACCACCCTGGCTGACCCATTGTCTCAGCATGCTCCTGCCCCACTGAACTCATCTCCACCTACCTCGATACTGTCCTATCCACCCTAGTCCAGGAACTCCCCACATACGTTCGAGACGCCACCCACGCCCTCCACCTCCTCCAAGACTTCCGTTTCCCTGGCTCCCAACACCTCATCTTCACCATGGATATCCAATCCCTCTACACCTCCATCCGCCATGATCAGGGCCTCCGAGCCCTCCGTTTTTTCCTCTCCAGACGTCCCCAACAGTACCCTTCCACTGACACTCTCATTTGTTTGGCCGAACTGGTCCTCACCCTTAACAATTTCTCCTTTGCATCCTCCCACTTCCTCCAGACCAAAGGGGTAGCCATGGGCACACGTATGGGCCTCAGTTATGCCTGTCTCTTTGTTGGCTACGTAGAGCAGTTGATCTTCCGTATTTACACTGGCACCCCTCCCCACCTCTTCCTCCGCTACATTGATGACTGCATTGGCGCCACCTCGTGCTCCCGCGAGGAGGTTGAGCAATTCATCAACTTCAGCAACACATTCTATCCTGAACCTTAAATTTACCTGGACCATCTCTGACACCTCCCTCCCCTTCCTGGACCTCTCCATCTCCATTAATGACGACCGACTTGACACTGACATGTTTTACAAACCCACCGACTCCCACAGCTACCTGGATTACACCTCTTCCCACCCTCCTCTTGCAAAAATGCCATCCCGTATTCCAAATTCCTCCACCTCCGCCGTATCTGTTCCCAGGAGGACCAGCTCCACCACAGAACACACCAGATGGCCTCCTTCTTTAGAGACCGCAATTTCCCTTCCCACGTGGTTAAAGATGCCCTCCAACGCATCTCGTCCACATCCCGCACCTCCGCCCTCAGACCCCACCCCTCCAACCGCAACAAGAACAGAACGCCCCTGGTGCTCACCTTCCACCCTACCAACCTTCACATAAACCAAATTATCCGCCGACATTTCCGCCACCTCCAAAAAGACCCCACCACCAGGGATATATTTCCTTCCCCACCTTCCACAAAGACCATTCCCTCCATGACTACCTGGTCAGGTCCACGCCCCCCTATGACCCACCCTCCCATTCTGGCACTTTCCCCTGCCACTGCAGGAACTGTAAAACCTGCGCCCACACCTCCTCCCTCACCTCTATCCAAGGCCTAAAGGAGCCTCCCACATCCATCAAAGTTTTACTTGCACATCCACTAATATCATTTATTGTATCCGTTACTCCTAATGCGGTCTCCTCTACATTGGGGAGACTGGGCGCCTCCTAGCAGAGCGCTTTAGGGAACATCTCTGGGACACCCGCACCAATCAACCACACTGTCCCGTGGCCCAACCTTTCAACTCCCCCTCCCACTCTGCCAAGGACATGGAGGTCCTGGGCCTCCTTCACCGCCGCTCCCTCACCACCTGACGCTTGGAGGAAGAATGCCTCATCTTCCGCCTCGGAACACTTCAACCTCATGGCATCAATGTGGACTTCAACAGTTTCCTCATTTCCCCTTCCCCCACCTCACCCTAGTTCCAAACTTCCAGCTCAGCACTGTCCCCATGACTTGTCCGGACTTGTCCTACCTACCTATCTCCTTTTCCACCTATCCACTCCACCCTCTCCTCCCTGACCTATCACCTTCATCCCCTTCCCCACTCACCCATTGTACTCTATGCTACTTTCCCCCCCACCCCCACCCTCCTCTAGCTTATCTCTCCATGCTTCAGGCTCACTGCCTTTATTCCTGATGAAGGGCTTTTGCCCGAAATGTCGATTTCGCTGCTCCATGGATGCTGCCTGAACTGCTGTGCTCTTCCAGCACCACTAATCCAGAATAATAGAAAAAGGTAGTGTGAGTAATTTACAAGTCACCTAGCAGTAATTATAGCATTAAATAGAACATGGATCAAAACATTATTGGAACTTGTAACAAAGGTGATGAATTATGGAAGACTTGAATTTTCATATAATCTAGAAGAATGAAATTGACAAGATGGTCTACAACATGAGTTTGTAGGAACTTTTCATTATAGTTTTCTGGAGCAACCTTCCACATTGTGGAGCCAGCAAGGAATGCACCTATCTTGTTTTGTGCAATGGGTCAGGGATAATTAGTAGTGCTTAGTAAAAGATCCACTGGGAAGTAGTGACCATAATTAAATTGAATTCCATGTGTTTACCTTGGAGAAAGACATGAAGACTTGGGAACTTCGCAAAGTTTATGGTCATATCTTGGGGCCAACCTACATCACAGTAGAGGAGGTGTTGGACTTATTGGAATGTCTGAAGGTGGATTAATCACCTCGTCCTGACCGGATATGTCCAAGAACATTGCTAGAGGATAGACAGGAAATTGTGACAGCCTTGCTGATATTTTTGCAGTATTGTTAGCCACGAGTGAGGTCCTGGAAGACTGGAGGGTAGCAAATGTTGTGCCCTTATTCAAGAAGGGCTGCAAAGAAAAACCTGTGAACTATAGATGTAAGTCTGACATCTATGGTAGGGAAGGTACTTGAGAAGAATCTGAGAGATAGGATATACGTACATTTGGAAAGACAGGGATTGATTAGGAGCAGTCAGCATGGCTTTGTGGACAAGAGATCTTTCTCACAAATTTGATGGAGTTCTTTGATGAAGCGACTAGGAAGGTTGATGAGGGCAGGGCAGTGGACGTAGTCTATATGGATTTCATTAAGGCCTTTGATAAGGTTCCACATGGTAGGCTTCTCTGGAAGGTTAGATCACATGGAATCCAGTGGGAGCTGGCAAATTTTATACACAATTAGATTAATGGTAAGAAGCAGAGAGTAACAGTGGAAGGATGCCTGTCGGACTGGAGGCTTGTGACTAGTGGTGTGCTTCAGGGGTCGGTGGTGGGTCCATTGCTGTTTGTTATCTAGATCTGTGATTTAGATGAGAATATCTAAGGCATAATTAATAAGTGTCTAGATAATACTAAAAGAAGGGGTATCGTGGACAGTGAAGAAGGTTAACAGAAATTGCAGCAGAACCTTGATCACCTGGGGAGGTGGGCTGAGAAATGACACATGGAGTTTAATATAAAGAAGTGTGAGGTCTTGCAATTTGGAAAGTCAAATCAAGGTAGGAGTTTCACGGTGAATGGGAGGGCCTTAAGGGGTGTAGTTAAAGAGAGGGATCTTGGCATTTAGGTGCACAGTTCTCTGAAAGTGGAGTCACAGATAGACAGTGCAGTAAAGAAGGCTTTTGGCATCCTGGCCTTCATCAGTCAGTGCACTGAGTGTCAAAGTTGGGACATTATGTTGCAGTTCCACAGGATGTTGATGGGGCCATATTTGGATTATTCTATTCAGTTTTGGTCATCTTCCTATAGGAAGGATGTTATTCAACTGGAACGAGTGCAGAAAACATTTACAAGGATGTTGCCAGGACTCAACAGTCTGGGTTACAGCGAGAGATTGGACAAGCTAGGACTTCTTTCTTTTGAGCGAAAGAAACTGAGGTGGGATCTTATAGAGGTGTATAAAATCATGAGAGGTATGGATAGAATGAATGCACTCAGTCTTTTTCCCAAGGCTGGGGAATTGAGGACTAGAGGGCATCAGTTTAACATTAGAGATGAAAGAATAAAAGGGAACATGAGGGGCAATGTTTTTACAGAGGGTGGTATTCATATGGAATGAGCTGTTGGCAGAAGCAGTTGAGGCAGGTACATTAACAATATTTAAAAGACATTTGGACAATATCTTCCTACTTGGATAGGAAAGGTTTAGAAGGCTGTGGGCCAAGTGCAACAAAACGGTTTTACAAAGGTGGACATTTTAGTTGGTATGGGATTAGTGGTGCTGGAAGAGCACAGCAGTTCAGGCAGCATCCAACGAGCAGCGAAATCGACGTTTCGGGCAAAAAAATTCCTGATGAAGGGCTTTTGCCCGAAACGTCGATTTCGCTGCTCGTTGGATGCTGCCTGAACTGCTGTGCTCTTCCAGGACCACTAATCCAGTATTTGGTTTTGCAGCATCTGCAGTCATTGTTTTTACCATTTTAGTTGGTATGGACTAGTTTGGGCCAAAGGGCCTATCTCTGTGCTGTAGGACACTATGATTTTATATAACAGTTGAAAATGACATACTCCATTACAAAGAAGACTCTTAAACTTCAACAAAACCAATTACATAAGTATGGGAGAGCAGACTAAGTTCCTTTCCAATGAAAAAAAAACATAGCAAGAAGGATCCATGGGTGGCTACGGATAATATTACATTATTTTAATAATATTGAAAGACTACACTGTGATGTTACAAAAGACAACAGAAAATCTGAGGATGGGGACCAGTAAACAACCATCACAAAGCTCATTAAAAAGGAAACTAGAATGTGAGAGTATATTAATAAGGAAAATAGAAACATATTAGAAAAGATTTTGTAAGTATACAAAAGGGAATAAGTGGCTGAGATAATTGATGTCCCTGAGAAGCACAGACAGGAGAAGTCATCATGGGGAGCTTTGCAGAGTCACTGAATCCAAAGCTTATTCCTAACTGGCATAAGAGTACAAAGTGACCAAACCATGGCTTACGAGGGAAGTTAGAGAGGCTATTATTATATTTTAAAAAGAGGCACATGAATTGGCAAAAAAAAAGAAACATTGACGTGAGGATTGGAAACTGGTGAGAAGTCAACAGAGGAGAGGTCAGAGATGGATAAAGAAGGGAAAATGAAGAACGAGAACAAGCTTGTAAGTTACACAAGAGCTGACTGCATAAGTTTCTATATGCGTGTAAGGAGAAAAAGATTGGTGAAACCTAATGTAGGTCCCTTACATTCAGAAATGAGAGAATTTAGAAGAAGGAACATAGAGACTGCTGACAAACTCAAATTTACACTTTGCTTCTGTCTTTCCAAAAAAGGACACAACTAATGTACTTGAAATGTTGGAAAACTTCGGGTCTAGTGAGAGAGAGTAAGTTGATAGAGATGATTACGATAATTAGTCCGGCAACTCCATCATTGCTGTATTGTATATCAAGATGATAGAACATTAATTAAATGGACTTTGTGCTTCACATGCCTTGCAATTCATATGTACATTTGATATGTCTGAGCACTGGATCCCTATACAACCATAGTAACTTGCATCAAACTGCATACTCATTCAAGTAAAGTCAATTTTACTTAATGATTTTCTAAACTGGACTCCCTGGCTCCAAAAGTGCATTGCTGACCTCAGGGGGTCTGTGACCTCATTGAGTTTCTGTCAGTCTCTTGTTCTATTTCATTCTATATTTGATGAATTAATCATTACTTACGTTGTTATCTACTCCAATAAACATTCTGTAACATGAGAAAAGTTTATTTAAATATTGCTGGCTTGTCTTTCGGAAACTTCCTGGGGTGTGTGGTATGTGCAGAGGTACAGATTTGCAAGTAGGAATGGTTAATATATCTCTAAAGAGACTCATTTGGAAATCATTGAAGACTGCTTTCTTAAGCTGCTGCTTTTTGTAAGCTTTAATTTACTTGCATAAGGACAGGAAGATGGTTTGGGAAGCATCAAATATGTAGGGTGGTTTATATTCATGAAATATGGTACTTTTTGTGCAATAGCCAATCAGTAATACAGAGGCAAAAGCTGTGGGCCCTGAGAATATTCTGATAGTACTGAAGCCTTGTCCTCCAGACTACCCATACCCAATCACATCAGTTCCAGGTATGTCTGCAGGAGTTCCTCAGGGTCGAATCCTTGGACAGCTATTTCATCAATGACCTTCCCTCCATCATAAGGTAGGGAATTTTTGATTTTACAATGTCCAGTGCCATTCATTCTTCCTTGGGATTTGAAGCAATCCATGTCCAAATGCAGCAACAGCTGAACAGTTTTCAGGTTTGTGCTGATTAGTGGATATGTTCCACACAGATAGTAGGCAATGACCATCTTCAACAAAAGAAAATCCAATTATCACCCCCTGACATTCAATAGCATTAACATCACTGAATTCCACCACTACCCAGCATCCTGGGTATTAGCACTGAAACAGCACTGCACTAACCACATAAATACTGTGGCTATAAGACCAGGTCAGAGGCTAGGAATTCTGACATGGATAATTCTCCTCCCAACTCCCCAAGTCAGGAGTGTGATGGAATTTTCTTTCATCTGGTATATTACAGCTCCAAAAAGACTCAAGAAGCCTGATGTGTTTCAGCTCAAAGCAACAAGCTTATTTGGCCCCCTCTATTATCGTCATCATTCATTCCTTCCACCATCAACACACAGTTCCTGCAGTGTACACTGTCTATAAGATGTACCACAGCAACTGGTGAAGGCTTCAACACCTTCCAAACCCACAACCTCAATCATCTAGAAGGACCAGCTCAGAAGATACATGGGAAAATCACACTTGCAGATTCCCCTCTAAGCCACATACCATTCAATTGGAACTTTATCATTGGTCCTTCATTGTCTTTAGGTCAAAATCTTGGACATCCTCCCTTGGAATTTTAAGGCTGTCCCTACACCACATCGATGCAGTGGTCCAAGAAAGCAGTTCCTCAGCACCTTCTTGAGTGCAAATAGGGATGGATATAAATGCCTCTGCCAGCAATTTAAAAAAAGACTTGTGGATTCCTAATAGCTTGGTTTCTCCTTAAGGCAGACAAGGAAAGCTTTTGACAACCATCTTATGAGGTGACTGCTCACAAATCCCACTGCAACAAGTACATCAAGTTACATCAACTATCCAGCACAGAAATAGGTCACTGAGTCTCTATGGGTGTATGTTGATAGCTACCAGTTTGTTTCCCCCATTCTTCTGAGTTATGACAAGCCGGATACTTGAAAGATTTACTCGCAGAGCAACAGTGACTTTTTTTCAAAATGGACTTTCTCAGACCTGAAAGACATTGAAATGGGTAATGAACCATTTATGAAAATTGCTCATTACATCTACATCTGATTAAGGATTGTATTCTTGATATATAGTCGAGTTTACTTCTGCTTCACTTAATTCTATCTGATTGTAAATTACTGCAATTAAAAACTCGGGTCTCATCTTGGCATTCCATCAATCTGAAGCACTGGTGGTTCTATTTTGTCTGAATATATTTAATTCAATATGCCAATTACTCCAATTCGACTGTTGTTAACAACTGAGTAAGAATCATTTTCACAAACAGAAAAGTGTGCTCCCTTTTCTGTCTATGATGAACATGATTTGTAACATTGAGGAATATGTTTTATTAGTCCTGGACCATGAATCCCAATTCAATTATTAGAACAACAAGCTCTTGTAAGTTTATAATACAGAAGCTTGTATATTCAATGCACAGACCCCAAATTTAAGATTGAGGTCTCAAAATTTGCTCCGACAGTTATAGGTAAACATGGTTCACTTTTACAAATGACAGTAAATGCAGTGTCTGGTTCATGATCTCTGCTCTCCTGTGAGGCAGACCTGGTTTCCTGAATAAAGTTGATATTTAAAATTCAAGTGAAGGATTTGCAAAGTGAAGGATTCTCAGTGGTCTGTGAGGTTTCCTGCATTTGAGTTTCCATTAAGTTGATTCTCAGGCCAACATGAAGTTGGAACAGGTCTGGGAGTTCTTTTCTCACACTGGCAAGAGATTATTGTTAACTACCTTGCTTGCTTATTGACTTGCAGCAAGTTTGTGCGCAGACTTTGTGTTCATTGAACCAACAGTGTCACGTGGTTCTGTGTGGAAACAGCTATGAACTGATTTTAAAAGCAAATAGCAATATGGCTCCTTCACCATGTATCTTTTCCAAGTTCAAATTCTTTTTTTCAAAATACAAGGTGGTGTTTGTGATGATTCCAGTATCCTGTGTTGTTATTTTAACAAGTTTTGAGGTTCACCCGGACTCGTTTGGATGGAGAAGTAACTGTGGTACGATAGAAAGTTGTTTGTGTCCATTCACTCCCTTCTAAGTGGGGAGGCAGTATTTATATCACATTTTTAGACACTCAGAGTCTTGTGTTCGGGGGCATGGATTCAAATATTGCAGCTTGTAAATTTACCTGGTTAGTATGAAGTTGGTTAGCTCAATTGCCTAGATGCCTCGAGTGTGGTGTAGAATAAAGCAGGCTACACTAGTTTGTGGAGGCCTGCCTCCTCACCTTGTCCACATTTGTGAAGTGGTTACCCTCAAGTTATACATAACTGTCTCTCTCTAATGGAGATAAATGCCTACGGTTCTTTGTGGACTATGACTACATCCGATATCCTCAGCATGAAAAGTATTTCATCCTTGTAGTACTATATCCATAGCGTAGTATGGATAGTAATCATAGTATTTATGTTGTTATTGTAATGACCATTTCTCTTTGTTATGTACAGTGTTTATGTAGGATAGTGGTTATCATGTTTACTATACACGTGCAGGATCTCTGGTTCAAAAGCACAAAGCTTTGATATATGAGCACAAGAGGAATGTTGCATACTTCATTTTTTTAATGTTTCTACCATGGATTGAGTTTCAATGTTTCATCTTGATCAAATGAAACAGAGAAACAGACAGGCTAGAAATTCAATAATCTTTTTTTATGAGTCAATGCTTAAACAAAAAGATGTGTGAAGTTCCCAGTTAGCGGTGAATGACTACTTTTAATGATGTATACACTTGAGACTTAGAACTATCTGTAGTTCAATTGTCAATGGTCACATGATTTGCAGTCACCGTTTTAATTGGCTGCTTGTGACCAGTGTTTAGAAGTATTGACAGAAAGTCGATATTATATTGGGCTATGACAACTTGATTAGGGGAGCAATGTCCTCATCTAAATAAGAGTTTCACCAAAGGTATGTGTCATTTGCAAGTTTTACAGGTTTTTTTTCACTTCTGGGCCCACTGCGGGTAGGCTCCAGAGACAGAGGCAGGCATGTTTTCTGCACGCTTAGTTACATATTTAAATTAATTCATTGTCAGCCACTTTCCCAGCCAGAAATCAAAGTAGCTGGCTGACCAGTAATAAATTCTATAAAAGTTGACAATCTTATTATGTAGTGCACAGTTTATATCAGAATGATAACAGTGCAGTAAAGGAGTGGATGAGTCCAGAGGGTATGTGAGGATGAAGAAGGGCACTTGGCCATTTTAATGAATTCATTAAAAGTAACACATCACACTTAAGTAAGGATTATCTGCCTGCATGAAGCAGGGATGTGTATGGACAATGCTTGTGATATAGTAGTAGTGACCCTGCCTCTGGGCCAGGGGACCTGGGTTTAATTCATACTAGCTCCAGAGGTATGTCATAACATCTCTGTACAGGGATTAGAAATTATAAAAAAGCATGACAGTATCTGATAATTTTGTGTCCCTAAAGTATCTGATCGCCTGGTTCATGCTCTTTAATCGCCTCATTAATAGCTACTGCATCCGACTCTTGGAAAGAAAATTGTTCTGAATAGTTGCTCTGCTAACTGCTGTGTTCATTGTTCTATATCTTTTGCTAAACTTGGTGGATTAAGAAGTAAAATACTCACTTTTAGATACTTTGATCAGCTTGTTCAGACATGAGAAGACGTGCATGGGCCTTCTTGCTCAGATTTTAAAGTATGAGAAAATGCTGCATAAATTTCTCAATAATGTACTCAACAAGGTCTAAACGAGTTAAATTATTCTTTGTTCCCCTACTTGTCCCATCCTACTCTTTATGGAGGTTATATGCACTGTATACATTTGCAGTTACCCGGCCATGCAGTGAACTGTAACAATGATTCAAGCCCAATTAGGTAACAAATCCAAATTTATTGGATAATCTGAACTTCTCAATTTTGCTCATACTTATATTGTAGTCTCAGTTGGCTTTCTGTCCACTATATCTCTGTTTCTTGATCAGATTGTAATTCTCTCAAATAGAATTCCTTACGTTTCATTCCCCCTTAAGTTTGATGAAACATTGTTGTTGTCACTGTCTATTTGGCAGAGCAGAAGTAATAATACATGGGAGGTGACTATAATATGGTTTTGTGAAAATGTATAGATTTCCTTGGAGATCCATTTCGATGAGCTGTCTTGTAATAAAATCACTAGTATGAAATAAGCAAGTGCCGTTTTGTCGAGATGTTGATTACATTGCCTATTTGGAAAGAGCTGTGGCCATTTGGACCTGACAGATGTGACAAGAAAATGTGAATTCATACATTGTGATGATAGTAAAAGTGAAATTAAACAATGGAAATTGGAATGCAACCCCACTCATACCACGGCAGAGGAATGGATCATAGAACATAGAACATAGAACATAGAACAATACAGCACAGAACAGGCCCTTCGGCCCACGATGTTGTGCCGAACTTCTAACCTAGATTAAGCACCCATCCATGTACCTATCCAAATGCCGCTTAAAGGTCGCCAATGATTTGCATTGTGGTTCTTAGGCAGGCAGATCCCACTTTCAACATCCTGGCTTTGCTTATTAAATTAGTGTCTCTGGGGGGTGGTGAGAAAAAGCAGAGCAATACTCTAACCTTTCCTACAAGATAATGAGAGGCATTGATAGAGTGGATAGCCAGAGACATTTTGCCAGGGCAGAAGTCTAATTTTAAGGTAATTGGAGAAAGGTTTAGTGGAGATGTCAGAGGTAAGTTCTTTGTATAGAGAGTAGTGGGTGCGTGGAATGCACTGCCAGCAGTGGTAGTAGAGTCAGATACATTAGGGACATTTAAGTGACTCTTGGATAGGGCACATGGATGACAGTAAAATGAAGGGAATGTAGGTTAGTTTGATCTTAGAGTAGGATAAAAGATCAGCACAACACCGAGGGCCAAAGGGCCTGTTCTGTGCTGTACTGTTCTGTGTTCTATGTTCGATGCTCTTCCCAAGGGGAAGATAGTGGCCTAGTGGTATTATCATGAAATATTTATCCAGAGAACCACATATGGGGACACAGGTTCAAATCCTACCACAGCTGATGGTGAAATTAAGAATCTATTGATGGCCATAAAACCATTGTCAATTGTTGTTAACAACCTATCTGGTTCACTGAAGTTCTTTGAACTTAACTTCAGAATAGGGTGAAAGTTCACTTCAGAATAACTGCTATCTTTATGTGGTCTGACCTCCAGACCAAAGCAGTGTGATAAACTCTTCACTCTACTCCAGGAAATTAGGGATGGGCAATAAATATTGGCTGAACCAAAAAAAAATGCAGCCCAATGTTTGTATTGTCTACAAAACCTACAATTTATTTTTTGATTTGTAACAACATTGCACCTCGACAGTGAGCACATTTCAATAAGTATTCCAGTGGCTGAAAACCATTTTGGAAATGATGGTTGAAGGTGCTCTGCAAATTCAAGTCTGACTTTTTTTTGTTAATGTTGAATTGCCAGGCTGATGTGCGACTATTAAACCCTGAAGCATTGCCTTCCTCAGAGTTGTGACAAGAGTTGCACCTACAGATAATTTCAGGAAAGCTTTCACTAGGAGACATGAGCACAAGGATGGACTAATGAATGCAATCACAGCTGGGAAAATACCAGAACTGAATGGTGGAGGAAGAGGCATTGAGTCCACAAGTGTCCACAGCTTTTCAGACTGGAGGCCTGTGACCAGCGATGTGTCACAAAGATCAATTCTGGATCCACTGTTTTTGATCATTTATAAAAATGAATTGGATGTGAACATAGGAGTATAGTTAGTAAGATTGTAGATCACATCAAAATTGGAGGTGTAGTGGACAGCAAAAGTTACTTCCGAGTACAACGGGCCAATGGGTCAAGGAGTTTAGTTTAGATAAACGTGAGGTGCTGCATTTTGGAAAGGCAAATCAAGGCAGACTTATACACTTAAGGTCTTGGGGAATGTTGCTGAACAAAGAGACCTTGGAGTGCAGGTTCAAAGTTCCTTGAAAATGGACTGCTAGGTAGGCAGGGTAGTGAAGAAGGCATTTGGTTTGCTTGCCTTTATTGGTCAGCACATTGACTATATGAGTTGCAACATCATGTTGCAGCTGTACAAAACAATTGGTTAGGCCATATTTGGAATACAGCATGTAATTCTGGTGTCCCTGCTTTAGGAAGAATATTGTGAAACTTGAAAGCATTCAAAAAATATTTACAAGGATGTAGCCAGGGATGAAAGGTTTGAGCTATTGGGAGAGGGCTATTTTCCCTGGAGCATCGGAGGCTGAGGGGTGACCTTCACAGAAGTTTATAAAATCATGAGGGGCAGGATAGGGTAAGTAGACAAAGTCTTTTCCACATGGTTGCAGAGTCCAAAACCAAAGGGCATACGTTTTAGGTGAGAAACAAAAGATTTGAAAGGGACGTAAGGGGCAGCCTTTTCACGCAGAGATTGGTGCATGTATGGAATGAGGTGCCAGAGGAAGTGATGGAGTCTGGTACGACTACAACATTTAAAAGGCATCTGGATGGGTAAATGAACAAGAAGGAATTAGAGGAAAATGGACCAAATATGAGCAAATGGGACTAGATTTACTCAGGATATCTGATCAGCATGGACAGGTTGGACTGAAAGGTCTGTTTCCATGACGTATATCTCTTTAGGGTACTCTCTAATCTGAGGCACAGATTGACATTTCTGTGGCCAGCAGTGAAAAAGCAGTATGGTGTGTTGGTTGTCTGGTGCCAGGATCAAGGATGTCTCAGAGAGGATGCAGACTGTTCTCAAGGGGGAGAGGGACCAGCAGGAAGTCATTGTACACATCGAAACGAACGGCATAGGAAAGCAAAAGGATGAGATTCTGAAGGGACAATATACAGAGTTGGGCAGGAATTTAAAAAGGAGATCCACGAGACTATCTGGACTATCTGGATTTACTCCCAGTGCTGCGCGCTAGTGAGGGTAGGAATAGGAAGATGGAGCAGATGAATGCATGGCTGAGGAGATGGTGTAGAGGAGAAGGATTCACATTTTTAGATCATTGGAATCTCTTCTGGGGTAGATGTAACCTGTACAAGAAGGTGAGATTGCACCTGAATTGGAAGGGGACTAATATAATGGCAGGGAGATTTGCTGGAACTGCTCAGGAGGATTTAAACCATTAAGATGGGGGGATGGGTGAGGTGGATGGGTGAGCTGGGTGGGACCCAGGGAGATAGTGAGGAAAGAGATCAATCTGAGACTGGTACAGTTGAGAAAAGAAGTGAGTCAAACAGTCAGGGCAGGCAGGGGCAAAACAGACAACAAGGTAGGACTGATAAATTAATCTGCATTTATTTCAATGCAAGAAGCCCAACAGGGAAGGCAGATGACCTCAGGGCATGGTTAGGAACATGGGACTGGGATATCATAGCAATTTCAGAAATGTGTCTCAGGGATGGACAGGACTGGCAGCTTAATGTTCCAGGATACAAATGCTACAGGAAGGCCAAAGAGTAAGGTAAGAGAGAGGGGGAGTGGCGTTTTTGATAATGAATGGCATTACAGCTGTACTGAGGGAGGATATTCCCAGAAATAATCCAGGGAAGTTATTTTGGTTGAACTGAGAAATAAGAAAGGGATGATCACCTTATTGGGATTGTATTATAGACCTCCAATTGTCAGAGGGAAATTGAGAAACAGATTTGTAAGGAGATCTCGGTTATCTGTAAGAATATGGTTATGGTGGTTATGGTAGGGGATTTTAACTTTCCAAAAAAGACTGGGATTGCCATTGTGTTAAGGGTTTAGATGGAGAAGAATTTGTTCAGTGTGTGCAAGAAAATTTTCTGATTCAATATGTAGATGTACCTACTACAGAAGATGCAAAACTTGACCTACTCTTGGGAAATAAGACAGGGCAGGTGACGGAGATGTCAGTGGGGGAGCACTTTGGGGCCAGCGAATATAATTTTATTAGTTTTAATATAATGACGGAAGAGGATAAACCAAATCTAAAAGTTGAAGTTCTAAACTGAACTATGCAAGAATTACGCAAGAACATTCAAAAGCTGATTGGGGGCAGATGTCCATGGGTAAAGGGATGACTGGAAAATGAGAAGCCTTCAGAAATGAGATGATAAGAGTCCAGAGACAGTATATTCCTGTTAGGGCGAAAGGAAAAGCTGATAGGTATAGGGAATGCTGGATGATAAAGCAATTGAGGGTTTGGTTAAGAAAAAGAAGGAAGAATACGTCAGGGAAAGGCAAAATAGATCAAATGGTCTAAAGGCAGTAGAAGCATCCTGAAGAGGCAAATCAGGAGAACAAAAAGGGAACATGAGATAGGGTTGGCAAATAGGGTTAAAGAGAATCCAAAGGGTTTTTACAAACACATTAAGGACTAAATGGTAACAAGGGTGGGAATAGGGTCACTCAAAGATCAGCAAGGTGGCCTTTGTGTGGAACCGCAGGAGATGGGGAGATACTAAATGAGTATTTTGCATCAGTGTTTACTGTGGAAAAGGACATGGAAGATATAGAATGTTGGGAAATAGATGGTGATATCTTTAAAAATGTCCATAATACTGAAGAGGAAGTGCTGGATGTCTTGAAATGCATCAAAGTGGATAAATCCACAGGACCTGATCAGGTGTACCCTAGAATGCTGTGGGAAGCTAGGGAATAGGATGGGTTTGGAGGGATATGGGGCTGGGTGCTGGCAGGTGGGACTAGACTGGGTTGGGATAACTGGTCAGCATGGACGAGTTAGACTGAAGGGTCAGTGACTACATGACTGTATGATCTTGTTGGTTTCATTAAATTGTTGACCGTCATGCAGAAACTAACATCAGAAGTCAGCTGACAGTGCAAGCTTCTGTGACCAATCTTTACCTTTCTATTTCTTTCGTTCTCAGGGGACACTTCACATCCCCCCTCAGGATTTAAACAAAAGTTTGGATAAGTTTGTAAAATGCCTATGCAATTGAAGTAAGAAATGTTAAGTGGTGAAGAGTAGCTTACAGTGATCTGTCTGATGTCTGTATTGAGTGTTACACTCTGTTGTGGTTGATAACTTCTGAGTAGAAATCCACTTAATCAAGCTTTAAAGCTTAAGTAGAATTTCCTGGAAAAATATATTTTTAATAAGTAATGAAGAACTTGGCATAACTGCTTTGGGCACACATAGCACTTTTATTTCCACATCATTTTCCTTCTACATTGAGCTCCTGGGCTGCTTCTTTAATCTATCCAGGAGACTTTCGGCACAATATAGTATTTTTCCTCAAAAGCACTTCAAAGGAAACTAATCTTTCCACCAGTCTCTAGGTCCTACACACTGAACATGTTCAGCCCACTCAGTCTGTTGAAGCATCAGTCTTAATTATTGAATAGGCCTAAAAAGTAACCTTATCCAACCATTGCTATTAGTTTCCATTAAAGTATAAATGCTGACATCACTGTGAACTAAGTGAACTAATTGTTTTGTGCAAAATAATAAACAACTGACTTTGGCACGCTAGACTGTTTTTAACTAAAGTGTTAGTTTGCATGATGTGATGTATTTATTTTTTATTGTATCAATATGCACAGGACTCAGCATTCTGTGAACACTGTAACCTTCAGGAGGACAGACAGTTCCAAGGGTGCTATGTTTGACCGTTTCAAATTATTAGTTCTATTCAGCTGTAGTTGGGAATAGTGGTGGGTTCTATTTCAAGGATCTGAGTGGGTTACTCAGCACATAGTATCACTACTAAAGAGTTAAAGTGACAGGTAGTGAGACTGGAACTCAGTGTGCATCTGTTTGAGTGAGAGAGGTTGTGCAGTCGATGGTGCCCGAACTAGAAGAGTTCAATGTGTTTGGTGCTTACAGAAGTCCTAAGGTAGTTGAGCAGTTGCGTGTATTGAGGGCTTAGGGCAGTCCTGTGATCAGCTAAGGACTGAAAGGAAACAGCTGTGCAATCAATAGTTGTATGTAGCACAGATTAGTGAAATTGAGACAGATTATAGCTCAGGAAAGAAATCTGGGACAGTGCAGGCTTGGCGAGGCCTCCTGTTTGTGAGAAGCAGGAGTTGTATCTGCTGCTGGAGTACAGTTGCTAAGAATTCAGGAAAGCATTGTATTAGGAAAGAAAGACGGATGATCAGAACATGAACAGTCATTGAGATAGTCAGGAACAGAGTAACTTTTGAGGGAACTTCAAGGCCAGATTATCAATAATGAATAGTAATAATCCCTTGAGAAGTTTTAGTGAGATGCGTTGACCCGTACATCAATAGTAGCTGTATGTATTCCTGAGAAATTTATGAGATCTGTTTGATCAGATTTGCCATTTGATGGGGTCTGTGAGATATGACCCTGTTGTTTGACTGTTACCTATATTTTCGAGGAGAAAGTGAGGACTGCAGATGCTGGAGATCATAGCTGAAAATGTGTTGCTGGAAAAGCGTAGCAGGTCCCTACCTTTTATCTTAGCGTGCTGGACACACTTTCCTCATTCCTGAAGAAGGGCTCATGTCCGAAACGTCAATTCTCCTGCTCCTTGGATGCTGCCTGACCTGCTGCGCTTTTCCAGCAACAAATTTTCAGCTGTTACCTTTTTTTGCCTCATGTTAATTTGTAATGTTAGAATATAAACTAAATCTCTTCTTACACCATTTTTTGTCAATAATCTTTGCATATTTGTTTAAATTATTTGTAATAAAGTAACTATTATTTGTTGATGAAAGAAACCTGTCTGAACTGATTCAAGTAAACCAGAAACAGTCTGAAACTATACAATTGGCCATATCACCACCTAACATTTGTTATAACCAGTGAATAAGTGGGAATCGAAAGGAATCAGTATACTTCTCTGCCTTTTGTCTTGAAATAATTGCACAGAGGCCAGTGTCTTGTCACCAATTCACCCTTTATTTACATGTGCACAGTACATGAGCTGTGACCAGCCAACTCAAAGCCAGTCCCTACACTGTGGAGACCTTCTGAATCTCCTGTCAGCTGGGGTTCCCTGATTAGCCCAGTTCACAACCCCAATCAAGAATCTTATAATCCATGAGATATACCCGACCATGGTTCCAATCACTACACGTCTACAAATACATGCAAAAACAACTGCAGAAAACTATTTTGTAATTTACTGCTCCTAAATTCTTTTGTTAAATGTTCCGTTTGCTGAATCTTGGTAAAACTCCATTGGAGCTGCTGTGGTAAATTATTAACCATACAGAACTTGTAATGGTATTTAATTGGCAATCCATAAAGTACAACTGATGTCCGCTGCCTGCAGCTTGTGAAAGCACCACTCCTGATTTCCTACTAATTTCTGTCCCGACAGATTACTGCTATTTTACTCAATCGGCAATGACAGCAAACTAGGTGATACTGTCCAATGTTCTTTGCACCTCAGGCATAGCTTCCAGAACTAGACTGACACAGAGGAATCAGAATTTACAGACAACTCCAGACAACTCATTTCACTTCAGAAATTGACTGAACTCAAAAATGGTTGAGGGTACCACAATGCAGGAGAAATCTGCACCTGTGACTTCCAATATAAACTGCATGGAAACTTCATATTCACAGCTAAGTGAGTGATTGTTTAGAGACAAAAAAAAACTGCAGATGCTGGAATCCAATGTCGACAAGCAGGAGGCTGGAAGAACACTGCAAGCCAGGCAGCATTAGGAGGTGGAGAGTCGATGCTTCGGGTGTAACACTTCTTCAGGCCTGAACCCTTTCAAGTTTCACAGCATCCTTCCGATCGGAAGGAGACCAGAATTGCACGTAATATTCCAAAGGTGGCCTAACCGATATTCTGTACAGCCTTAACATCATCTCCCAACTCCTATACTCAATGCTCTGACCAATAAAGGAAAGTATACCAAACACCTTCTTCACTATCCTATCTACCTGCAACTCTACTTTCAAGGAGAGTCCTTCCAACAGCTTTTGACTAAGTGTCAACCAAATTTCTGTACCAACATCATGTTGTTCCAGGACATAGCCCCTCATGACTCCTGTGCAGTGGCTTAAACATTCAGAAAACACCCTTGGTTTCTAACGGCCCAATGCTCTGGTTTCAAACTACAATAAAACTAATGACTTCCAGAACTCAGATAGGTTTATTGAAAGGATTAATGTCAATTTCCTTCTGTTAGCTTCCAGCTAAACAAATCTTCTTATCATCTAAACCCTTTCTAACTTTGTCTTATATCGAATACTTAGCACTTACTCTACATGAGGTGTGACTTGATCTCTCAATTTGCAAGGAGCAACATAAAACCCAAATGTGGCACAGTCTCATAGTTGCATTTTTCCAACCATTGCCTCTCACTATGTGCTAACTGAATACACAAGAAATCAACCCAGAATTGCACTAAGATGCACCCATTTCCATGGCAATCTGTTTCCAACTAAAATGACAAATTAGCTACCTTTTAATTCCAAAGCTTCCCTTAATTCTGAGAAACCATATGTATAAACTATCCTTTACTGGAATGACTGCAAATGTTCTGCCTCTAGCTCTTCAGCTAAGTAAGCCCACCTACTGTTTATGATATTGCTCATGCTTCAGTTGGCTAGATTATGCCTGGAGTACTGCGTACAGTTTTGGTTTCCTTATCTCTGGAAAGATATTATTGCCACAGAGGAAATGCAATGAAGGTTTACCAAGACATGTCTCAAATGGCAGGATTATGTTCTGAAGAGAGATTGGGAAAACTGGACCTTACTCTCTACAGCTTTGAAGAGTGAGAGGTGTTTTCATTGAAACTTACAAAATACTTAAACAGGATATACAAGCTAAGTGCATGCAAGATGTTTTTCCTGGTTGTGGAGTCTAGAACTAGGAAACACATTTTCAAAATAAGGGAGATGCCACTTAAGTATGAGATGAAAGACTTTTTTTTATTCTGCAGGTTGCAAGCCTGTGGAATTCTCTACAGAAGGTTCTGTGAAGGTGCAGCGTTTGAGTATATTGAAGGTAGAGGTTAATAGATTTTTGACAACACGGTTTTTGGGGTGAGATGAGTAAAATGTCCAATCAGCCATGATTATTTGTATGGAGGAGAAAGTGAGGACTGCAGATGCTGTAGATCAGAGCTGAAAATGTGTTGCTGGAAAAGTGCAGCAGGTCAGGCAGCATCCAAGGAACAGGAGAATCGACGTTACGGCATAAGCCCTTCTTCAGGAATGAGGAAAGTGTGTCCAGCAGGCTAAAATAAAAGGTAGGGAGGAGGGACTTGGGGGAGAGGCGTTGGAAATGTAATAGGTGGAAGGAGGTCAAGGTGAGGGTGATAGGCCGGAGTGGGGGTGGGGGCAGACAGGTCAGGAAGAAGATTGCAGGTTAGGAAGGCGGTGCTGAGTTTGAGGGATTTGACTGAGACAAGGTGGGGGGAGGGGAAATGAGGAAACTGGAGAAATCTGAGTTCATCCCTTGTGGTTGGAGGCGAAAGATGAAGCGCTCTTCCTCCAACCATCGTGTTTCTATGGTCTGGAGATGGAGGAGTCCAAGGACCTGCATGTCCTTGGTGGAGTGGGAGGGGGAGTTGAAGTGTTGAGCCACGGGGTGGTTGGGTTGGTTGGTCCAGGTGTCCCAGAGGTGTTCTCTGAAACGTTCTGCAAGTAGGCGGCCTGTCTCCCCAATATAGAGGAGGCCACATCGGGTGCAGCAGATGCAATAAATGATGTGGGTGGAGGTGCAGGTCAATTTGTGGAGGATATGGAAGGATCCCTTGGGGCCTTGGAGGGAAGTAAGGGGGGAGGTGTGGGCGCAAGTTTTGCATTTCTTGCGATTGCAGGGGAAGGTGCCGGGAGTGGAGGTTGGGTTGGTGGGGGGTGTGGACCTGACGAGGGAGTCATGGAGGGAGTGGTCTTTTCAGAACGCTGATAGGGAAGGGCGGAGGAGCGGGAAGTAGAGGAGATGCGGTGAAGGGCATCGTCGACCACGTCTGGGGGGAAATTGCGGTCTTTGAAGAAGGAGGCCATCTGGGTTGTAACTGGTCCTCCAGGGAGCAGATGCGGTGGAGATGAAGGAATTGGGAATATGGGATGGTGTTTTTACAGGGGGCAGGGTGGGAGGAGGTGCAGTCTAGGTAGCTGTGGGCATCGGTCGGTTTATAGTAAATGTCCGTGATTATTTGTATGGCAGGGCAGCTCAATGGGCTGAAAAGCTGGCTGCTATTCTTACAGTTCTAATACCTTTCTAGCTGTTAAACTCTTTGGTCAACATGGACTCAAACTGATAGATGTAATAAACTCCAAGCCTGCTTAAATTGCATTCATTTCAGGCTTGGCTTTACCAGTTTCTCAGCCAGAGACTGCCATTTTCTGTAGTTTGAACTGCAATTTCTCATTTTAATTCTTAAAGGTCATATTCTAATGCATGTAGAGAAAACGATGATCATCATCATTGTCAGCAAAAGAGTTGCACGAAACCATCAAGATTACCTGTCCAGTTATACGTAATCCTCCTCATCACATCCTCACTTCCCCGTTCATTGGTGGCCCACAAATTACCAATGTTGCCTAGTAATTGCATTCTGGTGTTTTTGGTGGCTCAAATACAGATGGCACAATGGGCTGCTGTAGTTTAAAGGCATCGTGACTGTGTCCAAAATTCCATGATGAGGAACAAACACTAAAGGTTCAGGTTGTAGAATTGCTTCCTTGCATGAAACACTGCGTACAGTCACACACTGGATTGACATTCAGGGAGTGGAATCTTTCTCGGTCAGAGTACATATGGTACATGCCGAGCAGCATTCCATAGCTGTCATCCTGCATTATGGGAAACCCTGCAAAGCTGTGAGCTATCCATGTTTTTCTCCCTAGCAAGATAAAATTCTGCCCTGTTGCAATACGAAGACTGAATGATTTCTGTTATGCAACAGTGGAGAGTAAAATGTAAGTTGTTGTAAACATTACCTCCTTCCTGGAAGGAGTTGGACATAGAGACTTTTGTGCCCATGGTCATCTTCACTGGCAATACTATCCTCACCCTGCTTTCAGGGTGCAATTGTGGCTGCAGTAGATTTCATTCAGGCCTGGTCATAATGTCATAAATCTGGAGTCTAAAACTAGTCTTAGTAGTGAAGACGCTGACAATTATCATAGGTTGTTGTAAAAATCTATCAAATTCATTAATCTCCTTTAAGAAGGAAAATCTTACTTAGTCAGACCTACACATGACTTCAATCCCAGCAACATATTTGGCTCCTAACTGACCCTCTGAAATGCTCTGACATGCCATTCAGTTCAAGGGCACTTAAGGATGGGCAACAAACTCTGGCTTTATTAACATCCCAATTCAAAAAACGAAACAAAATTCCATGAGGGGAAACAAACATCAAGGTTCACCTTGTAGAATTGCTTCCTAAACATTCCAGACAAATGTGTCCTCCTATTCTCCCCACTCTCATCTCTAACTTCCAGCAGCTTGCCCTATTCTGTGCCACCTTTACTCGTTTTCCCCATCATGCTGAAGATCAAAATCAAATTGTTCTGTGCTGATTTCTTGAAGTGACAGCCAAGTCCCACAGCTATGTTATACCACTCCATGTAAACCTCAGCAACTGTAATTGCGTCTGGAATACAGGAAGCACTGTCACAATCGTAGCAAGAGGCCACTAGTAATTAATGAGCAACTAAGCTAAAAGTAGTTGGTGATCCCTTCAAATATGACAAAAACGGGGTCCTCCTTTCTTCAGATCATTCAGCAAATTAAGGGAAGCCATTAACTGGAGGTCTGAGCTCCAAGCTAACAGTGCTGGCATTAAATCAAGATTGCACTTTGAGTCTGTTTACTCTTCAAACATCTGATTGATGCTCCCCAGGCACATGCTATTGACCTCACCAAAATGGGGTCTGCAGCGACTAGTTCTGGAAATATGGAAACATTCCTGAAGCACTACTTTGGAAGCCTGGCTGGGAAAAGCCCAGGCACAACTGAGCCAATTTTCATGGCCTTTCAGTTGACATCTAGGCAATGATGGGTTTGGGGAACTGGGATAAACAAGTGGTCTTTTACCCTCAGCAGAGATTAACCTACATCAATTTTTACTGTCACTAGGCAAAGAGCTGCAGGTATGATGTGTAGTCGTCTGGTGTGATTGTTAAGCGCAGATTGAGAAAAACAACCCTGTTCTGCAGAATACCATTTTTATTTAGCTTTTCAGCTGAAGAGAAACATCTCAAGTGACTGTTCTGGTGACTGGTAATAAAAGCGAATATTAATCATGAAAAGCATCAGGAGAGCAAACAAAAGGTGAAAGTTTCGGAAAGGCATTTAAGAGCAAAAGATGTGAAGAGGCAGCAGGAGCCATGGAGGGAATTCCGGAGAACAGGCAACTCCCTGCAATGAAAGAAGCAGAGAATGCAAAGAATGCAAAGAAATCCAGAATGAAAGACGATCAAGTATGGGAGGCAAAACAGAGGTGGAGAAACTCACAAATGTTGATGACCTTAATTCTTCGAGGTTGAATTTAAAAACTGTTCAATGAAATTGAAGCAGGGCCAATGAAGAATAAAACATGGATTTGTATGCGGAAACAGCGGAGCATACTTTGGATGCTAAATTGAGTGACATGATAGCTCAGTGGTTAGTACTGCTTCCTCACAGCACCAGGGATCGAGGTTTGAAACCAGTTTGCACATTCTCTCCGTGTCTGCATGAGTTTTCTCCAGGTGCTCTGGTTTCCTCCCACAGTCCAAAACTGTGCAGGTCAGGTGAATTGGCCATGCTAAATTGTCCCATAGTGCTCAGCGATGTGTAGCCTAGGTGCATTAGTCAGGGGTATTATAGAGTAATGGGTCTGGGTGGGACACTCTTCAGATGGTCAGTGTGGATTTATTGGGCCAACTGGCCTGTTTGCACACTGTAGGGATTCTACAATTTTATGAATACATTGTGTCTGGCGGCGACACTGGCCATAATCTTACAATCTTCCCTAGATTCCTATACTCCACGGGGGTGCCAGAGGATTGGAGAAGTATGAATATTGCACACATGTTCAAAGGAGCTTGTGAGGACTCAGCAGTTGATAACCAGTTAGTTTAATTTTGGTGGTAGTATTGAAACAATTATTTGGAATAAAATTATTCATCACAAAGGAAGAGGTGGGTTAATTAGCAAGTTTCAATATGGACTGCTGAAACGAAAATCATGGTTAACTGTTTTGCAGGAATTTCTGAAGAGTTGACAGAGAGCCTTGATAAAGGTAATGCTGTTAATGTGCTGTCAGTTCTGAGGACGGGTCACTGTACTCAAATCGTGAACTTTGATTTCTCTCCACAGATGCTGCCAGACCTGCTAAGTTTTTCCAGCAATTTCTGTTTTGTTTCTGGTAATGTGCTGTATGGACTCCAAAAAGGCATTTGGTACAGTGCCACAGAACAGACATATGAGCAAAGCTGTACTCATGAAATATAAAATTGACTGGGTAATAGGAAACAGAGAGTAATGGCTAATAGATATTTCTCAGGCTGGAGGAAAATTTGTCAGAGAGTTCTGTAGGTGTCCTTTTAAGGAGCCTTGCTTTTCCTGCTATATATTAATGAATTAGACTTTAGTGTGCAGGAGGCAATTTCAACATTTGCAGATGACACGAAACTTGGACACTGAGGAGGACAGAGTGGAACTTTGTAAAGATATAGATACGTTGGTGGAATGGACAGACATATGGCAGATGAAGTTCAACATAAATAAATAGGACATGTTTCATTTTGGTATAAAGAACATGGGGAGACAATTCGAAATAGCAGCTGAAACTGAGAGCCAGCGCTGAATGGATATGTAAGTCTTTAAGCATGGCCGGACAGGCACGGAGCTCAGTTAATAAAATGTAGAGTCTCCTGGGTTTTATTAAATGTGATATGGAATACAAGAGCAATGAAGTTATACTTGAACTGGTTTAAGTCACTACCCAAAAGGAAAAACCAGTAAAACTTGCAAATGTCACATTTGATTCAGTTTAGAGTCATAGATGTACAGCATGGAAACAGACCCTTTGGTCCAACTCATTTATGCAACCAGATATCCTAAATTAATCTGGTCCCATTTGCTAGCACTTGGCCCATATCCCTCTAAACCTTTCCTATTCATATACCCATCCAGATGCCTTTTAAATGTTTGATTGTACCAACCTCCACCACTTTCTCTGGCAACTCATTCCATATGTGCACCACCCTTTGTGTGAAAACATTGCCCCTTAGGTCTCTTTTATATCTTTCCCCTCTAACCTTAAACCTATGCCCTCTAGTTCTGGACTCCCCAACCCATAGAAAAGGCATTGTCTATTTACCCTGTCCATGTCTCTCATGATTTTATAAATCTCTATAAGGTCACCCTTCAGGTTCCGGTGGCGCAAGGAAAACAGCTACGTCCTATTCAGCCTCTCCCCGTACTCAAATCCTCCAACCTGGCAACATCCTTGTAAATCTTTTCTGAACGCTTTCAAGTTTCACAACATCCTTCCAATAGGAGGAGACCAAAATTGCACAAAATGTCCTGTACAGCCACAACATGGCCTCCCAAATCCTATCCTCGATGCTCTGACCAATAAAGGAAAGCGTACTAAATGCTTTCTATACTATCCTGTCTACCTGGGACTCCACTGTGAAGCATCAATGCAATCAGTATACTCCCTTCCAGTCATTGCCAATATTTAATTGGCTTATTCCTCTGTGACTACTTGGTCAGGTCCACGTACCCCCTACAACTCACCCTCCCATCCTGGCACCTTCCTCTGCCACTGCAGGAATTGCAAAACATGCGCCCACACTTCCTCCCTCACCTCCATCTAAGGCTCTAAAGGAGCCTTCCACATCCATCAAAGTTTTACCTGCACATCCACCAATATCATTTATTGTATCCGTTGCTCCCGATGCAGTCTCCTCTACATTGGACGCCTCCTCGCAGAGCACTTTAGGGAACATCTCTGGGACACCAGCACCAATCAACCACACTGTCCCGGTGGCCAAACATTTCAACTCCCCCTCCCACTCTGCCGAGGACATGGAGGTCGTCAGCCTCCTTCACCGCCGCTCCCTCACCACCAGACGCCTAGAGGAAGAACGCCTCATCTTCCACCTCGGAACACTTCAACCCCAGGGCATCAATGTGGACTTCACCAGTTTCCTCATTTCCCCTTCCCCCACCTCACCCCAGTTCCAACCTTCCAGCTCAGCACTGTCCCCATGACTTGTCCTACCTGCCGATCTCTTTTTCCACCTATCCACTCCACCCTTCTCCCTGACCTATCTCCTTCATCCCCTCCCCCACTCACCTATTGTACTCTATGCTACTTTCTCCCCACCCCCACCCTCCTCTAGCTTATCTCTCCACGCTTCAGGCTCACTGCCTTTATTCCTGATGAAGGGCTTTTGCCCGAAACGTCGATTTTACTGCTCCTCGGATGCTACCTGAACTGCTGTGCTCTTCCAGCACCACTACTCCAGAATTTGGCTTCCAGCATCTGCAGTCATTGTTTTTACCTTATTCCTCTGGGAATTCAACTTCAGCTGGAGTATTGTGTAGAGTTATGGACTTTACACTTTAGGGTACAGGGAAAGGCAGGCACTAAATCATAATGTTCATTCAGACAGCCAACGTAGGACACAATGACCTGAATGGCTTCTTTCTGCATCATAACTATTCACCCATTCTGCAAAGTTGTTGGAAATTATCTGTCATCAGAAAGAGATGATAACAGGACAGAGTATAACCCACTGACTTTAGAATAACCAGGAATATAGAATAGTGGTTGTTTTAAATCCACATCCCGACCAGAGATTAGAAATGACAAGATTAAATAAAAATATACAAACTCCTTCTTAGATTTTGGTAAAGTGGACATGCGACACTTCTATTGAATTTCTAATAGCCTTTTTCAACATTTGAAACATGAGAACAGAAAGGACATTAAAAATTTGCAACACTCTCACCAGAAATCTGTTGAGGGACCTTCAAAAGCTTTCATTCATTGAATATTTTTAAGGCAAAGGTAGATTTTTGAACAGTAATGGACATAAGGATTATGTTGAGAGGGCGACTTAGTGCAGCAGAGTCCAAGAACAAATCAGCCATGATTTTACTGAATGGTGAAGCGGGCTCAATGGGCCAGATGGCCTGCTCCTGCTCCTAGTTCTTCTGTTCAAGACTGAGACTGAGGTTTTTTTGTGAGACAGGGGTGTTAAGGGTCACAGAACCAAGGTAGATAATGGAGTTAAGATTCAGGTCAGCCATGTTCCTATTACCACAGAATATTACCCTTTGCTCAACATGTAGCAAATAAAAATGTTAACATACTTTTCATGTTTTATGCAACAGAGTCAGAATTGTATTAAAAGGGTTAAAAATCTGTAGCTCTAAGGTAATGATATGAAGTAATTTGACCAGTATCCTGTAGACAGCATGGTGGCTCAGTGGTTAGTACTGCTGCCTCACAGCACCTGGGCTCAATTCCTGCCTGTCTGTGTAGAGTTTGCACATTCTCCCTGTGTCTGTGTGGGTTTCCTCCAGGTGCTCTGGTTTCCTCCCACAATCCAAAGATGTGCAGGTCAGGTGAAATGGCTGTGCTAAATTGTCCACAGTGCTGGATGTGTTAGTCAGGGTCATAATGGGTTTGGGTGGGCTTCTCTTTGGAGGGGTGGTGTGGAGTTGTTGGGCCGAAGGGCCTGTTTCCTCACTGTAGAGAATCTAATCTGCAGGCTATTTCATACATCTATTTCACTTTTGAGAAAATTTATTGTCTTTTGCATGATTCTACCCTATTCAAAATCAGCCCCATTTCTTAATGGTAAACATGTTTCTGCTGTTTCCCCATTCTCTGCAATCATTTGTATCTCAATTTCTCACAGTCATTTTGGAAGCCCTGTGCTACTAACAAAAATAAAATTCTACTTACAAAGATAATAAGTATGGAATTATGAACAAAAATGGATAAAAGCTGCAATATACTTTAAAGATAAGAATTATTGCTTTGCAGCTAAACTTCTTTGTTTATTTTATATTTCTGACACTGAACTATACTTGCGGTAATCAAGAATATTGATAAAAGTAGGTGTAAATCAATTTTTAATATCTATTCTTTTCTCACGAAATGAAAAACTGTCACGGATAATTTTTATCCAACTGATCTGATGTAAAAACAATTTGATAAATTAATGGTGCTTTATACAATGTAACTTTGGTTTATTACAATTTACTTCAACTGGTTGAATAATTGAGAATATTCAGCCAGTAATTTTTGTGAAAAATATCGACCACTTAATTTTTTAAACATGCATTTTTCAAGTCACCATTGGAGAGCAATCAGAACATAACCATTTATAAATTTCAACTGTAAGGATTGTGGATTGTGAAGAAGCCAATGTTTAAAACTAATCAAGGAATGAGCAATATTTCAGCCATAAACAGCTGAAACAATCAGGGAGTGTGAAGAGAGCTACAAGATAGTAACATAGTCAAAGTGTCCACATCACATGGCAAATTGTAGCAAAATGGAAAAAATATGTGATAATGATTTGATGTTAGCCTGACATCAGCAGTCACATTGAAATCCTGAGAAGAAATGACAGAACAAACTGTACTCAGGAGCAGTAATACAAAGATTAGCATTCCATACGATAGTATATAATTGGTAATAATCCAATCGCTCTCAACTTACGTGGAGATAATTCACCAAGAAGCAGTACAGTCTGAGGGAGCAGTGCAGTGTAAACACCCATGTCCTAAACCTTATGGCAGCTTAATCCGTGAGGGTTGATCAACCACATGAGTCTTAGCAAAGACAGATCAAACATAAACAGTTGCAGGACCATTAGAGTGTCATTTTTATAATTGAACCATGGTCTCTCTTGGTTCTGGTATTCAGCAGGGTGCAGTTTAGTTGTCAGGTTATAACTTCCTCAGAAGAGGAAATAAAATGAGGCCAGATGTATTTTAATTCATGGCCCATTCCAAGTGGGAAAACGTTGGGAGATATGAGATCTGTACAGTCTCACGTACTCACCTGCCTGCTTTGTAATGGCATAGATTCACCTGCCAAACCATTAAGGGGCATTGAGGGAATCCATGCGATTGTAGTGGGGCAAGACTACAGTCAAGGAGAACAACAATTTCCTTGTGGATCCAAGAGTAGCAACGTTAATCCCATCAAAGCGTTCATGTGATCGAAGCCTCAAGAGTAAATCTTGAGTCACTTTGTTAACAACATTTCAAAACAACAAAAATTGTGTCGCAGCTTATAACACAATTCCAGCCATCTGTTACCTTACAAACTATATACAGTTTTGCTCTTAAGGGATTTGTTAGGCTGCTGCTGTTTCCTCTCCTGCATTGTGATGTTTACGTCATTTGACAAGAAAGATGATTACATGGGTTAACATGCTTTGTTATGAAAGCAGTTATAGTGATACAACATTGTGACAAGAAGGGAAAAGAATGCTTGGAACCTGTGTATGGCAGTGGCATATTTGCTTATCGCACATATGATAAATGGGCCAGTTAACTCAATTCACCAATCAGTTGTCTGTCTAGTTGTCTTCAAACTCATAATATCAGCAGTGAGATGTAGCTTGATGTGTTTTCTCACTCATTGTAACCCAGTAGGCTGTAAATCTTATTGAAGTACCAAGTATTGTCAAAGCTAGTTGGCCTGATTGTGTACTTTGATAGTATTAACTGCTTCATCACCCAAGGGAGAAGGGTGAATATCAGTGTGTTCTTTGGCTACAAAAGCCATTGTACAAATGACATAGGCTGTTGGGCTCTGGAGAGCATGTATTTACCTTTTTAGAGATTTATCAGGTGAGTTACTTTAATCATCCTGACAACTAGAGTTACTTTTTTTTATTTTCACTTAGTCTTCAATTCAGCCTCCAAGTTTTTATTTTGTTGGATGTACTTTGATGGTGCTTCACATGAATATTTGTAAATCAGAAGTATTTCCTACTGTGCCAGTGTTTCAAAATGGCTTTAGTAAAACTGCAGCTATTCAAATTGAAATGGTGCACCTCAAACAGGGGGGAGGACGGATTCATTATCTGGATGCTTTAAGATCTTGAGCATTGTTGGAGGGTGAATCATGCACTCCTTCAGTTGGGCAACAATCTCAATATTATTGCTTGTGGGGAGCAGAAGGCTGAGAATATAACTCAGTTTGTGATGAAGTAATCTCAGAAGATTGGAGCACATTCTGAAGTTTAACCATTGAGTCAAACCATAGCTTGACGGCAACACACTCACTTCTGTTTTAAAAAGATGTAGCGTCATATCCCACATGTGCACAAATAGTCAACTGATCATTGGTTGCTGCACTTTTAGATGCTCTGTCTGCAGGTGAAACTTCAAACACAACCTTTCCTACTGGTGGATGTAGAAGTTCTCATAGCACCATTTCAAAGAGAACTGGTCAATTCTCACCAGTGTCCTGGCCAATAGTTATCTTTAAATTAGAATTACAAAATCAGATTATCTGTTCATTAACATACTACGGTTGTTAAGCATACTGCTGTATTCCCTAAATTACAACCAGGAATGCACTTTAGAAGAGCTTCATTTGCTGCATAAAGTTATGTCAAGTATCCTAAATGTGACAAATATATTATATAAATACAATTCTTCTGTCAAAAAGAAGTATTCAGACTATTGAGAGGCCGGTAGTGTGGGGCTAAAATGTTGATGGTAGAAGGCCTGTGTATTTTTGACTGCACTTGCACCAGATGCAACAAGCTGACCATAGTCAAAACCTGGTTAGCAATCAAACAGTCACAACAAGGATCAGGGAAATGATAATTGATAACACAATTATTGACAGCTGAATTTAGTTCTGGCTGGTCTTTGTGTGAGGATCTGAAATTCATTATGATCTTACACCAAGGAGGAGAAATTGGCTCTGCCTCTGTATTCAACCGTCTTCTTCTCTTGATCACAAGTTTAACTTAAAACTAAAGATCCCTTCCGTCATGGATACCTTGCCCAAGTACAATGCCTTTGCATTTTAAAGGAACCAATTGAACCAGATTTTCTTGAATTAAAGATGAGTTTTTCAATTACTAAAGTGCAAGGAGAAATGGTACGGAATATACATACACACAAATTAAAAATGAGAAGTGAGTTAAAAGGTAACAGTCAAAAGCATACACAAATCATCCTCTGGGGTTTTTTTTCTGGGCAAATAGATGGTGGAATGTTGAGCCCATTAAGTTTGGTGATTCTAGTAGAGTTGATTCTGGTAGTTGAGCAATTAGTTTGAAGATTCTGTGCTCTGTAGATGCATTGAAAGGTGTTTTCTGATTTCTTGTTTGACTGTTGCTCTTGATTAGAGATTTGCTTCCAGTGACTGGACAGAAAGGTATTTTCTGTACTTTTCCTTTTACTTGCAAGCACAGGGATGTCTATGAGATGTTCTTCAGTTTAATCTTCACAGTATACTCTAGTCCAACAGTATCAGAACATCAAACTAGCACACCAGTGCTGGTTTCAGATCCTGAGGCCAGAGGCATGTCTGGAGGGTGAAAGGGATTGTGGGAGCTATAGTTGAGGGTGTGTGTGGAATTTTGGAATCAATTTAATAGTTACCCAGGAGTTAAATTGTCTAAATTTTCCTCACTAGGTATTCAATTAACAGTAGTGGAATCCTGTTTTTTTTTAATTCTATTGATACTTTTGGAGAAACCTGGTCTTTGAGGATTTTTCCATCAGAATCTTTAAATTCCCAGGCAATTCCCATTGCATTTGACATATCGAGCATTCCTCAGACTCCTGAAATGCAAATCTCATCTATGCTACAGAAATGACTACCTAGCCATCAGAAAATTGAGGTCATTTTCTCCATAGTCTATGCATATTACTCCCAGGAGGTAGTTCAGTCTTTTGTGCTGCATCTCTTCTTTTGAAGTGTTTCTCTGAAATTCCTTGAAACTCTTCCCCAGGTGTGATATTCCATGTTCTCTCAAAACGGGGTGTTATCCATATGGGAATTTTCAAAACAGCCATTGAATTGCATTCTCTGACATCTGTAGCTTACAGGTTCATTTTTAAAAAACACAGAATAACAAGTGTTTCTTAAGACTTAATGTGCCCATAAGTGACTGGGAGCTATTATCCATTGCCTTGGCAATCAGAGGTAAAGGCTATCAGGCAGGGAGAGCACCAGCATGGCTGCAGGAATAGAAGTGACAGAGTATATCAAGGTGTTTTTTTCATTTTAGTCTAGAATCCAGAAGTAACTGAAGAATAAACTTTATTGACTGACAACTTAGCAAAGTGTTTCACATCCATCAAAGTTTTACCTGCACATCCACTAATATCATTTATTGTATCCGTTGCTCCCAATGTGGTCTCCTCTACATTGGGGAGACTGGGTGCCTCCCAGCAGAGTGCTTTAGGCAACATCTCCGGGACACCCACACCAATCAACCACACTGCCCCATGGCCCAACATTTCAACTCCCCCTCCCACTCTGCCGAGGACATGGAGGTCCTGGGCCTCCTTCACTGCCGCTCTCTCACCACCTGACGCCTGGATGGAAGAACGCCTCATCTTCTGCCTCGGAACACTTCAACCCCAGGGCATCAATGTGGACTTAAACAGCTTCCTCATTTCCCCTTCCCCCTCCTCACCCTAGTTCCAACCTTCCAGCTCAGCACTGTCCCCATGACTTGTCCAGACTTGTCCTACCTGCCTATCTTCTTTTCCACCTATCCACTCCACCCTCTCCTCCCTGACCTATCACCTTCATCCCCTCCCCCACTGTACTCTATGCTACTTTCGCCCCACCCCCACCCTCCTCTAGCTTATCTCTCCACGCTTTAGCATCACTGCCTTTATTCCTGATGAAGGGCTTTTGCCCGAAACGTCGATTCCGCTGCTCCTTGGATGCTGCCTGAACTGCTGTGCTCTTCCAGCACCACTAATCCCGAATCTGGTTTCCAGCATCTGCAGTCATTGTTTTTACCTCTAAAGTGTTTAAACATGTGACTACATCTTAATTTGCCTCCCAAAGCTTTTTATTACTCTTCACTATAAACCATGTGCACAGAGGGAAAATGCAAAGCACTTTGAAAATTATTTATCTTGCTAAATGAATGGCATCTTCCCTTCCATACAATTTTGTTACATTAAAACATTGGCCCATTTCAACCACGAAAGCAGCAAGGTGAAAACACTTAATGCAAAGCTATCAAGTTGCAGGTTCACAGCATGACGCACAGTCATCATTGGAGAGAAGCAATACCTTAGGTTGTACTGAAGCTACAAAGCCTTCTGATTTTATCAACCCAAGCCTAAGGGGGATAACCGAGCATGCCCCAAGCTTATACATCTTCTTCATGTTCATAAATGGATGGTGTTCGCTCTGGGTCCTAGTTACAGCCAAGTATCTTAACCTAGAGGGTTTATTTTCTCCTCTTGTTCTGTTCAATTTACAAGATTGAGAGCATGCGGATTTTAACTAATGTTTGCTGCCTATGTTTTTCTATCTGAGTGGTGCATCTTTTCTCTAAAGGTGCTGAAGAATCATCTGCATCCTTAGAAGAAGGAAGTGAGTGCTCCAGGGATCTCCATTTTATTAAGTAGGTGTCACGTGCTAACTAGTTAGTAAAATATATATGAGATTTAAGGATTGAAGTTGCTTTTGGAAGAGTTTTTCTTTATTTTTCACTCACATGCCTCTTAACTAATAGTCATAACTCACCACTAAATCTCTGGAAGGAGAAAAAGGAGCAAAATTACAGGAAAAGCCTGGAAATTTTACACAAAGTATAGAGTAATGTCATAAAAACAGGCAATCAATTAGCGCAAAGTAATTTTCTTATCTCCCAGCTGTGATTGGGGTCTTTACTCTGGTCCAAATCCACACTTAAAATGATTTATTTGTCTGGTTTTCTTCTCTATATGTATATTCTTTAAGAGCAAACCACTACCCAGAATGTCCTCTGACATGATGCTGGATTCACCTTCTTTTCCCACCATTGTTCAGTTTGTTTGGAGACAACTAAAGGGCTTCCCTGACCTTTTGCTATGCTAAGACTGAAGTGTATTCAGTTATACTGAAAGATGCGGTTGCCTATACTGTGCAGTACTCTTGTGATCCCCATTCTTCCTCAGTATTACCTACCTCTCCTGGTCAGGCTATCGAGTCTCCTGAACCTCTGAAGTTGAGGTTGAGTCAGCAGCATTGAAAACCCGTGTGTAACCTTAAGAGGAACAATCAGTGCAGATATGGCTACGTCTGTCAACATTGTGTAGTGGCACACTTTCAGCAAGTGCAGGCTTGGGAACACTTATACAGCCCACTGTGGGTCTTCAAAGCCTGCAGTGATATACAGTCCAGTACACAACTGAATGCTGGATTGTCATTTCCTTCCTGTCACTTTTCAACACCCAAAGCCTAAAGAGGAAATTTGGATCATTTCACTGCAATGTCCGCCATGATCTCACACTGCTCACTGGGAATTTGGAACTTATTACCTGATGTCAAAAAAACCCCTCCATCTTCTGGAAGTACCACCCCCCAAGCCCTGAGATACTATGTACACTGCCTGCAGGTTTTGCTTGTTGTTGCTCCTTAACCGCAAGACACCTTGCCTAATTGTTCCATTAAGGTCAGTCGCTTCATTAGAATGTTGCTCAAGTCATCAAGATGCTTAATTGCAGCTTCATTTTGATCAGAGCGTGAAAACTTTAATTATGTGGATTACTGGCAAATCAGCAGGGAAAATTGCATTTTAATAAAAGAGCACTGTCTGTGCTAATTTACCACCGTTTAATGTTTGAATTTAATTTGATGGTTTTAAGAAAATTTAAATCCAAAACCACATCTGCAGCCAAATATAACTTCGAAGTTGATATGACTCTTTAGCATGACCATTCAAAGTGCACCTGGCTATAAATATAGTGCCAGAACAAACACAGACCTCTTTTACATCTGAATTAATATCCGCAAGATTTTATTCTCAAACTTAAAAGGATGCCTTCCAAACTTCTACGCTGAGAAACAATTGTTGAAATCAAAATGGGCAGTGCTAAAAATTACAGATTGATCAGTAATTGAATGTCTCATTTAGCTTCTCTTCCTTGTTTTGCCCGATTAAGAAGGCAGTGACTGACACTTCTCCAATTCCACATGTATCAGCAATCCCTTAGTGCAGTGACTCTGTGTAAGCCTTGGAAAGTGATTAGAGGAGAGTAATTTAATCGTGGGGGAGAAGAGAATGACAACCTCTCTGAACTGAGTACTGAACTCTGCTGATATCCACAGACTGACTGGACTTTAGTAGTGGGTTAATGGGTAAAGACAAGCTTGGTTGAGTACATTGTTTGTCTTTGGCATGAACTGCTATTCCAGCTGACGTCATAGTGAAACTTTCTCACCTTTGTCTCTGCTGGAATGGTAGGACGTTACTGAATTGAGAAAGCATTGAAATCTCTAGCAGGCTTTGCAGAGGCCCTTTATCTGTGTCATGCCATCAGCGCCTTGCCTCCAGGTTTCATGGCAAATCAGCCTGCATTGAGTTTAGTGTGCACTTTTTTTATGTGTTAGTGTGCATTGAATGTCACAATTGAGAAACAATTATCTAGTCAGCCCTGTGCACAGATAAAGGAAGACTCTCCCACCCAACTCTAAATGTTACAAACCAACCCCTATGGGGCCAGGAGAGTACTGGTTGATCCAATATTCCAGATAGTCAAGAGGTATGCATGACCACAGTAAACTATGATCAAGTGAAGATTTAAAACATCAACATCCCTCAAAAAAATCTATGTGAAAATAACAACAATGTCCTAAAATCAGCCTAAAATTACACAGCAAATTATAGAAATGTAATGCAAGGGGGCATATATATCTCTATACTTTATTTGCAGCATAAATACTGTGGTCATTGCAGTATGTTATTTTTGCTGGTTTATCAAGAGTGCCAATTGATACAGTACAGGTTGAAACAAATATTCCTGTACTTGAGAAAGGGATTCCCTTCAGTGTGGAAACAGGCCCTTTGACCCACCAAGTCCACACTGATGCTCCGAAGAGTAACCCACCCAGACCTATTTCCCTCCGACTAATGCACCTAACACTATGGGTAATTTAGCATGGCCAATTCACCTGACCTGCACATTTTTGGAATGTGGGAGGAAGCCCACATAGACACAAGGAGAATGTGCAAACTCTACACAGACAGTTGCCCAAGGCTGGAATCAAACCTGGGTCCCTAGTGTTGTGAGGTAGCAGTGCTAACTGCTGAGCCACCATGCCACCCCAAAGGAACATCAGGACAAAGGAACATCCATCATATAAAGATCATATATTTTTATTTACTTCAAATTTGTACTGTGAAGCATAAAAGAAAGATATTGTTTCAGAAATGGCTGCAGTTTTAAAAATCATGCGTACAGGAGCATACAATGAGTTGTAAGCACATTTCTCTTTTCCTGGCAGAAAGAACAGCCATATTGGGTCTGAACTTGGGGGACAATTGCTCAACAACAAATGTTTGACTGTCTCTTGACCAGGAGACTGTGCCAGTATGTGGCCGGTGAAGCAGAATTGTTTAATCTGCAAACAGAAAGTGTCAAAAATCTGTGTCCCTCTGTCCGGTGTGGAGGTGCCAAATAATCTCCAGTAATAGCTAGCTGCCTTTCACACTCAACTCATTACAAATCATTGGTTGAAAGAGGAATAAAAGACTTTCACAGACATTGAATGGACAAATTCGCAACCAGTGAGTGAAAGACTAAATGTTGATGTGCAAACAAATGTTTGTTAAAATCAAAAAATCAAAAAGAACCAAAAAGCTAACCTATCAAATCGATGGTTCAGACTAGAGCAATCGAACTGTAGTACCCCGATTTTCTTTCAATCACTGTTGTGGACCAGAAGGTAGCCTAGACGCTAATATTTTCTTACTTTCATGATAGATATGAAGTGCATGTTCCAGACCTGATGCAAATGATCAAACCACTCAACTTTAAGCAAAACACAATTTATTTAAACACTGTAGTTGAAAAATGAACAAAAGAAAGAGGAATGTAGAATAACTTAATTATTAGAAAAAACAACCAAATAATAGACACTGTACAGATTACTAATAACTGTCCCAACAGTAACATCCCATCATCACCCCCTGTGGCAAAAAAGTAAATTCAGACACAAATTCTTACATGCAGTTTTCCAATCCACGAGGGAACAACATCGAGAGAGATTTCAGGGAATATCGCAGCTCGGGATCATTGTTCTGAAGCTCTAACTCTTCTGGGACCCAAACAGCGTCTGACTGCTACATCTACAAAACTGTGAGAACTGATCTGTGAGAACTGGCCACTAGCCTTCCATTGTTACAACTCTTTTTAAAAAGAAACTTAGAGGCCTCCACTGATTGTTCACTTAGGCTGTGTCCCACAGCCACTTCTACACCTCTGCCTTTACAACCTCTCTTCAAAAAAAAACTCAAGACAAAATAACCTTTTAAAGTGACAGCATCATCACACCACCCTTAATAGTCTTTTTTTTATTCACTCATGGGATCCGTGTGCCATTGGCTAGGCAAGATATATTGCCCATCCCTGGATATCCTTGAGAAAGTGGTGGTGAACTGCCTTCCTGAGTTGCTGCAGTCCATGTGTGTCTGTTTGTGAGGGGGGCAGCTTCAGGAATAGCTAGAGTTTCTGTTACAGAGTTGTGAGGTAGCAGTTCATTTTTTTAAACCTCTGGTTAAAGGCAATTTGTTTGCAAACCCAACAGTGCTTTTCTACTTAAGTACAGAAACCTGAGGCTGCCTATCTTACCAAATGCACCAAACAGCAAAACATTGAGAATATGGTAGTCAGAGCAGGAACCTAGTGACTTCAGATCACTGCCCTTCTCCAATCCCCTTACAGACCACTAAGGAAGCACAGACGTATGCTACAGGGTACACTGACAGCTTGCATTAAAAGACTGCTGCAAGGACACTTTGTATGTAAGGACAGCTCACTGACTGAACAGGCCTGCATCTGATAACCTGTTTGTTTGCTCACTTAGTGCCTAGCTATATGCTTGTGGTATCCATGACTTGCTTTGCTGAGTTAATTAGAACAGTACTATGATCAGGCAACTCATGGCCCTGATTGTCAATACCACACAATCTTCTACTAGCTGGGGCTGAGCAGGTGCCTGGTCTCTGACAGTGCTCCGAGTACAGCGGCTTGGAGCATTTCTTCCTTGGCTAACTGTAGACTTGCCGCAGTGAGATGCTCCCCAGATTGTGCTTCTAAACTTTCCAGTGCTCTACATTCCCACTGAGGTACGAGTATCCAAAAATCTACTGAAGTCTCAATAATCTCCTCCTCCAAGTTCAAGGAGATGGTTTCTTGAAGAACAGATCATTTCTCTGCAGGGGCTATGGACATTCGGCTGATAGCTGCAAGACCCAGGGGAGAAGACGGTGCTGACGTCATTGGTTGGCAGTGATAGGTGATGCATGAAACTGGCGGTGGGGGTGAATGTGAGAGTACCAATGGAATAAAGTGAGACAGTTACTTGGTTGGCAGGTATGGATGTCTTGGCATCCCAGCAGGGACTGTCCTAGTCTTCTGTTGCTAAGGCCTAGATTCTCTCATGGTGCCTGATGTCAGGCACCTCTGTGTCCACCTGGCTCCTTTGTATCCTGTTCTACAATTTACTTCTGATGGGATTGTGCGAGTAGGCAGCACAGAAGCTGGGTTAGTGGCTTAGAAGAGAATGAGAGTGATCGAGGGAAGATGTTAAAGCAACAATGAGAGTAGCATGAGCCTTGATGGGAGCGAGGTCGTAGGGATCAAGCGAGCGTGTTATCAGAGAGAAGTATGTGGCTCTTGGCCTGGTGAACTGGAGAAGCTCATTGATGCCATGCTGGCCATTCCTCCACATCATCGAGATGACACTGACCTGCTTGCTGATCTCTGACCTGGTTGATGGTCTCTGACCCAGATGTCTCCTCCTGTTAGTTCTCTGGGAAGACGACCGTCCTGGAACACCTTGTCAACCAGGACCTCCAGGTTCCTGTTAGAGAATCACAGCACTATTTTCCCCTCTCTGACATGTTGGCACTGTGCCACTTCAAAATGCCTCGTGCTTAGCAGCCTTTTAATTATGGTGTCGACACCAGGGATACTGAGCTTCTGACAGGTATCAAGTGAATGCTGAGATCTTCTGAGAATGGAACTTGGTAAGATGGGATAGAAATGGATGTGATTGACACCATAGAGTCACAGTGCATAGTTAATGAGATGAGTTGCATCAGTTACTGCAAGAAGGCTCAGTATGCCCCATGGTGAAACACCTCCCAAAAAACTCAATGCAATTCGCACTTCACAAAAAAAAAGGTTTAGCCCCAGCTGAACATTTTAACCTGATCAGCCAAAGTGGAGACATTGGATAGTTGACTAAATTTTTCATGTTATATTTGTGACCAGAAGACCGTAAGATATTGGAGCAGAATTAGGCCATTCAGCCCATCAAGTCTGCTCTGCCATTCAATTATGGCTGATATATTTCTCAACCCCATTTTCCTGCTTTCTCCCTGTAACCTTTGATCCCCTTACTTATCAAGAACCTTTCTATCTCTGTCCTAAAGACACTCAATAACTTTGCCCCAGAAGTCTGTGCAGGCCATGAGTTCCACAGACTCACCACCCTTTGGCTAAAGAAATTCCTTCATCTCAGTTCGAAAGGATCAGACCTTCATTCTCAGACCTAGTCTCCCCTCCTAGTGAAAAGATCCTCTCGACATCCACTGTGTTCCAGGTGTCTCAGTATTCTATAAGTTTCACCCCCACCCCCTCCCCCATCCTTCTAAACTGCAACAAGTATAGACCCAGAGGCTTCAACCGCTTCTTCCTTGGGATCATTCTTGTAAACCACTTCCAGAAGCCCTCCAAGGTCAGCACATCCTTCCTTAGATACAGGGCCCAAAACTGCTCACAATACTCAAACTGCAATCTTATGCAGCTTCAACAGTACCTCTCTGCTCTTGTATTCTAGCCCTCTTGAAATGAATGCTAACATTGCATTTGCCTTCCTAACTGCTAACTGAACCCGTATGCTTACCTTAAGAGAATCTTGAATTAGGACTCCAAATTCCCTTTGTGCTTTAGATCTCTGAAGCCTTTCCCCCTTTACAAAATAGTCTTCTTCCTACCAAAGCACATGACCTCACAATTACCCACACTGTCACTACTTTGGCCACTCTCCGAGCTTGTGCAAGTCCTTCTGCAGCCTTCCTGTCTCATCAATACCAACTGTCCCTCAGCCTATTTTTGATTCATCTGCAAATTTCACAACAATACCCTCAGTTCGTTCATCCACATCATTAATGTATAACATGAATAGTTGTGGTCCCAACACTGACCCCAACAGAATCCTGCAAGTCACCACCTGGCATCGTGAAAAAGACCCTTTTACCCCACACTCTCTGCCTTCTACTTCACTACATTTGCTCTCATGCTGTCGCTGACTTCCCTTTGTCAGCCATCAGTGCCTCGTCCTTGCCCCAATCTGGCTCTTCCTCCTTGGGATGAATCTTTACTGTGCCTTTCATATTATCCCCACAAACTCCTGCCATTGCTGCTCCATCATCTTCCCTGCTCGGCTCCCCTTCCTGTCAACTCTGGCCAGCTCCTCCCTCATGTCTTTGTAGATACATTTACTCAACTGTCATGCCATTACATTTCTTTCCAGCTTCTCCCTCTCAAACTACAGGGTAAATTCAAATATGTTATGGTCCCTTCCCCCTCAGGGTTCCTTCATCTTCACTTCCCTGGGAGTTGTGGGGCTGGTTTTCCAGCACATTCACCCAGTGGATCATGTTGATCAGCCTTTAAAATCATTAGATCTCATGGAATACAGGGAGAACTAGTCATTTGGATACAGAACTGGCTCAAAGGTAGAGGACAGAGGGTGGTGGTGGAGGGTTGTTTTTCAGACTGGAGGCCTGTGACCAGTGCAGTGCCACAAGGATCGGTGCTGGGTCCTCTACTTTTTGTCATTTACATAAATGATTTGGATGCGAGCATAAGAGGTACAGTTAGTAAGTTTGCAGATGATACGAAAATTAGAGGTGTAGTGGACAGCGAAGAGGGTTACCTCAGATTACAACAGGATCTTGACCAGATCGGCCAATGGGCTGAGAAGTGGCACATGGAGTTTAATTCAGATAAATGCGAGGTGCTGCATTTTAGGAAAGCAAATCTTAGCAGGACTTATACACTTAATGGTAAGGTCCTAGAGAGTGTTACTGAACAAAGATACCGTGGAGTGCAGGTTCATAGCTCCTTGCAAATGGAGCCGCAGGTAGATAGGATAGTGAAGAAGGTGTTTGGTATGCTTTCCTTTACTGGTCAGATTATTGAGTACAGGAGTTGGGAGATCATGTTGCAGCTGTACAGGACATTGGTAAGTCCACTGTTGGAATACTGCATGCAATTCTTGTCTCCTTCCTATTGGAAAGATGTTGTGAAACTTGAAAGGGTTCAGAAAAGATTTACAGGATGTTGCCAGAGTTGGAGCATTTGAGCTATAGAGAGAGGCTTAACAGGCTGGGGCTGTTTTCCCTGGAGCGTCGGAGGCTGAGGGGTGACCTTATAGAGGTTTCCAAAATTATGAGGGGCATGAATAGGATAAATAGGTAAAGCCTTTTCCCTGAGGTTGGGGAGTCCAGAATAGAGGGCGTAGGTTTAGGGTGAGAGGGGAAAGATATAAAAGAGACCTACGGGGCAACATTTTCACACAGAGGGTGGTATGTGTATGGATTGAGCTGCCAGAGGAAGTGGTGGAGGTTGGTACAATTGCAACATTTAAGAGGCGTTTGAATGGGTATATGAATAGGAAGGATTTGGAGGAATTTGGGCTGGGTGCTGGCAGGTGGGACAAGATTGGGTTGGGATATCTGGTTAAGCATGGACGGGTTGGACTGAAGGGTCTGTTTCCATGCTGTACATCTCTATGACTCTATATGTAATAATGAAAATTGTCTGTTGGACAGGTTCATGATTCCTTGAAAGCGAAATTACAGGTAGACAGGAGAGTGAAGAAGGTAAAAACAATGACTGCAGATGCTGAAAACCAAATACTGGATTAGTGGTGCTGGAAGAGCACAGCAGTTCAGGCAGCATCCAACGAGCAGTGAAATCAACGTTTCGGGCAGAAGGGCTTTTGCCCGAAACGTTGATTTCACTGCTCGTTGGATGCTGCCTGAACTGCTGTGCTCTTCCAGCACCACTAATCCAGGAGAGTGAAGAAGGTGTGTGGTATGCTTGCCTTTATTAATCAGCGCATTGAGTATAGAAGTTGGGAAGTCATGTTATGCTTGTACAGGTCATTGGTTAGGTCACTTTTGGAATATTGCGTGCAATTGTCGTGTTCCTGCTATAGGAAGGATGTTGTGAAACTTGAAAGGTTTCAGAAAAGGTTTAAAAGGATGTTGGAGGGTTTGAGCTATAGGGAGAAGCTGAATAGGCTGAGGCTGTTTTCCCTGTAGCATAGGAAGCTGAGGGGTGACCTTATAGAGGTTTATAAAGTAATGAGAGACATGGATAGGATAAATAGACAAGGTCTTTTTCCCTGGATTGGAGAGTCCAAAGCTGGAGGGCATAGGTTTAAGGTGAGAGGGAAAAGATTTAAAAGGAACCTACATGGCAATTTTTCACACAGAGGGTGGTGTGTGTTTGGAATGAGCTGACAGAGGAAGTGGTGGAGGCTGGTACAATTACAACATTTAAAAGCATCTACAGGGGCATATGAATAGGTAGGGTTTAGAGGGGTATGAGCCAAGTGCTAACAAATGGGACTGGATTAGTTTAGGATATTTGGTCAGCATGGACAAATTGGACCAAAGGTCTGTTTTCGTGCTGTGCGTCACTAACTCTATAACTGACAACATCATCATTACCAAGATCAACCATAACGACTCAAATTTATCTTATCTGCTTTTCATAAACAATTCTGACACTGACCCATATATCTTTTTGTTTTGCTTTTATTTTTGACTCTTTGTGTGTTTTTAAATTATAAATATTGCAACTATTGAGGTATTGGTGGATTAAGAAGTGGAGACAGTTCATTTCTTCTCACCCAGCAGTTTAATATTTTGAGGTATCCCATCTGGAACCATAATAATTTGGAGAACCTCACCCAGGGTCTGTTCATAATAAGGGAAGCAGCCAGGTAATCAGCAGAAACATGGTCCCTTTATCCTGGAGATGGTGCACTGGCACTGGCAACACGAACAACTCTGCTTTCTCTCCTTGCCAAAAACCTTGGAAGAAGGATCAGGGATTGGTCCTGCAGTGATAGTTGGCAGCGTTGGTTACCTTGGCACCAAGGTTTAGTTCCAAATGACTACTGGCTTCACCAGTGACCTCTCATGAAAGCTTGATCTTCCTGTAGGACTGGCCCTCTAGCATGTCAAGAGAGCTGCTTCTTTTCTTGGAGATCCTGTGTTGGTCTTCTCACTTCCTTGGAACTGGATTCTATGTCCATCTCATAGAGTGATGGAGATGTACAGCAAGGAAACAGACCCTTCAGTCCAGCTCGTCCATGCCTACCAGATGACCTAAATTAATCTCGTCCCATCTCTCCTCTGCTCTGTGGAACAGCATGTGTCTGAGGAGCAGGCAGTGTGTTGCTGGTGTTTTTTGTGCACATGCTATTGGTATTGGTGCTGCCGACCCTTTTGCTCTTCATCAGAGGTGGCACAAAGAGCTGTTGGAATGCCCTGGTGAAGTTGTCAGTGGAGGATTGCAGCTGAGGGTGAGTGAAGAACAGGGTATATAACATGACAGCAAGAAGTGATCCATCACTGGTCAAACAATGATAGCAGTGATAACAATGATAACAGTGACTGGTGCAAGCAGCCGAAGACAGTAGCATTTGTGAAAAGTGAGTGTAAGGCATGAGTATGAGAGGGCATTAGGATAAGGGTGAGTGTTGACTGTCCAGATGTAAGGTGGCTGCAGTGAAAGTGGAGTGGTCCTGAGGAGTGCTGTGCAGGAGAATGCTGGATCTGTCAACCTTCCCACCCCCTTTATGGCCAGAGATTCTCTCGGTGCACCATCTCCAGGATAAAGGGACCATGCTTCTGCTGATTACCTGGCTGCTTCCCTTATTATGAACAGACCCTGGGTGAGGTTCTCCAAATTGGCATTGGCTGCAGCTCTTCCGTTTCACTGAGGAAAGACTTCCAAGCATTTCATTTCCATGAAGAATCTCTTCCCTCCATATACTCATGTCAATGACCCTATGGAATTTCACATAGATCTAGAAATACATCTGCTGACTATAAAACTTGAACATCATATCAAAACTGCAATATCTTGTTTATTATAATTATGAAATGCCCCAGCTATATGGGATCCTGCCTCAATCAAAACTATCCCAGGTGAAACCAAAAAAGTTACTTCAAAATTGCTTCTTAATGTCCTATCATATATTCAAACTCAACTTTGTTTGCCTGTGAAAATTGCTTCTCCTGCTCTCTCAGCACAGAGTGAGGATCCAAACTCTAAAATTCCTGAATAGATATCATTTGGTATAACAATAATGTGCTTAGCCCGTTAGCCCTTCTTAAAAACACAGCATCATCTGCAAATACTTGGATGAGCAGATTTGGCTCATCTTGGTTCCCGTTGAAATTTTCAAAGAAAGTTTAATCTAGGTGTTTGGGTAACACGTTCTCAACCCATGTGCTATGTTCTCATGTTTTATGGTGAGTTGACAAATACAACAAAAGTCTGCTGCATTTGTCATCCCAAGAGGTAATGTTGGCAAAATAGGACACGGTTGCAGAAACAGGCTGGGTTTCACCAATTCTGAAGTCACTGTGAATCTGACACAGGATGCTGTAAGTTGGAGAAGCATTTATTTTGTACAGCAAAGATTGTATAACACCATTTCCATTTTTACTTGAAGAGAATTCTGTTCCTTTTCCCTGGTGTTTGACATACTGTTTTGGAACTATCAGTTGGTACAGGGCAAAGTAGAGCAATGTGAGGTGCAGTTAAGTTGTAGCCAGGGATTTGGAACAACTTCAGGTCTACAGAAACTTAATGTTGTTACAAGTCTTTCCATTGTTGCTTGATACAGAGTGCCAGTGATGGGGTTGGTGTATGTATAAAAGATGCCATTGGTTGGAATAAGAGGCAAGTTGGCTTGGATATTCACTCGCTTCAGGATAGGTTTCCAAGCAAAAGCAGGGCTGAGGAAGGAATCAATGATTTCTTACTTTCTCTAGAATGTTCTAATCCAGTACCATCCCCTCTGGTAACCCAGTCAGAAGGGCAGACAGAGCTCAAAAACCAATTTGACAGAAAACACATCCCTGTGTTCAGATTAAAAAATAAATGAGGTTATCACACATTAAAGTCCTCTATCGGATAACTCCTATTTTTTTTGTGAGAAAAGTGACACTTCCTCTGCTCCTGCCCCATTCCCCACTTTTTGAACATTATTTGTGTCTCTTTTCCTGATTTAACTGGCTGACACAACGTTCAACAACAAGAACAGCAACATCCCATGTTCCAGCTCCTTCTCAGCTTGCTTTGAAAGGAGTGGACAAGGAGAAGTCAAACTTACTGTGAACTGATGTGCTTCATCACAAGTCACCATCAGAACTGAAGGAAGTTACCAGGAACTACAATAACGGTGGTTGCTGTTATTAATAACTTCTGAAAGATTTTATATTACAGTGTCATTTTGTTAATGAAATTATTTGTGAAAAATCTGTTGCCAATCAGGACAAATTTCCATTGCTCCATTTTTTTCTGCTTCTTTTTCACGAATGGGAATTCTCCTAAACAGTTAATGACAACTTTATGAAATTGGCTTTGACTGGAAGAAGTTAAAATGCGTTGAGGTGAACCCTTGCAGGTTTTGTTAGTTAAACAAGCACGCGGCCAGATGAGTAGCAATACCCCAGCTTTGAATCTTGTCCATGCTGACTCACCTGGTTCCCACTTTGCTGATAGTACAGGCTTTCAGGGAGAATTAAGGATAATTGTGTGGACCCTACTGCCACACAGACTGGGATGTGTGTTGTGGACGAGCAGATTGGCCATTGTATGTAACCTTTGTTGTTGAACTACGTTCTGTAGCAACCTCAGATATAGATGTTTTGGCCTGCTAGTCTGTTAGTTTCCTTACAACTGGAAAGGATATTCCTGAATCCACCCCAGGACATCAGGGAGGAGTTCTCACAGTGTCCTAAGTTCATAATGACTCAGTCCTGCTTCTAACTTTGGCCTCATTCACTCAATGGGATCTCCTAAAGAAGGAGTGCAAGGTTGCTTCAGAGAGAAAGTGTAGATGTGCTGCAGTATTGGAGAACATTAAAGGGCAAGGAGCACCTTGAAGATGTGGGAACCACTTCAGTGTTAATCCTGTGAAGAGAAAGAGGTACTCACTAGTTTACATTCCCAAAAGGAGCATTGACTGGAATTGTATGGCCCCTGAAATCCCTTTCCAGACTGTCCTCAAAGTTAGCCAATTAGCACAGGAGGCCCCAAAATGGATGCTTGGAAGGCCCCACCACCTGCCAGCATTTACTAGTCATGTAGCAATAAGGAAGAGTCAGCAGTCTTCCAAGAAAAGGACAAGAAAGTGAGTTTTATTTTATGCCTCACATTCTGTTCTCTTACTATTCCCTCTCCCCTTCCGATTGGGAAGGAGTAACAGCAGATGACATCACCCTCGCTGTACCGGCAACACATGCCAAAGGGCCCAAGGGAGCCATTTGCGTGAGGCCCTGAAAATGCCAACAAAATCACAGCCAGGAGTCAGCCACCCCTAGGAGGAGAAGGAAAATTAAGGGAGAGAAAAGCATTACCACTTCAATTTGTGATTTTTGTTCTGTTTAGAATGCGCCAGGATAAAAAGTGTTAAACAGAAACAAGGAAGCCAGTCACAGTAGGATAGGAGCTCAGGAAGTAACGACCCTCTTCAAACCATCTGCTGAACTTGCACATTGTGTGCAGTGACTTTTCACAGAATACTAATTTTGAAGCTAAAACATTTTGATGCGGTTATTTCCTGTTGTGTACCTTGTTACAAAGTATACACATGGTGGCTTGAGACCTGATCGGTGCCTGCATCCACAGAAAACCAAAGGACTGCATTTAGATTGAATTGCCAATTGACTACTTAGGTTCATGAATTACTGCACTGTTTACAAAAAAACAGAGCGAATGATCTCTGGGAGAGTTAATTTTGTAGCACTAGAATATTGAAGTTGGAACTGACAAGGCTAACCAGACGATGATATTTCTTCTTTGCTTACAAGTGCAATCTTTTAGCTGAGGTGTAAACTCTAAATCCACTATTAGTGACTTTAATGCAGATAACGTATTTTGCGTATTTTCACACTTCCCCTCATCTACACAGGAATTGCAATTAAAGGGAAGTTTTTCACTAAAGTGACAGAAAAATGGCAAAAGTACCCCTTCTGCTTTCTAGTACTTTACACTGGGAAATGTTCTTGCTTCATTTCAAATGAGCCAATTCAATCTTCTTCCAGTGCTCGAGTTTAAAATGAATGAGACCTTGTCACTCGGGGAGACAAATGGAAAAAAAAAGTGTGTTTCTGGAGCAAGACTAGATTGCAGGACATGGCTTTAAGTGTTCCTTTGGAAAGGGACAAGAAAATCAGCATTTTCCTTGCTGCAATCCTTACTGCCAAAGGTATGTTGAGCACATGGTCAGGTTTATCTCTGATGGATTGGCCTCAGTTAAACAGATTTGCCAGTTTCTAGGCCCTGATTTCTGTTTTCTGACTTGGTACGATTTGAGACGCAGATTAGGACCCATACAAGAAGCAGTATAGTCGCGGAAGTGGCAAAATATATTTTAGTGAATTAAAACAGATGGGATGTCAGGAGACATCTATTCTGAAAGGATTTTCAATGATCACTGCCAGTCTTCACCAACTGGCAGGAGACTTAGGTGAGCCAAGCAAAATGAAGGGAAGGGAGACGTATTGTGTAGGCATGAATCCACATGCAAGTGACAGAGCAGCCCAACAGCCCCCCACCTCCCCCTGCCTCATTCATAACTGTGAGAGAACAGGTAACATTGGGGTGTCAAGGCTCCATTCCCATTGTGTAGCCTGACAAAGATGTACAACAAAACCTCCGGTCAGTGACTGACTGCTCCATGTGAGAATATATTTTCTTTGGCAAAGGGACCAAAACCGTTCACAAAATTTGAGCTGCAGTCTGACTAGTGCCTTGTATATTGTAGCAATAATCACAGAATCCCAACCATGTGGGAGCAGGCCATTTAGCCCATTGAGTCCAGACTGCCCTCTGAAGAGGGTCCCACCCTATCCCTGAAACTCTGCATTTCCCATGGCCAATCCACTTAACCTGCACATCTTTGGATTGTGGGAGGAAACCAGAGCACCCAGAGGAAACCCATGCAGACACGGGGAGAGTGTACAAACTCCGCACAGACAGTCAGCCAAAGCTGGAATCGAACCCAGGTCCTGATACTGTGAGGCAGCAGTGCTAAGCCACTAAGCTTATTTTTTTTATGCTTGATGATAACTTTGTGTGATTCACGCATGAGAACTCCCAAAATGTTTCTGTCCTTATAGATTTATGCAGTCTACCTCCATTGAAACAATATTCAGCTCCTCTATTCTTCCAGCTAAATGCAAAACTTAACAATTTTCTACATTATATTCAATCCGCTAAGATGATCATAGCAATGGCCATAGCAATGATCATCTGCCAGAACATCAATTTGTACAGCTCAGGATAGAGTTGTTGTGGTGCCACGGTAGTGTTCCTACCTCTGAGAAAGGTAACCCAGATTCAAGACCCCCTGCTCCAGAAGTGTTCCGTGACATGTCTGAGTGTTTTTTTTTCAATGTTGTTCAATAATGCTTTATAAATGTGCCTTGGGACATTTTGCTACCTTAAAGCGGCCATATAAATGCATGTTAATAGGTTCACAAGCCTTCCATGGCTGGTTTAGATCAAATTGTTTACTTGCTTGTTGTAAAGACCAACATGTTGAACAAAACTGAGGTGCAGATAAAGAATGTGCAAATAAAATAAAACTCTGAAGACAATTGTACTGAAGTAATATCAAACAAAGGGTGATTTTCATAACATGTCAAATGCAATGTAGGTTGTGCTAAGTACATAAAGGACCCTGACAGATTGATGATGTTACAATGCAGTGCAGAAATCAGCATAAAAACAATTTTGTATCAATTGTAACCATTGTCCCTATTGATTTCAATGTTCTTGTATTGAAGATAAATAATTTATGAATTTACTTTTTACAAGTATCTGACAGAAAACAAATAATGTTAAGTTTCAAGCAGCGTTTGACAACTTCCTTGGTTTTAATTTAATCTATTTTTTTGAACCAACCTATTCAGAGATGTTATTGCACTCCTCTGGAACAGGTGGGACTTGAACCCAGATCTCACATGTCCAGGGGTTGGGACACTACCACTGCATCACAATTCCTATGAATAGCAAGGTTCTGACTAACGTTAACATTGTCTAGGTAAGTGAATACTAAAACTCCCTGTTTTACTCAAATTCCAGAGACAGACCTTTGGGGTAAGATGGTCAAGGCTTACAGTCCAATATTGTTAACAGTATTTGTTGTAGCATGTACAACGTTTCAGGACACTGTTGTCAACAATTTCAATAAGTACTCCACATGGAGTACTGTATGCAGTTCCCTTTAAGTCACTGTTATTTCAAACAGCACTCAGGCAAGTTTGATTGCTTGTTATCTCTGAGGCAAGTTGTCCCATCTGTGCACATTTTATTTTCCAAGCATATATTTTATTCATGAAAATTTGTAAAATTACACTCCATAACAGTTGAAATTGGACATTACAGAAAGTGCAGTATAGTTCAAATTCTTTCAACACAGCATGTGCCACACTGGGGTGCCTCAATGCAGTTGCAGTTACGAGTGATATCTACAATATAGATTTCATGGCAAAGATGTCGGCTGAATATTTTTAAACAGCTTCCCTTTCCATTGCCTTGGTGTACAATAGCAATGGGCCCATCCTCAATGAATTTTCCGTCTCAGACTTTCCTGCGTCCCTCAACATGCAGTCCTAGACCTGAGAGGAAGTAAGCCTGCAAAACATGGTCATTGACAACTTTTCATTCTGGAAAACCAATAGGGTTCAGGCAATTTGAAGAGCAATTTGAAGATCAATTTTCACTGAGCTGATGGTATTCCATCAGGTCTCTGGGCACAATCCCTGGGAACAGGCCACGCAGCAGAAAGTCGTGCTTCACAAAGCTGCTTGGGGTGAGGCTCGATGGAAAACCACTGTCCCCATTTCCTGGAACATTCCAGAAGGAGGTGGCAGGTGGTCTCCTCTCCACTGCAGCTGCCACAGTGAGGCTGTTGAGACTGTGCGTGCAGGAAAGATCTGACAGGGAGGGCCCTACTCACCACCAGCCAAGCTGCACCTTGCTATTTAGTTGAAAGCCCTGCCAATGAGGTATTTTGCTGTGAAAGACTGAAACATTACTGTCAGGAAACTGTCCGACAGGATCAGCCAGTTCCTTTCCCCCCCCCATGCCTCAAGAAGTTGAAGTCCTGACCACTGCCAGATGATCAAAGGTGTTTTTCTGCATAAACCTCTCCAAGGTTCAACTGACTGGAGTGATCTGTGGTAATGTGGCCAGTTCCATACCAGTAACAGACAAAAATGAAGAGATACCATGGGTCTACACACAGCACGATGCAGTTGTCTTCAGACCATAGCCATCAGGACGAGGACTAAGTTGGATGTATGATTCTCCCTTTTGTCTCAATATTTGTAGATTATTTCCCTGCAGACACTGTCTATTTTTGAACTCCACACAAAGTGAAAGATGGGTTATTGTGAACACCACATGCCAGAGTGGAGTGTGGGCAAGCCGTGTGTCAGCAACACTGAGATCATAGAGTCATAGAGATGTATGATATGGAAACAGACCCTTCGGTCCAACCCGTCCATATCGACCAGATATCCCAACCCAATCTAGTTTCAGCTGCCAGTACCCATCCCATATGCCTCCAAACCCTTCCTATTCATATACCCATCCAGATGTCTTTTAAATGTTGCAATTGTACCAGCCTACACCACTTCCTCTGACAGTTCATTCCATACACGTACCACCCTCTGTGTGAAAATGTTGCCCTTTTCCTTGCATCTAATGGCTCAGCCACAATGCAGAGGACGTGTCATTCCCACATGAATAGCTTTTGCTTCACCAAGTCAAGGCAATTCTGTCCAGTTTTCTGCCATGCACAAATCTCAAACACTTTCAAGTACTCTGATCTGACAGTGAAAGCAATAAAAGATGGTTGGCACAATTCCCTGAACCATGACCTTGCTCTGGCCATGATGTTTTTGCTCTTGAGGCCAGTTCTAACTAGATGCTCATCTATCTAATAGTGATTGGGACAAAACAAACAGAGACGTTGTTTGCGTACAGAGAGGTTTTGACCTGAGCCCTTCCATTTCCTGGGGTCATCAACTTTCTGATGCTCACATCGTTCCAAATAGACGTAACAACAAGATTTAATACAGAATACAAATCAGACATGGGTCGCCTTTTCTGACTCCAAATTTAGAGTCAGAGAGATATACAGCACAGAAATGCATCCTTTGATCCAACTCTTCTCTAATGGATACCATTCTTCTTGACCCAAATGAACTAATGTTTGAAGGGAACCAATTTAGCCAGGTTTTGTTGACCAAACAAAAAGTAAAATGTCTTAATTATTAAATGCAAGAAGAAATAGTAATGTAGCCAATATACACAGATGAGACATAAGGGGTGATCCCATGTTTTAAAAAAAATATACATCAGTCTCTAAATTGTTTGTGAAGGGCAGATAGTTGAATGCTGTGGTCTATTGCAATGGAAATTACCAGGAGCTTGACATTGTTAATTGAATAGTTGGTCAGTCATGATCTTTCATTTTGTAGATTGGTTCAAACTTTGTAGTTTTGGTTCCGTTAAGCAATGATTGAATTGCAGCACTCAGGATGAGAGAGAGAGAGAGATAGAGAGAGAGAGTTCTTCATTTATCCTATTCCCTTTTGTCTGGTTTGCAGCACTTAGAGTATGAGACATCCTCTACCTGCAATGCAAGGGCGACTAGGAGATAGTCCTTTGAATGTGTCCTTCACAGTATACTAATGCTCAGACCAAGGCTCATCTAGACAAGAACATTCAGTCTGATTAGCACATTGCAGTAGAATTAAAATTGTGTTTTTTATCTCCTTTCCTTAAGTCTTCTGCAAAGAAAGAAAAACACTAAAATGTGTCTGCAGTTTGGCACATAATTCACAAGGGATGGCTTGCTGTTGAAAAGAGGATTGTTAGCCCCTCTTATGTTTGTAGCCACAAGAGATTACAACTCAGTCAGTTTCAGCTTGCCTTTTCTATCTTTCTCCTTCTATCCCCCTTTGAAAGGCTCTTGTTTTAAGTTTCCCACATATCTGTAGGTTTGGCATTCCATTGATCTCTGTCCCTCCAGACAGCCAGACTTGGGAGGTCTGGAGGCATCAATTTCAGAGCTACTAGAAAGCTACAGATTTGCATGTGAGGGAGAATTAACATCATGTGTACATGTTTTTATATGTTATGTACTTCTAACTGCTAATGATCTTCTGAACAGTGTTGAAAAAATACTGTGGAGCAATGCATTGACTTTAAGCATTTAATATATCCATTAGCCCTCAAAATAATGTAGTGATAGAACAGGTGAGATTTGAGACAATCAATAGAAGCCTTTATAATGGAATTATATCATCTGGAGGGATGTTGTAGGCTTGGAGTTTTAGGGATGAATGAATTAGAAACTGTATAGTAATTGGGATGAGAAGTTATCAGACTTTGTTCAATTCAAGGAGGATTTAACTATGGAACAGGCAATTCAATTTCCTATACAGGCAGAAATTGGTGACCCAAATTCAGGTAGTACTGCCAAGCAACATCAGAAGCCTTCTGACAATGTTGGTAGGCCATGACAATTCATTGTCATCCTTCCAAATCCTTGCCAAAAGAGCAGGAATCAACTCATTGATCATATTTCATTGTATAAGATGTTAAAGATCCAGAAGAAAAGGTGAAGACAACATTTATAATGGAAATCAAAAAGGATCAAAGTAAAATTTTGGACCATTTACTTAAAAGTATCATGGTTTATAACAAAATTAAACTCAACACAGAAGCAACGGTCTCAGCTTGCTATGGATGAAGCATACAGATGCGCAAATAAAGAACTCCAAGGTCCAGGAAGTACAGATCTTCAGGTGCTGGTTAAAGAGATCAAAATGTCAGTGGAATATTGTCTATATTGAAGAAAGGGAACAACTTAATTGTTTGAGCAGAAATACATACATTCATCTTGAAGAGAGCATTCCTTGGAATGAAAGCAAGAGAGAATTACAGTAGGAATTTACAAAGCTCTTTAACAGTTTCAGCAAATTGAAGCAGGAGTATCACTTTATTTTTTAAGAAGCTGCTAAACCCGTCTCTGCCCGTGCAGGCCCCAAGAAAATTATTTCTTTACGGCAAACATAAAAGTCATTTCGACAGTATGATTGAAAACTCAGTCATTTAACCAATATCAGAAACAACACAACGATGCAGAGGGCCAGTAACTGTTCCCAAGACAAACTGAGAACTAAGAATCATACGTCTATCTTGGTTAAACAAAGGAATAGGAAGGAGAATTTCCCCTGCTCTCTCTGTTGATGATAGCTCGGCAGAATTGGTAGTAATCATTGAAAACCGGTTGCCCATACTTTAGCCTGAAGCCAAAATTCAACGGGTGTTGACTGCATTTATTGCAACATTGGGGTGGCATTGCTTCAAGTGTCTACCAAATTGATCTTCTCAAATTATGGATGGAGAAAGGAGGAATATTATCCAAACAAGGAGCACAACCAGGGGGTCAGGGCTATGTCAAAGGCACAGGCCTTACTTGGAATGCTAATTCTCCTGCTTGAGGATTATTATGGGTGAAGAAGGCATCATAATAGACTTAAGAAAGACATGAAGGACTAATGTATTTCTGGCAGTAAAGTATGTAGCTGACATGCAGCAGTTTTTAGGCAAAATAAATCAAGTGGAAAAGTTTGTCCCCACCTTAAACAGTCCTAATTATTCCATAATCGAGTTTTTGAAAAAAGTCTGAAACTGGTACTGGAGTAAGGAATAAGCTGCAAGGTTTAAAAGAATTAAAGAAAACTATTTGTTCAAGATGTCTTAGAACATTACCAGCCAGATTTATTCACCAGAGTAGCCATAGCTGCATTCTGCACAGGATTAGGAGCAGTGCATATCAAAGTACAAACTGATGGAACACGAAAACTGGTCAATTTTATGTCAAGAGCTTGAATGAACGCTGAACAGAGGAACATAACCATGAGGAACAAAGCATTAGCAGTTACTGAGGATGGGAAAGCTTCACAGAATACCTCATGAGATTGAAATTCCAGCTTGAGACAGACCAAAGCCTCCAGTAACATTATTCGGATCAAAAGAAATCTCAAGAATGCCTCTTGCATTCGAGGATACAGCCTAAGGCTGATGAGATACAGCAATGAAACAGTCTATATTCCAGGTAATCCACAAATGATGGCAGATACAATCTCAAGGGCAGCAGTTGATTGAGCAGAAAGACGAACATGATTAAATTTCATTGTGTCAAATGTATGATGTAAGCAGCCAAGTGCCTACAGAGTCGAGGATTTTATCGGGGTTTCTGGAAAAGATATGGGAAAGCCTAGCAACAGATTTGTCTGATTCTGAATGTATTTAGTTTTCATCGACTATTATTTAAGAATGATTGAAATGTCAAAACCTCATTCAGGGTCAGAGCATTGAAAAGGTTTTTTTCTTTATACAGCTGACCAGAAGAATTTATAACAGACAATGCACCTCAATTTAGATTCATAGAATCATAGAGATGTACAGCACAGAAACAGAATCTTCAGTCCAACTTGTCCTTGCCGACTAGATATCCCAACCTAATCTAGTCCCACTGGCCAGCACCTGGCCCATATCCCTCAAACCCTTGCTATTCATATACCCATCCAGATGCCTTTTAAATGTTGTAATTGTACTAGCCTCCACAACTTCCTCTGGCAGCATGTTTCATACAGGTACCACTCTCTGTGTGAAAACATTGCCCCTTAGGTCTCTTTTAAATCTTTCCCCCCTCACCCTAAACCTATGCCCTCTAGTTCTGGACTCCTCCAACCCGGGAAAAGACTTTGTCTATTTATCCTATCCACTTGTGGACAAAGATTTCATCAAGTTTACTTTAGAGTTCGGATCTACAAGATGAAAGTTCGCTACCTCTTACTCTGTCAAATGGAAAGACAAAGAACGCAGTCACGGTTATTGCATCACTGATTCATAAGAAACCAGACTGAGAATTAGCTTGACCTCAGTTGCAGAGAAACTGAATAATGAGTCTTTACCAGCAGAGTTGTTAATGGAGAGGAAATTAAATACAGATATACCAATTTGAGAATATGTTCAAGCCAAATATTACCAGTCAAGATGATGAGAAGGTAAAACCATTCGCAAAAAGCCACAGCAAAAAGCAACAGAATTGGTACAACTGTATGCACAGGATTTAAACTGCGTCAATCTTAAAGCCAGGATGGAAAGTCTGGAAAACAAACAGAAAGTCAGGACCACAATCATCAGAGATCATAAATGGTCAGGAAGTCTGAAGGGACACACAAGAGAAACAGGAAGAGACATCTTGTAGAAATTTTATAGAGCCTTAGAACAATCGCATATGGAGTATTGCATGCAATTTTGGTCTCCTTACCTGAGGAAAGATGTTCTGGGTATGGATAAAGTTTACCAGACTGATTCCTACGGTTAGGTAAAAACAATGACTGCAGATGCTGAAAACCAAATACTGGATTAGTGGTGCTGGAAGAGCACAGCAGATCAGGCAGCATCCAACGAGCAGCGAAATCGACGTTTCGGGCGAAAGCCCTTCATCAGGAATAAAGGCAGTGAACCTGAAGCATGGAGAGATAAGCTAGAGGAGGGTGGGGGTGGGGAGAGAGTAGCATAGAGTACAATGGGTGAGTGGGGGAGGAGATGAAGGTGATAGGTCAAGGAGGAGAGGGTGGAGTGGATAGGTAGAAAAGAAGATAGGCAGGTCGGACAAGTCTGGACAAGTCAAGGAGACAGTGCTGAGCTGGAAGTTTGAAACTAGGATGAGGTGGGGGAAGGGGAAATGAGGAAGCTGTTGAAGTCCACATTGATGCCCTGGGTTTGGCACGATCGATGTATGAAAAGAGACTAGATTGTTTAGAACCATAAATTCACGAGAGTTTAGAAGAATAAAGAACAATCTCATAGAAACCTCTAAAATATAGAGCTATAGAAATGGTAAAATACAGTGAGAATGTTCCCTCTGACTAGGGATAGAGAACCAGGTGTCACAGTTTAAGGATATGGTTCAGCCATTCGGGACTGAAAAGCAGCATATGGAGGATGTATGTGAGGATACTACAGCTTTAAGAAGTGCATTTTCTCCTTTTTTTTAATGAAGAGAGGTTCAAACAGAGATGGCAGGAGATGATGATCCCAGTCAGTAAAATAAACAGTATGTCAGGCCTTGTGGTGTTTTATTTGAAGTTGAACAATAGAAGCAGCACGAGGGATGGGGTCAAACTCCCACAGAACCAGGATTTTAGTTTAACTTTCAGTCACTTTGGGGTTTGGAAGCTGCTATACATCTTTCCCTGCTTTCGCAAAATGCTTGAGTTCTCCCTCTCCCTCTATCAGAGTTTTCTCTTGACATTCTTCCTGCCTGGACTAAAGAATCGCATGTGATACAAACCCCATTTGACTGAATTTGCCTTTGCCTTTGTTTTTGGGAAGTGACTATTTTGGAACAGTTGCTGTTTAGTAGTTACATAATCTATTATTCTGTTACATTTTCTAATACAGTTAAGTTATTCCAAGTTTTCCTTTTTTTGTTTGTATTTTATAGTGTAAGAATAAAGTCTATCTTGCTTCATGCCTGACCAATTGAATTGCATCCGGAACACAACACCTTACACTTGCCTTTAAAAATAAGGAAAAGTTGGGGTCTCAGCCAAGTTCCTAACATATTATGAGGGGGTTTGGACTGGTCCCTAACAGTAAGGAATGATTCAGTGAGTATAACCATGTCAGGCTGTTGCTTGATTAGTCTGTGAGACCACCAAACTGTTACCACCCGACGCCTGGAGGAGGAATGCCTCATATTCCGCCTTGGGACCCTGCAACTACATGGGATAAATGTGGATTTCAACAGCTTCCTCATTTCCCCTCCCCCCACATTATCCTAGTCCCAAGCCTCCAACTTGGCACCGTCCTCCAGACCCATCCATCACTGCCCCCTCTGCCCTATCAATTTCTCCTTCACCTTCATCCACCTATCGCTTTCCCAACTACCACGCCCCCAGCCTCACTCCCTCCCATTTATCTCTCAGCCCCGGCCCACAAGCCTCATTCCCAATGAACAGCTTATGTCCGAAATGTCAATTCTCCTGCTCCTCGGATGCTGCCTGACCTGCTGTGCTTTTCCAGCATCACACTCTCAACTCTATCTCCAGCATCTGCTGTCCTCACCTTCTCCTAGTCTGTGAGACAGCTTTCCCAATTTGGCACTAGCCCCCAGATGTTGAGTAAGAAGAATTTGACAAGGTTGATCTGGCTGTTTCTGCCACTGTCTTTTCCAGTGCTTAGGTCGATGCTGGGTGATCCATCTGTGTTCATTTCTTCATTGATACTTTGTAGTGATTGATACAACTAAGTAGCTTGCTAGACCATTTCAGAAGACATTTGAAAGTTAACCACATTGGTATGAGTCTGGAATCACATGTAGGCCAGGCCAGGTGCAGGTGGCAGATTTCTTTCCATGAAGGAGATTTGTTTTTCCTACAATCAATAATAGTTTTATGGTCATCTGTAGATTCTTAATTCCATGTATATGTTTCTTGAATTCAAATTCCATCATCTACTGTGACGGTTTCAAACATTAGCTCAGTTTCTGGGTGAACAGTCCAACGTTAGTATGACTGGGCCATTGCCTTCCCATGAATGTTGAGTTAAGCTAAAAAATTCCATATTCATGTTAGTGATTTCTGGTTTTCTTGGCTCTTAGTTAGCTGCGTTTCGCTTCGTTGACCAAATTAAAGCTTATTATTCTTTTTAGCAGTGTCACTCTCCTCTTACACCACTTTGCAGCCTCTCTTCCTCTTCCCTCTCCTCTCTCATACTCACACTCTCTTCCCTGCAGCTTCCATGGCCTCTCCAGCTTTTCTCCCTCTCCCCACAACTTGCTGCCTCCTCCTCCACTTTTGACAGGCTCCTTCTCTCTCCCCCTTTAAAACTTCGATAACCTCTCCATGTCTTGCAGTCTCCCTCTCTCACTGCTATGCAGCTTATCCCTCTCTTTATGACTGTCTGTCTATCTCTCTCTCCTCGGAATCTTGCAGCGTACACCTCCTCCTGTTTTGCTCTAACCTGAACTTTGCAGCTTCCTCCTCCTCTCTCTTTCCTCCTGTAAAGATCAGCAACTTGAATGAGGATTTAAGAGAGCCATCTTAGACACTATGCTTGAGAGTTGTTTTTGACAGTCTGCTAAGGACATATATCAATAAAGCAATGATACATTACATAAGACGTTGAAGAGCCTTACTTAATGATAAGGTGCAAACAACCTCAGGGCTCAGTAAGCACAGACCTGTGCAGCCAGACATACTCCAGAACAGAATCTCATAGAAACATAGAAAATAGCAGTAGACCATCTGCCCTTTGAATCTGCTCTGTCATTCATTATGATCATGACAGATCATTTACCTCAATAGCCTGGTTCTGCTTTTCCCCATATCTTTCGATTCCCATAGACCAGAGTGCTATAGCTAACTCTTCCTTGCAGTTACACACTGTTATAGCCTTTACTGCTTCCTGTTGTTACGATTTCCACAGGCTAACCACTCTCTGGCCAGGTACCCAAAATTTACACCACATGGTGGAGTAGATTTAACATTGGTCAGTCTCCTGTGGTTACCCTGTCAAGTAGAACCTTCTGTTGTATAAGTGCCTGCTGCCAGAGCAAATATCACACCCTTGGCAATGATTGATGCAAACCTGCCTTCGCAGTTAAATTTGCTCATATCTTGAGTTTGTGAATAAACCATTAACATGCAAAGTATTTTAACGAGGATAATTTTAAACTTATCAGCACCCTGACCAGTGGAATTACAGAAATGCATTTTGAATGTCTTTAAGCATTCCTGAAATGGACAGATATGCTCCTCAACTCATGGGTGTCCCTGGGTTGTGACCAACCAAAATGACAATGGTTCATCTGGGAAAACACTATCACTTCGAGAGATCTTGTCAGGAACTGACAAAAGCAATGTTGAGGCATTAGATTTGTATCAAACTCCAAGAAACCTATCTCCCCATGGCCTTAAGCAACATCGGCCCTTCATGTGGCAGTCTGTGTGTGGATCACGCATTGAACTCATCAGCCATCTCAGAACCTATTGAACTGGAATGAAAGCAAATCATCCTTAAACACAAGGGACTGTCAAGGAAGGTGGAGAAGAATCAGGGTAATCATTTGCTGGTCCACGGCTTGACCACTGATCAGGATAATCATAGCACAATTTGATCACACCAGTTATTTCTTGGTTAACATATTCATAAAGTCATTCCATCTTGTTTGTGTCTTTGTTCAAATAATTTTGTTTCAACTTCCAGCGAGTTTTAAAAGCTCACTTAGAGGTCCCTCGGACACTAATCTTTCTTGATCCATTTCTGACAAATATCAACTGCTATCTTCATATGCACTAGGACTGCTTGATCTTTTAATGTCAGCTCCCTTTAAGTTAAATGTATTTTTACTGAAGGACTGACTACAGTAATTCTGTGAGGTGACCAGATCAAGCATAAATGTTGCACGCTGTTAGAATCTGGCAAAGAATTGCACCTTGACTTCCCTCAGATTAGCACAACGAACCTGAACAAGTGATTATCCAGCAGTGCAGCAGTTGTTCTATCACTTAACTGTCTCGTACTTGGGGAAAGAGTTTAATTAAATGTACCCATTGGATTTGCATCTGTTCATTGTCATTCATTGGATAGGAAGTTGCAGAGAATTCCTAATCTATCTTCTGTAACCTTACAACAGCGTGAGAACTTCAAAACTTAAAAAAAGGATGACTACAGAAAACATGAGTTGAAAAAAATGATGATGCTCATTTGTGAACCATCAGTGTTTCAAAAAAAGTAGCAAAATTGTGGTCTCTCAGATTGAAGACTGGTTCCCCTTGTGTTTTTCTTTATCAATATCCCTCAAAGATGAAAATCAAGGACAGCATTTCAAAGATTTTACTGCTCTTTGCATCAAAAAGGAGCTTGGTTTTAAGCTCTGAACTGTTTCATGGTCAACATGAACCAAGTCTTTGCTGAAAGAGTAACAATGTCAGAACCTCAGATTTTAACTGAAGGAATTCAGTTGAATTCTGCCATTAACATTCATTGCCATGACAACTATTCCCCAGCCTATTTTCTTTTCTCATAGCTCACATACCTTTGCAGTTGAGAGTGTCTGACATGTGACTCGGTCCCTGAATGCAAGATTCCATGTCAGAACTGCCTGTCTGTTATGAGCAAGACCCAATAGTGTCTTTCCATTTCCAGCCTGCCCTCATCTTTCTGTTTGCCCAGTCCCTGAACAGCAGGCTTCATTTTCCACATGAAGTCATTGCCATTTTCCACCGACTCCCGTGGCGTGATTAAAAGATCAGAATGAAATGTCAAGAGCTCCATGGGGGAGTTTGTTCAATCTTGAATGGGGTTTGGAAAAAATACACTGCAGATTTCCCCAAAGTAATGATGTTTTGTTTTGCTTTTGAGTCTACTAACATGAACTCCACAAGACAATTATTATTTACCAGAAGGAAGCTTAGTAATAACATTCCATACAAAGTGAGAATATCTGAGTGTTGTACAAATTGTGTTTGCAATCTAGCCATGCCTCGATCTGAATTGACTGTTATTACTTTACAGATCTGATGAGGTAATGCTGTAATTCACATTACATTATGTTCAGTGGCTTTCTGACCTTGATGCATATTTCCATCAAGATTTTTTGTAGCTATCTTCACTTCTTAATTTGTAAACTGCTAAAATTCTCTGAGGTGGAATAAATGCTGCATTGCTGACTGGTGATAGTGAGTTATGGCATTTTTCCGAATGCAGGAGGCACGTTACCTAGGAATGGTGCAGACATCAGCCAGTTTACAATGGTCTCTTCCATAAGTACAGCAGCATTGTGTCTCACTGATTATATTAAGACCATGTTGATTTTATGCAAGTTTTAAATATGTGCTTCAATGCATTCAGCAGCGCCCCAGCAACCATTTGATCTTACTTGATGCATATGACTGACCCTTTTCGATTTATGCATTTCAAGGAAGCCGTCCTGTGTGCAGTGAAATAACCAATCATAATCACAGAATAGATTTTATTTCCCTGTAGGCAATTCATCTGGGGCTTTGGCAAAATGTTTCAGAGCCAACCTACTTACAAATCTTACATTTTAATGGGAACCAATGAGCCATTGGCAACTAGATCGGAATTTCCAGACACCATTCTTAAATGCTTCAATGAGCTTAATAGCAACCAAATTAAGACCTGGCAGCTATTAGATACAAGTACTCCATGGAGGTTCTGCTTGTTTCACCCTTCTGAAACAGCTCATAATTCAATTTCTTTGGAAGTTTTTCATGGTAATGACTGAAGCAATGACTCTCGAAACCAACCAGCAGCTCTGAAACATCTGGAATTCTTAATAGAAGCTCTGTTTCAATCACACATAAATGCCATGTTCGGTCGGCAAATTATCAATGATTATGACAATTGTCTTTCAGAAGAAGAATTTTTAAACTCCATTTTCCTACCCACATAGTCCAGTGTTATGCAATCTGCTTTATTTGAAGAGTAAATGTTTCAATTAATGTTAAGTTGCTTTGTGCAGTGCCTGATCTTGGGTTCTAAGGGCCAGATTTACACTACTGAGCTTGTCCAATTTGTCCCCTGTGTAACTGCTGAACACTGGAATTGAAATGTGTAGCATTCAAACTCTGGATCCACATCAGAAAGCAAGGATTTTCAATATCTTTTCAGAACATCAATCCTGCTACCATGAAACTTGAATTGGTACAATCTAGGACGTAAGAAAATGGGAAAGATAACAAACTTCAATAAGGAAGGAAAGCAATTCCTGCAGCTCAAAGCTTTCAGTTAGTGAGAAAGATTTTATGGGTTTTCGGGTTCGAATCTGATTGGTTATCCAACATTGTGCCCTCCACCAGACATCCTTGGAGATTGTGAACAAGTTAAAACAAAACAGTGAGGCTCTTCGTCCACCCAGGTGAAGAATTCTTACTCTGCCATGTTGAGTGATGTCCTATGAAACCAACCAAGGTGCATCTGAAGGGAAATAGCATTAGGTTGGTGGCCCCCCTACCTTCCACCTTCTGGACAAATATACCAGAGGCAGGTGAACAATGGAAGCTATGATCCTCCGAGCAATTGGCAGGCAGTCAAGAATTGGCAATGATGAGGGTAAATTCAAGGTGGGGAGAACACAGCAAGGTTCTTCACAGTGGCCTCATGCTGAGGGCTGAGTCCAGCAGATCAGTGGCTGATGATCCATGACCCTTTTGATAGAGGCAAAGACGGAAATGGTCACACCAATGCCCACATAATTATGTCATTTGGAGAGGCTTCCCAGTTTGGTACTCATCGTCTTCACCTTTCTTCTAAGGCTGCCCCATGTTGAGGGACTTGAACCTTGTCCTTGCTGCCTACAATTCTCACTGAGGCTGCTGGGTCTTCAAAAGTTCAGACCCTCCTGACAAGCTTCAGGAATCTGCTCGACGTTCTCAATCGGATGAGATCCTTACTTCCAACCCCTTGAATCGAAACCAGATTCAAGGGAATGATATATAAATCACATTTAAAATGTACATGCAAAATGGAATGAAGATCAGATGAAGTGAAGACAGAGAGAGAGAGAAAAGAGAATATAAATTAAAGAAAAAATTAAAAGCCAGCAATTACTTTTCAAAATTATCAGGAGCTACTTTGTTCTGAAATCAAGTCTTTGTGTATGAACTTAGAGAAGTCAAATTTACTGCTCAGCCTCATTCACCTAAAGCCTGTCAGTAAACAGGCATGGTATTCCCTCTCAAAACTTTTCTTTCTCTCTTTCTCTCTTTCTTTATTTCTTTCTCTCTCTTTCTATCTCTCCTTTTTCTCATTTTGTTTTTCCTTATCCCTCTCTTTCTTTCTCTCTTTCTCTCTCTCCTTCTCATTCTTTCTTTTTCCTTTATCTCTCTCTCTTTCTCTTTCTTTATTTTTCTTTCTTTTTTCTCTTTTTTCTCTCTCTTTCTCTCGCTCTTTCTCTCGCTCTTTCTTTCTCTTTCTCTCTCCCCTTTCTTGCTCTCTCTCCCTTTGCCTCTGTCTTTATCTCTCTCCCTTTCTCTTTCATTCTCTCTCTTTCTCTCTTTTACTCTTTCTATCTTCCTCTCTCTCTCCTTCTTTATCTTTCCTTCTTTCTTGCTTTCTCTCTCTTGTTTTGTTTCTCTCTCTCTTTCTGTCTTTCTTTCTCTTTCTTTCTTTCTCTTCTTCCTTCTTTCTATCTCGCGTTCTTTCTCTCTCTTTCTTTCCTTCTCTGTCTCTTTCTGTCACTCAGTTCTCTCTCTTTCTTTCTTTCTCGCACTTTTCTTTCTCGCACTTTTTCTTTCTCTTTCTTTCTTTCTTTCTCTCTGTCTATCTATCTATCTTGCTTTCTTACTTCGCTTCTTTGCTTCTTAAAACCTCATTCTTAAATCAAATATTTGGCCATCTGCCTCAATAACAATTTATGTGGCTTAAGTTAAAGTTTTCTTTGACAATGCTCCAGTGGACATTTTGCAATTTTGTATGTTGTTCTTGTCATCAAGCTGGCTGGTGGCTGGTTTAAAATAGTGGCTCAAGATAGGTTGTCCACTTTTGTGTTGAAAGACCACCAAAGTAAACGTTACTTCTCTGTTATCCAAATACCTGAGCGAAGGTATATGATATATGATATATGAACCACATCTTACACACAGCAGTATTTCAGCAGATGAGTTTGAAGTCCATTCATCAGTTGTAAATATATCTCTGAAGCAGCAACTGGTAAGACTCCCCACTCTCCTACACTGCATGCCCTCCCCACCCCAAAATATTTTACAAAAGAATGAAGCTCGTTTGCAGCTGCTGCCGATGATGTCATCCCACTTAAGATGGCTGCCTATCCCCACAGAACTGCTGTGTCAATCAGAAGCTCAACTGTGCCACCAGAAGCAATGGTCAATGCAGAGCCAGGCAGGAACCCCACAGTATTCAGGAATTAAGATGAAAAGTTAATGAAAGAAAATAAATGTTCAAGAAATGAAAAGGAAACCACGCCACTTCCCCTCCCTCCCCAACCCCCAAGAAAATTTCCCTGCACACAAAATCATTCTTCACTGGTGGCTGCCTCGATTCAGTTGGTAGAATCCTAACATGGCAGGGGTCACTGACACCCAAATAAAATAGCCCTGAATAGACCTCTGTGTATATAATTACAAGTCATTCTGCTAAAACGCATGTTTTGTTCATGCAAATTTGCTGTAACACAATTAGCGAATTGGGGATATTGTTTCTAAAGCACAAATGTTTAAAACGTGCTGGCTGTAGCACAATAACATCGCCAACACTAAGTGCTGTTTCTAAAGCATGATTTTTCTGTAATGCGGGGTTGCACAAGAATGCAACAATGATGTTATAGAAGAACTACCTGTCTGATACCTTTGCTTCCCAAGGCTGTAAAATTGTTCAACAGTGGGCATGGTTATGGAGCTGATCCAACACCTCCCCTCCCTCACTGTCCACCTTGTTGCTGCCTCATGCAGACCTCTGAAATTCTCCTAAATATTTTTATGATTTAAAAGCAAGACCTTTCCCTTTTTAATTATTCTCAGGCCCTTAAAGCTAAAATTTAATCTTAATAAAAACCAAAATAATTGCCAATGTTGTAAATTAGGAACAAAAACAGAGACTGCTGGAAAAACTCAGCATGTCTGGCAACATCTGTGAAGAGAAAGCAGAGTTAATGTTTTAGGTCAATTCCAAAACGTTAAATTTAATTTGAACAAGTTGCCCACTTCAAAGGAGTACTAAAATAGATTTGCATGATATTTTCCAAATATTTTATCTCCAGTTACATGCCTGTGGGCTAATTTGAGTGGGTTTTTTTGTACATTCTATGTCTATAAAACACTGAAATAGTGCCCAATTGTCAGATCTGACTTAGTAATTGAACTCTTGTCTCTGTGCTCAAAACCCATTCCTAAGACGTGAGTACGTTACCAACTGAGTGTTGCTGTGAGAAGGTGCTATATTTCACATAGAACGCTTCTGTTTCTCAGGGACCATTTGCAATATTTGAAGACAAGCAATTTTCTCCTAAGTGCTGTTCAATATTATTCCTCATTCAACTGCACTAGTAACCTACAAACTTGGTCATTATCTCATAGTCATAGAGTCATAGAGATGTACAGCACAGAAACAGACCCTTCAGTCCAACTCATCCATGGTAACCAGATATCCCAACCCAATCTCATCCTATCTGCCTGCACCTGGCCCATATCCCTTTAAACCCTTCCTATTCATATATCCACCCAGATGCCTTTTAAATATTGCACCACCCTCCACCACTTCCTGTGACAGCTCATTCCATACTCGTACAACTCCCTGCGTGAAAAAGTTGCACCGTAGGTCTCTTTTATATCTTTCCCCTTTCACACTAAAACTATGCCCTCTAGTTCTGAACTCCCCCACACCAGAGAAAAGACTTTGTCTATTTATCCTATCCATGGCCCTCATGATTTTATAATCCTCTATAAGGTCACCCCTCAACCTCTGACAGTCCATGGAAAACAACCCTAGCCTAATCAACCTCTCCCTTGAGCTCAAATCCTCCAACCCTAGCAACATCCTTGTAAATTTTTTCTGAACCGTTTCAAGATTCACTACATCCTTCGAAACTTGGGAGACAGTGAGGTCTGCAGATGCTGGAGATCAGAGTTGAAAGTGTGTTGCTGGAAAAGCAGAGCAGGTCAGGCAGCGTTCCTGCTCCTTGGATGCTGCCTGACCTGCTGTGCTTTTCCAGGAACACACATATTCCAAAAGTGACCGAACCAATGTCTTGTACAGCCTCAACATGACCTCCCAACTCCCGTACTCAATACTCTGACCAATAAAGGAAAGCATACCAAACGTCTTCTTCATTATCCTATCTACTGTGACTCCACTTTCAAGGAGTTTTGAACCTGCAATTCAAGGTCTCTTTGTTCAGCAACACACTCTAGGACCTTACCATTAATTGTATACATCCTGCTAAGATTTGCTTTCCCAAAATGTAGTACCTCGTATTTATCTAAATTAAACTCCATCTGCCATGTCTCAGCCCATTGGCCCATTTGATCAAGATCCTGTTGTAACCTTAGGTAACCCCCTTTGCTGTCCACTACACCTCCAATTTTGGTGTCATCTACAAACTTACTAACTGTACCTCTTATGCTCACATCCAAAACATTTATGTAAATGACAAAAAGTAGAGGACCCAGCACTGTTCCTTGTGGTACTCTACTGGTCACAGGCGTCCAGTGTGAAAAACAACCCTCCACCACCACCCTCTGTCTTCTACCTTTGAGCCAGTTCTGTATCCAATTGGCTAGTTCTCCCTGTATTCCATGAGATCTAACCTTGCTAATCAGAACCTTGTCGAATGCATTACTGAAGTCTATATAAATCATGTCTACTGCTCTGCCCTCATCAATCCTCTTTGTTACTTCTTCAAAAAACTCAATCACATTTGTGAGACATAATTTCCCACACACAGAGCCACGTTGACTATCCTTAATCAGTCCTTGCCTTTCCAAATACATGTATATCCTGTCCCTCAGGATTCCCTCCACCGACTTGCCCCACCACTGACATCAGGCTCTTTGGTCTATAGTTCCCTGTCTTGTCTTTACTGCCCTTCTTAAATAGTGACACTACATTAGTCAATCTCCAGTCTTCCAGCACCTCAACTCAGTAAGAGGCCTAACAATCACTTCCCTAGCTTCCCACAGAGTTCTCGGGTACATCTGATCAGGTCCTGTGGATTTATCCACTTTTATGCATTTCAAGACATCAACACTTCTTTCTCTGTAATATGGACATTTTTCAAGATCTCATTTCTATTTCCCTACATTCTATGTCTTTCATGTCCCTTTCCACAGTAAACACTGATGCAAAATATTCGTTTAGCATCTCCCCCATCTATTACAGCTCCACGCAAAGGCTGCCTTGCTGATCTTTGACGGGTCCTATGCTCTGGCGACTGAATCAACACGGACATTTACTATAAACCGACCAACTCCCACAGCTACCTAGACTACACTCCTCCCACCCTGCCCCCTGTAAAATCCCCATCCCATATTCCCAATTCCTTCGTCTCCGCCGCATCTGCTCCCAGGAGGACCAGTTCCAAAATCGTACAACCCAGATGGCCTCCTTCTTCAAGGACCGCAATATCCCCCCAGACATGGTCGACGATGCCCTCCACCACATGTCTTCCACTTCCCGCTCCTCCACCCTTAAGCCCCGCCCCTCCAACCGCCACCAGGACAGAACCCCACTGGTCCTCACCTACCACCCCACCAACCTCCGTGTACAGCGTATCATCCGCCGTCATTTCCGCCACCTCCAAACGGACCCCACCACCAGGGACATATTTCCCTCCCCTCCCCTATCAGCGTTCCAAAAAGACCACTCCCTCCGTGACTCCCTCGTCAGGTCCACACCCCCCACCAACCCAACCTCCACTCCCAGTACCTTCCCCTGCAACCGCAAGAAATGCAAAACTTGCACCCACACCTCCCCACTCACTTCCCTCCAAGGCCCCAAGGCATCGTTCCATATCCATCACAAATTCACCTGCACCTCCACACACATCATTTACTGCATCCGCTGCACCCGATGTGGCCTCCTCTACATTGGGGATGCAGGCCGCCTACTTGCGGAACGTTTCAGAGAACACCTCTGGGACACCCGCACCAACCAACCCAACCGTCCAGTGGCTGAACACTTTAACTCCCCCTCCCACTCCATCAAGGACATGCAGTCCTTGGACTCCTCCATCGCCAGACCATAGCAACACGACGGTTGGAGGAAGAGCGCCTCATCTTTCGCCTCCAACCACAAGGGATGAACTCAGATTTCTCCAGTTTCCTCATTTCCCCTCCCACCACCTTGTCTCAGTCAAATCCCTCGAACTCAGCACTCCTTCCTAACCTGTAATCTTCTTCCTGACCTCTCCACCCCCACCCCACTCCGGCCTATCACCCTCACCTTGACCTCCTTCCACCTATCGCATTCCCAACACCCCTCCCCCAAGTCCCTCCTCCCTACCTTTTTATTTTAGCCTGCTGGACACACTTTCCTCATTCCTGAAGAAGGGCTTATGCCCGAAACGTCGATTCTCCTATTCCTTGGATGCTGCCTGACCTGCTGCGCTTTTCCAGCAACACATTTTCGGGTCCTATGGTCTCCCTAGTTACCCTTTTGTCCTTAATGTAATTGTAAAAACCCTTTGGATTCTCCTTAATTTTATTTGCCAAAGCTATCTCATGTCCCCTCTTAGGTATACTCCTTTATACTCTTCTAAGGATTAACTCAATCTATCCTGACTGTACCTGATATAAGCTTGCTTCTTTTTCTTAACCAAACCCTCAATTTCTCTAACATCCAGCATTTCCTATACCCACCAGTCTTTCCTTTCACCCTAAAGGAATATACTATCTCTGGACTCTCATCAAATCATTTCTGAAGTGTTCCCATTTTCCAATGTCCCTTTACCTACGAACATCTGCCTCCAATCAGCTTTTGAGTGTTGTTGGATTAGTGGTGCTGGAAGAGCACAGCAGTTCAGGCAGCATCCAACGAGCAGCGAAATCGACGTTTCGGGCAAAAGCCCTTCATCAGGAAGGCCTTTTGCCCGAAACGTCGATTTCGCTGCTCGTTGGATGCTGCCTGAACTGCTGTGCTCTTCCAGCACCACTAATCCAATATTTGGTTTTCAGCATCTGCAGTCATTGTTTTTACCTGAGTGTTGTTGCCTAATATCGTCAAAATTGGCCTTTCTCCAATTTACAACTTCAACTTTTAGATCTGGTCTATCCTTTTCCATCACTATTTAAAAACTAATAGAATTATGGTCACTAGCCCCAAAGTGCTCTCCCACTGACACCTCAGTCACCTGCCCTGCCTTATTTCCCAAGAGTAGGTCAACTTTTGCACCTTCTGTAGTAGGTACATCCACATACTGAATCAGAAAATTTCCTTGTACACACTTCACAAATTCCTCTCCATCTAAACCCTTAACACTATGGCAGTCCCAGTCTATGTTTGGAAAGTTAAAATCCCTTACCATAGCCACCCTATTATTCTTACAGATAACTGAGATCTCCTTACAAATTTGTTTCTCAATTTCCTGCTGACTATTAAGGGGTCTATAATACAATAGACAATAGACAATAGACAATAGATGCAGGAGTAGGCCATTCTGCCCTTCGAGCCTGCACCGCCATTCAATATGATCATGGCTGATCATTCCTAATCAGTATCCTGTTCCAGCCTTATCTCCATACCCCTTGACTCCACTATCTTTAAGAGCTCTATCCAATTCTTTCTTAAAAGAATCCAGAGACTGGGCCTCCACTGCCCTCTGGGGCAGAGCATTCCACACAGCCACCACTCTCTGGGTGAAGTAGTTTCTCCTCATCTCTGTCCTAAATGGTCTACCCCGTATTTTTAAGTTGTGTCCTCTGGTTCGGCACTCCCCCATCAATGGAAATATGTTCCCTCCTGCCAGAGTGTCCAGTCCTTTCATAAGCCTATACGTTTCAATCAGATCCCCTCTCAGTCTTCTAAACCCAAGGGTATACAAGCCCAGTCGCTTCAGTCTTTCCGTGTAAGGCAATCCTGCCATTCCAGGAATTGACCTCGTGAACCTACGCTGCACTCCCTCAATAGCCAGAATGTCTTTCCTCAAATTTGGAGACCAGAACTGTACACAGTACTCCAGGTGTGGTCTCACCAGGGCCCTGTACAGCTGCAGAAGCACCTCTTTGCTTCTATACTCAATCCCTCTTGTTATGAAGGCCAGCATGCTATTAGCCTTCTTCACGACCTGCTGTACCTGCATGCTTGCCTTCATTGACTGGTGGACAAGAACACCCAGATCTCTCTGAACAGCCCCTTTACCTAATTTGATACCATTGAGGTAGTAATCTGCCTTCCTGTTCTTGCCACCAAAGTGGATAACCAGACATTTATCCACATTAAACTGCATCTGCCATGCATCTGCCCACTCACCTAACTTGTCCAGGTCACCCTGTAATCCCCTAACATCCTCATCACATTTCACCCTACCACCTAGCTTTGTGTCATCAGCAAATTTGCTAATGTTATTGCTGATACCATCTTCTATATCATTTACATATATTGTAAAAAGCTGCGGTCCCAGCACGGATCCCTGCGGTACCCCACTGGTCACTGCCTGCCATTTTGAAATGGAGCCGTTAATCACTACCCTTTGTTTCCTATTAGCCAACCAATTCTCTATCCAATCTAGTACTTTGCCCCCAATCCCGTGCGCCCTAATTTTACTCACTAACCTCTTGTGTGGGACTTTATCAAAAGCTTTCTGAAAGTCCAGGTACAGTACATCCACTGGATCTCCCTCGTCCATCTTCCGAGTTACATCCTCAAAAAATTCAAGAAGATTAGTCAAGCATGATTTCCCCTTCATAAATCCATGCTGACTCTGTCCTATCCTGTTACTATTATCCAGATGTGCCGTAATTTCATCCTTTATAATAGACTCCAGCATCTTTCCCACCACTGAGGTCAGACTAACTGGTCTATAATTTCCTGCTTTCTCCCGCCCACCCTTCTTAAAAAGTGGCACAACATTAGCCGCCCTCCAATCCTCAGGAACCAACCCCGATTCTATTGAACTCTGGAAAATAATCACCAGCGCATCCACGATTTCCCGAGCCACCTCCTTCAGTACCCTGGGATGCAGGCCATCAGGTCCCGGAGACTTATCAACCTTCAGACCTAACAGTCTCTCCAACACCAAATCCTGGCAAATAGAAATTCCCTTAAGTTCAGGTCCTTCAGCCACTGTTACCTCAGGGAGATTGCTTGTGTCTTCCCCAGTGAACACAGATCTGAAGTACCCATTTAATTCCTCTGCCATTTCTTCATTCCCAGTAATATATTCCCCTGCTTCTGTCTTCAAGGGCCCAATTTTTGTCCTAACCATTTTTTTTGCCTTGGACATACCTAAAAAAGCTTTTACTATCCTCCTTTATATTCTTGGCCAGTTTACCTTCGTACCTCATTTTTTCTCTGCGTATTTCCTTCTTACTAATCCTCTGTTGTTCTTTAAAAGCTTCCCAGTCCTCCGTTTTCCCGCTTATCTTCGCTAAGTTATACTTTTTCTCTTTTAACCTTATATGTTTCTTTACTTCCCTTGTCAGCCACGGCCGCCCATGTCTCCTCCTGGGATCTTTCTTCCTTTTAGGAATGAACTGATCCTGCATCTTCTGCATTATACACAGAAATATCTGCCATTGTTCCTCCACGGTCTTCCCTGTTAAGGTATTAAACCATTGAACTTTGGCCAGTTGCTCCCTCATAGCTCCATATTTCCCTTTATTCAACTGAAATATTGTCACTTCAGATTGTACCCACTCCCTCTCAAATTGCAGATTGAAGCTTATTGTATTATGGTCACTACTTCCCAATGGCTCCTTCACTTCGAGGTCACTGACCAATTCTGGTTCGTTACACAATACCAGATCCAGAAACGCCTTATCCCTGGTCGGCTCCAGCACCAGCTGCACTAAAAATCCATCTCTGAGGCACTCCACAAAGTCTCTTTCTTGAGGCCCGATACCATCCTGATTCTCCCAGTCTACCTGCATGTTAAAATCCCCCATAACAACTGTAGTAACATCTTTGCGACAAGCCAATTTCAGCTCCTGATTCAACTTACCTCCAACATCCAGACTACTGTTTGGGGGCCTGTAGATGACTCCCATGAGGGTCTTTTTACCCTTAGTGTTTCGAAGCTCTATCCACACTGACTCTACATCCCCTGACTCTAGGTCCGCCCGCGCAAGGGACTGAATATCCTCCCTTACCAACAAGGCCACCCCACCCCCTCTGCCCGTCAGTCTATCCTTACGATAACACATGTAGCCTTGAATATTCATTTCCCAGGCCCTGTCCCCATGAAGCCACGTCTCAGTTATCCCCACAATATCGTATCTGCCAATTTCCAAAAGAGCCTCAAGCTCATCCACCTTGTGTCTAATGCTTCGTGCATTCATATATAGAATTTTTAATTTGTTACTGCTCTCACCCTTCCCCTCAACCCTTATTTCACTCAACTTTACAGCATGATGCCTTTTCCAGTTTTCTGCCTCCTTGATACAGTTGTCTTTCTTGACTTCTCTTGTTCTAACTACCCCTTCAATTTCCTTTTTAAACATCCAGCTTGTCCCCTCCCCCCCGCTACTTAGTTTAAATGTAGCGGTGTTGCAGCAGAAAACCTGCCTGCCAGAATGCCGATCCCTGTTCTATTAAGGTGCAAGCCATCTCTCTTGTAGAATTTATGGTTACCATAAAATATACCCCAGTGATCCAAGAACTTGAAACCTTGCTTCCTGCACCAGTTCCCCAACCACACGTTCAAGTCCATTATCTCCCGGTTTCTGGCCACACTAGCCCGAGGAACTGGAAGCAAACTGGAGATAACCACCTTGGACGTCCTGCTTTTTAGCCTTCTTCCTAGTTCTGCGAAGTCTCGCTGTAGTATGTTCCTCCTCTTCTTCCCGACATCATTTGTGCCGACGTGTACCACCACCTCGGGCTCTTCACCCTCGTCCTTGAGGATGTCCTGCACTCTGTCCGCGATGTCTTTCACTCTAGCACCAGGAAAGCAACACACCATCCTTAAATCCCGTCTGCTGCCACAAAAACCCCGGTCAGTTCCTCTCACGATGGAGTCCCCTATTACCACGGCTCTATGTGATGTCCGACTCTTCCGCTCTGCTTCTGCGGCAACTTTTGATTGACAAACATGGCCGCCTTGCGAACTGGTAGTGTCATCAGACTCTACTGTTTCCAAAAGCTTCAACTTGTTCCTGACAGGTACTTCTCCCGGCGTCTCTTGCACCTGTCTCCTCTCTGCCTTCCTCATCGTCTGCACTCTTCTGCTCTCTTCTGGCATGATTGGTGTAATAACATCACTGAAGGTCTTGTCCAGAAAGATCTCGTTCTCTCGGATGAGCCTAAGGTCTTCGAGTTCTTTCGTCAGTGCTGCAATATGCTCGGTCAATTGCTGAATGTGCGCACACTTTCCACACATATACGAGCCAGACACACCAGAGTCATTGACTTGCCACATCAAACACGTAGCGCACTGAACCAGCTGAGCAGTCATGTCTTCACCCTCTTCAACTGTGGTGTAATCTCTTTACTCAACCTCTTTATCAAGATTCCTGAGCTGAAGCCTCACTCTTCGATCTAAACTTCCTTAGACCGTCTTCCTATGGCAACTCTGTGGACTCTTAATTAAGGTTAGAGGAGGAGGGAGGGAGGGAGACCCTACTTTGTAGGATCTGGGGTTTAGAACACACCCACTCTAATAACAATCACTTACCTACCCGACCAGCTTTGCGCTCCGTCTGAACTTCCGCCCAGCTCCCGCCGCTCTCTGCTGCGAAAAGACCGTTGGCGTCGAGGTAAGTTCTTTATATAACAATCACTTACCTACCCGACCAGCTTTGCGGTCCGTCTGAACTTCCGCCCAGCTCCCTTTCTTATTTCTCGGTTCCACCCAAATATCTTCCCGAGAAGTATTTCCGGGAATATCCTCCCTAAGTGCAGCTGTAATGCTATCCCTTATCAAAAATGCCACTCCCCCTCCTCTCTTGCCTCCCTTTCTCTCCTTCCTGTTGCATTTGTATCCTGGAACATTAAGCTGCCAGTCCTGTCCATCCCTGAGCCATGTTTCTGTAATTGCTATGATATCCCAGTCCCATGTTCCTCACCATGCCCTGGGTTATTCAGCCTTCCCTGTTCGGCCCCTTGCACTGAATTAAATGCAGTTTAATTTATTAGTCCTACTTTGTTCTCCGCTTTGTCCCTGCCTGCCCTGACTATTTGTTTGACTCGCTTCTGTTCTCAACTGTACCACTCTCAGATTGATCTCTTTCCTCACTATCTCCCTGGGTCCCACCCCCCAACCTTATTAGTTTAAGTCATCCTGAGCAGCTCTAACAAATATCCTTGACATTATATTAGCCCCCTTCCAATTTAGGTGCAATCTGTCCTTCTTTACAGGTCACTTCTACCCCAAAAGAGATTCCAATAATCCAAAAATGTGAATCCTTCTCCAATACACCAGCTCCTCAACCATGCATTCATCTGCTCTATCCTCCTATTCCTGCCCTCACTAGCTCGTACCACTGGGAGTAATCCAGATATTACTAGTCTCGAGGACCTCCTTTTTAAATTTCTGCCTAACTCTCTGTACTCTCCCTTCAGAATCTCAACCTTTTCTCTTCCTATGTCGTTGGTTCCAATGAATTCCTGCTGGCCCCTCTCCCCCTTGAGAACATTCTGCACCGTCTCTGAAATATCCTTGATCCTGGCACCCACGGAGGCAACACACCATTCTGATTTTTCGCTGCTGGCCACAGTAATGTCTGTCTGTGCGTCTGACTGGAGAGGTCCCTAACACAATCAATCTCTTGGAACCCGATGTACCCCTCATTGCATTAGTGCCAGTCGTGATACCAGAAACTTGGCTGTTCGCGCTATATTCACCTGAGAATCCATCACCTCCTACATTTTTCAAAACAGCATACTTGTTTGAAATGGGGATAGCCGCAGAAGACTCCTGCACTACCTGCCTACCTCTCTTCCCTTTCCTGGAGTTAATCCATCTATGCGGCTGTATCTGCAACCTTTCTCCCTTCCTATAACTGCCATCCATCACACCCCCTCGCTCTTGTAAATTCCTCATTGCCTCTAACTGTCACTCCAACTGATCTATTCGATATAGGATTTGCAACCAACAGCATTTATTGCAAGTATAATCCTTAGCAACACATAAACTCTCTCTCAACTCACACATCTGACAAGAAACGCATATCACTCTATTTAGGGCCACTTTTGCTTCTTCAGATCTGCAGACCCAGGAAATAGCACTTCTTATTCCTCTCCAAAACACTGCTCCAGATTAACTCATATTTATGACTTATATTTTAAAGTTTAATCAAGAGACATATCTCAATAAAACATATAATCAAGAAAGAACCCACTCTACTCACTACTGCAGACTTACTGTAAGGTCACACTTAAAACTGTTCACTTATCTGTTTCTGTGCTGTGACCTCTCTGAAACAAGTTTCTCCAAGATCAGTTCTGAATTTCACTGCTGGTTAATTTTTCAAGACACACTCAAGACTGATTTTTATGCAAATTTTTCTGCCGGATTTCCTACATTACAACAGCAACTTCAAAGATGCATAGTTGGCTGTGAGCTGGTATGGAATCACCAGATATTGTGAAATGTGTTATATAAATACAATGCCCTGATGAAGGAAAGTGAACAGGGATTGAAATTAGCGAACTGGGCCAACACACAAAAAACTTGTGGCAAAGCAAGGACAGATTATTTAAAATTTTTGCTTATGGCTAGAGTTCATGAACAGCTAGGAATGCATGTAATTGAATATTATTCAGAAAGGTTTTGATGTGATTGTAATTGATGCTTAGCTGCATTATTTCTGTTATATTAGTTGTAGCATTAGTCAAGATTTGAGGAAAATAATCAACTATTGCTCACACTCCTGCAGTGGCATAGCTGTCCTGGTTACTGTCCTGGTCTAAAAGTTCAAAAGCCTGAGTCATGTGCTCAAATCCCGCCCAGGTAGTCTTGAAATTTGATATAAAAATATATCAAACTGGAAAGAAACACAGAAATGTGTTTGTTTTTTATTTTGTTCAGTAAACGAATTTGGAACAAAACGCCAGTATCACTGATGACTATGAAACTTACACATTGACTAAAACCCATCCATTTCACTCATGTCATTTGATCCAATTTGTAACTCCAGACCCACAGCAATGAGGTTGATTCTTAACTGTCCTCTAAATGGTCTAACAAGGAAATGATTTATTACTTGGGATGGTTCTTGAGCTTAGCCTTTCACCACTTTCCCAAGAGCAATTAGTGCTGGCCTCAAGGAATGGAAAAACACATTTCTGATTATGAATGCCCAGTGATTGTTAGTGCTACATTTTCATGTATGGATTTCAAGTGAAGTCAAGAGCAGACTTGCCAAAGATGCCTTCGAGCTAATTGACTGCTACCACCCGGTGTCCAGGATGAAAAGTGAAAAATGGGATTTTATGTGAGATTTGGGAATGCTGTGGATAAGTGTCCACAGCATGGGTCTGTGCTTTAAGAATATGAGGGTAGATGATTTGGGGGAGGAAGACCAATGTTTACAGGTGATATAGTACTAGCGCAGTGAGCTAACTGTGCCATGGAGTGCAGTAATGTAGACACTGTTTTGCCAGTTTTCAGTGCATCACAGGGAGTCAGTGGCACTGAAAAATGTGCTGGTGGCCACATTCAGACAAAGGAAGGAAAAAAAAACAAAACTGATGACTGCCACGACACTTGCGTATATCCTAAAAGTCTGCCAACAGCAACATTGGCAGGGGCATCGGAGCAGATTGCTTGCCCCATCTTCTTGACAACAGGAGACCAATACCATGAGTAACAAGAAGGTGAAAAACTTGGGAGGAGCATAGTGAGCCCACAAAATACTTTTTTAATGTATATTTTTTACTTGCTGTTCTTTGTAAATGAAAATGAAAACATACTTTATTTTAGAATCAGCTATGCCAAACTGAAATTTAGGCTATATTTCATTCTTCAGTCTTCTACTTACCTCCACTTAGCAAAATTATTTGGACAATTGAATGCTGAGAACAATGTTTTAGCTCCTCCCAACCCTATTCTTTGATCAAGTCATTTTGTCAAATGCACTAAGCGCGATAAAGTACATTGTCATATGCAGACTCCAGGTTCAGGCAGCAATGTTTCCAAATGCCATTTGTGGACAGCATGTTGGCTCAGTGGTTTACATTGCTACCTCATAGCACCTGGATCCCAGATGCGATTTCAACCTTGGGTGACTGCCTCTGTGCAGTTTGCACATTCTCCCCGGGTCTGCGTGGGTTTCCTGCAGGTGCTCCAGTTTCTTGTCTCAGTGTAAAGATGTGCAGGTTAGGTGGATTGGCCATGCTAAATTGATCCATTGTGTTCAAGGATGTGCAGGCTAGGTGGGTTAGCCATGGGAAATGTGCAGTTACGGAGTTAGGATTGGGGTCTGGGTGTGGTGCTCTTCGAAGGGTCAGTGTGGATTTTATAGGCCAAATGGCCCCTTTCTGCATAGCAGGAACTCTATGATTCTGAACTATGCTTCATTCATTTCTAGTTTAGAGAACAATAATTTCTCAATTTTGAGTGCCCATTGTTAAATACCTTTCACAAACAATATGTGTTAAAATCTAACAAATGTTTTGTGCAAATATACATTTTATTTATTTTCTTTTATTTGGTCTCTCACTATGGACTACTTTGTAGGATCAATTGTAAAATATGTCAAATTCTGTTACATTCTATGAATGAATTCCTACCAAATCAATAATACGTTCTTTAAAAATTTTGACTGTCACTATATCCTTGTACAAATCATTCCAGAACAAGTGGGTTTACCACTTCATTGGAAAGATAATTGTCAGGTGGGTTTGTACATGGCATTTTTTTTAAGTATTCCAACAGGAGATCATCATTTCAATGCTGCTGAGTTTGTAACTAAATTTACCCTCATTCCTCCTCAATGCATTGGCAGTGTCTTTATAATCAATTTATTTGCCAGCCTCTTGTCAGAGAAGATAAGGAGAATCTAAGAAAGTGACATATGCTGGCTTAAATAGGAAAAGAATGTGGATTATCGTGTAATGTCAAATTGATGAGTGCAGCCAATTTTAATGACTACTGAGTAAATAGGTTGCCTGAGGAGATGCATGCTTACAATGTGGAAAGATAGAAATAGCACTATTAACTGGTTGGTAACATGAAAAGATAACCTGCAAAAAGCAACCCCAGCTATAACGCTGACATTCGTCACAATCACACAAGCAAGAAAGCACATTCCGACTCGTGTCTTGCTCTGTATGCAGAACTCAGCTCAGGTATTACTGGCCAAACAATCATAGAGATGATTAAAAAAATCCTTCTGAATGTTAAACATTCAATTATCCTTTGATCAATTCCTTCAATAATTCTTTTAAAAAGTACAAAGGCCATTTCTTTGTCAAAATATCACAGTTATAAATTACAAATCAGTTTGTTTTAATTAAAGCGCATAAACATTGTTGTCAATTCCACCATTCAGAATATTAGAGACCTTTCAGTCCCTCTACACCTAATCTGAATATAAACCTAGTTATAGAAATAAAGTAATATAACTTAATGAAATGTCATTGCATACTTTAGAACTGCATTCCTAAAAGTTGTGTCGTGAGGCATTGTTTCCTTTCCCAATTCAAAAATAATTTGGTTAATAATCACTGACACATCCACTGGTTTTGTTGTCTCTCTTTCTCTCTCACTCTCTCTCGCTATCTCTCTATCTCTCTCTTTCTCTGATTCACAGAAGGATGAAGATCAATGGCAAACATCCTGATGCATAAGTGGTGAAGATTCTCATTTAAGCAAAAGCCCTTAATTGTGTCTAGTATAACCATTGGACTCTCATGCCTTTGGGAACTATTAGCTATGAATGCAGAATGTAATCAATGTTGGCTATTTTATATCCATAAGGCTCTGAAAAAGTCAAAGTGAAATATGAATGATGGTCACTGATCATTTGGTGTCTTTTGTCAATTATTCTCATCAAGTACTTGTCAAGGCAATATGAGCTCAGTTAAACTTTACGAACCTCAAGTCATCAAATGTACAGTTAGATCTGAGTCAGTGAAGCAATAGAATTATACCCAATAAGTACAAGTGACAGCATAACTCATCTCCTCAGGGTTTTATCAAATTGTTCACTGTTGAACTGACAAATCACACGAAATAAGATTGATTAGACTGAAGCACTAGCATATTCCAGTCTGAGCAAATTGGTAATGATCCCATTGGCTCCTGCCTCATTTCACTGGCATCTTCTGATGACATCTCATGTTGACTTTTGTGTCACGTTTCTGTGTAACCTTTTCTTTTTAAACTATTTTTATGGCTGCTGTACTTAAGAGGTGAACTTAATGAAAACAGGAAGAGTGGGCTGACCTTTTTAAAATGTTCCCACAGTTTTAGAACTTTGATATTTTTACTATGATCAAAATCTATGTGTGAAGTTTCCTCTTGTCCACTACAACTTCAGGAAAAGGACCACTAGAGAAAGAGTCATAAAAGGCATTTAATTTCAGTCTTAAGTGGATCGAAATTCAGGATTAAATAAAAGGGAAACCTCTCACTCCTATGAGTGAGATTACCTGATAAGATACAATTAGTGTGAATTCAACTCTATTGTGGAATATCATCTTGAGAAGGAAGTTCAATCTGCCACTTGTAGCTCAGTGTGTGCTAATTCTGATCAGAGCTCAGCCATCTAGATGGAAAAATTCATGGATGTGGCCTTTGGCTGAACCATTTGCACCCAGCCAAGGCAATAAAATGAACTAAGCTTTGACACTCAAGATATCGATATCTCTTCCTGCTTATGGACTAGGTGCAAGGCAGAGAAATTTGCGGGAGGGAAAGCCACAATTTATGAAAATAGAAAAGCTGGCCAGATCTCCCAACATCTGATTGGCATTTGATCAGAATTAGGACTCAGATCAAGGACGTCCAGCTGCTATGATCTGTCGACCAATCAAAAGCCAGAAGCTCCAAAGCTCAGCAATGCTACAGATGAAATCATGGCTGCTACTGCTGCTATGATATTATGAGAATTTCCAAGATGGAATATCTCCCACAAATAACCCTTATTGTTTTTTTTTTGTGGAGGAGGGGACTGGAAAGTAGTCTCTCAGGTTGTGGAGTGAAGGCAATGGGGTCGATGGGGGTGGGTGGGCAACCTCGTTTGTAAGATCCTGACCAGCTTAGTACAGATGGTTAGATTTCTGTCCATCCTGCTCCTGTTGTGATTAACCAGGCAGGGACATCAACCCTTTATTTTGTGTACGTGTCCCAGAGTATTTACCACCCAGGTGGAATGAGGCCGTGAACTGGTCAAGAATTGCCCACTTAAAGGCTTCAATTTGGTTGCAAATATTGTTCCCCTGTTTAAGAATGGAAGTCAGGACAATACGGGTAATTATAGGCCTGTGAGCCTTATTTCTATTGTGAGTAAGGTGTTGGGAAAAGATTATAAGAGATAGGATTTATAATCATCTGGAAAGGAATAATTTGATTAGAGATAGTCAACATGGTTTTGTGAAGGGTAGGTCCTGCCTCACTAACCTTACTGAGTTCTTCAAGAAGGTGGCAGAACAGGTGGATGAAGGTAAAGCAGTTGATGTGGTGTATATGGACTTCAGTAAGGTGTTTGATAAGCTTCCACATAGACTATTGCACAAAATACGTAGTTTCGGGATTGAAGGTTATTTAGCGGTTTAGATCAGAAATTGGCTAGGTGAAAGAAGACAGAGGGTGGTGGTTGATGGGAAATGTTCATCCTGGAGCTCAGTTACCACAAGGTGTGCCACAAGGATCCGTTTTGGGGCCATTGCTGTTTGTCATTTTTATAGATAATCTGGAGGTGGGCATAGAAGGATGGGTTAGTAAATTTGTGGATGACACTAAGTAGGCAGAGTTATGGATAGTGGCAAAGGACGTTGTGAGTTACAGAGGGACATAGCTAAGAGCAGAGCTGAGCTGAGAAGTGGCAAATGGAGTTTAATGGGGAAAGCTGTAAGGTAATTCACTTTGGAAGAAGTAACAGCAATGCAGAATACTGGGCTAATGGTAAAATTCTTGGCAATGTACAGGAACAGAGAGATCTCAGTGTTCAGTTGCATAAATCCCTGAAAGTTGCCACCCAGGTTAATAGGGTTGTTAAGAAGGCATATGGTGTGTTGGTGTTTATTGGTAGGGGGATAGAGTTTCAGAGCCACAAAGTCATGTTTCAGCTATACAAGACACTGATAAGGCTGCATCTGGAGTACTGTGTGCAGTTCTGGTCACAGTATTATAGGAAGGATGTGGAAGCTTTGAAAAGGGTTCAGAGGAGATTTACTAACATGTTGCCTGGTATGGAGGGACGGTCTTATGAGGAAAAACTGAGGAAACTGCGGCTGTTTTCATTGGAGAGAAGAAAGTTAAGAGGTGACTTAATCAAGGCGTATAAAATAATCAGAGGGTTAAATAGGGTGGACAGTGAGAACCTTTTGCTGCAGATGGTGAAGGCTAACACAAGGGACATAAGTTTAAATTAAGGGATGATAGATTTAGGACAGATATCAGGGGTAGTTTCTTCACTCAGAGAGTAGTAGGGATGTGGAATGGCCTGCCTGCAACAGTAGTAGACTCGCTGACGTTTGGACATACATTTGGATAATAACAGAACGGTGTAGGTTAGATGGGCATCAGATTAATTTCACAGGTCAACACAACATCAAGGGCCAAAGGGCCTGTACTGCGCTGTAACGTTCAATGTTCTATGTCCTCAGACCTTGAATCAGCAAAAGCAGGAATGTGGTTGGTTCTAGCCCACCACTATGCCCCGTCAATTCACTACATTAACTGCCTCCAGGCCTGGATGATTCTGTCCAAGGGGCACAAGAAGCACTCATGATAGACCAATTCCTTCAGAAACTGGAGTCAGAATCTTGTAATAGTGTTAAGTGTCCCGACAGAAGGAGGGGATATGTGTGGGACCTCTGATCACTGGCAGGAGAGATGGCTGATTGTATTCATGTGACAAACAGACAATTAGATATTTTTGCATGAAAAGTCCAGCCAATCGTGCATCAGGGGACAGACTGATGTTACCTCAAGGAGTCAAAGGTCTTTGTGTTGTTTTGAAAGGTCAGCATCAAGACAGACATTTATTGCCTCCAATCTCGTAATGTGTGTCAATTTGTGTGACACATGCCTCAAGGCTGCAGCTGCTGCAGTTTCCGAAATCCTCCGCCCCATCATCACCTCCATCACAGGTAACTCAACTGCTGCTCCCGTCTGCTTATCTTCACCAACTTCCCCTCCCCCCTGGATGACCACCACTTCTGCCATCTGCTGATCAGATCATACGAAAATTAAAACCAGGAGCAGCAGCAGGCAAAGACTGTTCTTGAGTCTGCTCTATCAATTATTACCATTATGGCTAATCTCATCTTACTCTCAACTCTACTTTCTGCCCACTCCCCATACCCATAGCTAACTAAACATCTGTCTGTCTCCTCCTTAAGTTTGGTCAATGTCCCGACATCTGATGGAGTGAATTCCATAGATTTGTGACCCTTTCAGAGAAGTAATTGCTGCTCATCTCTGGTTTAAAATGGCACCCGCTGTGGATCTGTTATGTCAGTGGGCAGATTGCAGGGAATCAAGGCAAGCTGGGAGACTGGAGCTGATGTGGGCCATGACCAGCCTCTCGAAGCATTTCATGATTATGGGGTTCAGAGCCATTGGGCAGTTGTCATTAAGGCATGTGCTTTCCTTATGAATAGATTAGATTCCCTACAGAATGAAACAGGCCCTTTGGCCCAATACGTCGACACCGACCCTCCGAAGAGTAACCCACCCAGAACCATTCCCCTACCCTATATTTACCCCTAACTAATGCACCTAACACTATGGGCAATTTAGCATGGACAATTCACCTGACCTGCACATCTTTGGATTGTAGGAGGAAACCGGAGCCCACATAGACACGTGGAGAATGTGCAAACTCCACACAGACAGCTGCCTGAGACAGGAATTGAACCCAGGCCACTATGCCCCGTCAATTCACTACATTAACTGCCTCCAGGCCTGGATGATTCTGTCCAAGGGGCACAAGAAGCACTCATGATAGACCAATTCCTTCAGAAACTGGAGTCAGAATCTTGTAATAGTGTTAAGTGTCCCGACAGAAGGAGGGGATATGTGTGGGACCTCTGATCACTGGCAGGAGAGATGGCTGATTGTATTCATGTGACAAACAGACAATTAGATATTTTTGCATGAAAAGTCCAGCCAATCGTGCATCAGGGGACAGACTGATGTTACCTCAAGGAGTCAAAGGTCTTTGTGTTGTTTTGAAAGGTCAGCATCAAGACAGACACTTATTGCCTCCAATCTCGTAATGTGTGTCAATTTGTGTGACACATGCCTCAAGGCTGCAGCTGCTGCAGTTTCCGAAATCCTCCGCCCCATCATCACCTCCATCACAGGTAACTCAACTGCTGCTCCCGTCTGCTTATCTTCACCAACTTCCCAGCCCCCCTGGATGACCACCACTTCTGCCATCTGCTGATCAGATCATATGAAAATTAAAACCAGGAGCAGCAGCAGGCAAAGACTGTTCTTGAGTCTGCTCTATCAATTATTACCATTATGGCTAATCTCATCTTACTCTCAACTCTACTTTCTGCCCACTCCCCATACCCATAGCTAACTAAACATCTGTCTGTCTCCTCCTTAAGTTTGGTCAATGTCCCGACATCTGATGGAGTGAATTCCATAGATTTGTGACCCTTTCAGAGAAGTAATTGCTGCTCATCTCTGGTTTAAAATGGCACCCGCTGTGGATCTGTTATGTCAGTGGGCAGATTGCAGGGAATCAAGGCAAGCTGGGAGACTGGAGCTGATGTGGGCCATGACCAGCCTCTCGAAGCATTTCATGATTATGGGGTTCAGAGCCATTGGGCAGTTGTCATTAAGGCATGTGCTTTCCTTATGAATAGATTAGATTCCCTACAGAATGAAACAGGCCCTTTGGCCCAATACGTCGACACCGACCCTCCGAAGAGTAACCCACCCAGAACCATTCCCCTACCCTATATTTACCCCTAACTAATGCACCTAACACTATGGGCAATTTAGCATGGACAATTCACCTGACCTGCACATCTTTGGATTGTAGGAGGAAACCGGAGCCCACATAGACACGTGGAGAATGTGCAAACTCCACACAGACAGCTGCCTGAGACAGGAATTGAACCCAGGCCCCTGGTGCTGTGAGGCAATAGTGCTAACCACTGAGCCACCGTGCCACCTATATAGGGTCTTCTTGAAGCTTGTAGGGGGCGAGAGGTTGAAGATGTCAGTGAATACCTCCCATCTGTTGGTCCGCACAGGATCGGAGTGCTCAGCCATGGACACCGTCCTTGGGCTGACTCCCAGGAAGACCGATCTGACGTCGACAGCGGTGACTGAGGGAACGTGTGTGTCTGGGGTTGTCGGGGCAGGTGACACCACCTCAATGGCATTCTGCTTGAACTGAGCACAGAAAGCATTGAGTGCATTAGGGAGGGATGTGTCCTTGTCCGCAATCAGTGAAGATAGGCAATTGCACCTCCTCTACTATAACTGTCAACACTGGAGGCCCCCAAGGATGCATTCTCTTCCTCCCACCCATGATTGTGATGCCAAATTCCAAACGAATGCCATCTATAAGTTTGCTAACAACACCACCGTGGAAGAATGGATATCTAACAGCGACGAGTCAAAATATAGAAGGTAAATAGAGGGCTTAGCAACATGGTGCAATGATTATAACCTCTCTCTCAATGTCGGCAAAACCCAAGAACTGATCTTTGACTTCAGAAAAAAAAGAACATGCCCCCATCTACATCAATGGAGCAGAGGTTGAAAGGGTGGAGTGCGTCAAGTTTTTAGGAGTGATAATAACTGACAATCTGTCCTGGATTTCTAAAGTAGATGTGACAGTCAAGAAGATACAACAATGCCTCTCTTGTCACAGGCGACTCAGCAAATTCAACATGTCCATGAGGACCCTCACTAACTTCTACAGATGCACCATAGAAAGCATACTGTCCAGATGCTTAATGGCCTGGTATAGCAACTGCTCTACCCAGGGCCATCAAACTACAGAAGCTGGTGTGCACAGTCCAGACCATCATGGAAGCCAACCTCCAACCCACGGACTCCATTTATACCTCTCATTGCTGCAGAAAGGTTGCCAAAATGATCAAAGACCCCTCCCACCCTGGTAATGTTCTCCTACAACCTCTTCCATCAGGCAGAAAATACAGTTTGAACACTCGCACCAGCAGGTTCAGGAACAGCTCCTTCCCTGTTGTTTTTAGGCTGATGAATGGACTCTCTAACTTCAAATAATGTTGATCTTGTTAATGTTGATCTTGCTTCACACACCTCCAGTGTGGTGTAACCTGAATGCCTCACTCTACCTAAGCACCCTACAATCTATATGTCCTTGCTTACAATGATCTGACTGTACTGCTTGCAATCAAAGCTTTCCACTGCAATTAGGTACACGCGGCTACAATAAATCAAATCAAATCTGCGACACTTTATGACCTCTCATTTTAAATTGCCCCACAAGAGGAAATATCCACTGTATGTCTACTTTATGATCTCTTTTAGAATCTGAAATGCCTCCAAATAGATCTCCTGCCATCCTTGTAAACTCTCATGAGTGTAGGCTGAAACTGCTGAGACTGTCCGCATAAGACAAGCCCTTCATCTCTGCAATTAATTTTGTGAACCTTGTCTGAACTGCTTCCAATGTACTTACATCCTTCCTCAAGCAAGCTAACCAAATCTGTTCCATTTTTGAAGAAAGGTTATGCCCGAAACATCAGACTGCTCTACCTCCTGACGCTGCTTGGATTGCTGTGCTCTTCCAGCCTCCTGCTTGTCTACTTTGGATTCCAGTATCTACAGCTTTTTTTGGTCTCTAACCAAAACTGCTGGGCAGTGACCCAGATGCAGTCTCGTCAATGTTGGGGTGATGTCTCAAAAATCGACAATGCGTGCCCACAATTCAGGGGTAGCTCCTAGGATCTCCAGAGACAGTGGGAGGACCTTGCAGCTAATGGAGAACTCTATGTTTTGCATCAGCCACACCCTGTTCTCCAGACACCCCTCTGTGGGCATCTGCATCCTCAACCTCTACTCAAGATTCAACTTGTTGCAGCAATATCTCTGGACACTGCCAAGTTGACACTGGAGCTGGAAGCAATCACTGTCCCAACAACAATTTTGGTGTTCACTCCATCACTGTTGCCTGGCAACCTGTTACCTTTGATTATCATCATCTGAGCCTTGACTTTTTCTCTGTAATACTGACTCTTCCCATTGACATGATGCACCCCAAGCCTGTAAACATTGACCTTCCCCATGTAGTCCACTCCTTCCTCCCTCAGTGAGACACATCCCAATACCTTTGTGCTCCCACCATCAATCTGAATGTGTGCATAGCAATGTGTGAGGGAGGCAATAGTCTAGTGGTATCATTGGTAAGACTATTCATCCAGTGACTGTGATAATGATATGAGGACCTGGGTTCAAATCCTATCATGGTAGAGTTTGGATTCAATTAAAAAATCTGGAATTAAGCGTCTAATGGTGACCATGAAACTGGTGTCAACTGTCATGAAAAACTCATCTGGTTCACGTTTCCTTTAGGGATGGGAATTTGTCATTGGTCTATACATGACTCCAGACCAATAGCAATGTTGACTCTTAACTGCCATCTGAGCAATTAGAAGCGGTAATGAATGCTGGCCTAGCCACATCCTTTGAACGAATTTTTTTTTAAAATTGCACATGCTTGTTTGTGTTCAATGCAAAAGAGAAAATACATGTTTCAACAGAATAACCATCCTCCTTAAAGAAAATTCATGAGAGCAAAGGATCCCTCAATGACATGGGACACCCTCCTGATTGACCAAGGAATGAGAAAGGAAATTTGTGGAATTAAGATTCCTCCAGAAAAGGTCATAGAGCAACTATTTGGTTGTATCAATGTCATCAGTGAAGGACATCCTAAAGATAAAAGGTCCTTCAGTGTAGAGTGACATTGTGCACCGCATAGGATGAAGAACAGGATCAATATGAACAATCCTCGAGGCAAAGACGAACCAATCTTCCAAGTAGGAAGGGAATGCATCCTAGAAAAATTGTGAAACCTCAAGAGTGCATGAATTTGCAGAAATAAAAACCTGGGGGCAGAGGGAGTAGTAAATACATGAATTTAATTATGGGAGGGAAAAACATAAGAGGCAATGTCGTGTAAGGTAATGGTTCTGAAGAGTGCTGATGTTGGAGACTGCATTAAGTTCTATCTTCCAGCACTTCCTCCTCTGTAATCTGGACATTTTTCAAGATGTCACCGTCTATCTTCCTACATTGTATATCTTCCATGTCCTTTTCCACAGTAAATACTGATGCAAAATACTCATTTAGTATCTTCTGTGGCTCAACACAAAGGCTGCCTTGCTGATCTTTGAGGGGCCCTATTCTCTCCCTAGTTACCCTTTTGTCCTTAATGTATTTGTAAAAGCCCTTTAGATTCTCCTGAATTCTATTTGCCAAAGCTATCTCGTGTCCCCTTTTTGCCCTCCTGATTGCCCTCTTAAGTATATTTCTACTGCCTTTAGACCGTTTGATCTATCTTGCCTATACCTGACGTAATCTTCCTTCTTTTTCTTAACCAAACCCTCAATTTCTTTAATCATAGCAGTCTTACCTTTCACCCTGGCAGGAATATACTTTCTCTGGATTCTTGTTATCTCATTTCTGAGGGTTTCCCATTTTCCAGCCATCCCTTTGCCTGCGAACATCTGCCTCCAATCAGCTTTTGAAAGTTTTTGCCTAATACCGTCAAAATTGGCCTTTCTCCAATTTAGAACTTCAACTTTTAGATCTGGTCTATCTTTTTCCATCACTACTTAAAATCTAATAGAATTATATTCGCTGGCCCCAAAGTGCTCTCCCACTATCACCTCAGTCACCTGCCCTACCTTATTTCCCAAGAGTAGGCCAGGTTTTGCATCTTGTCATGGAGGTACTTCCACACACTGAATCAGAAAATTTTCTTGTACACACTTAACAAATTTCTCTCCATCTAAACCCTTAACACTATGGCAGTCCCAGTCTATGTCTGGAAAGTTAAAATCCCCTACCATAACCACTCAATTTCCCTCAGACTATTGGGGGTCTATAATATAATCCCAATAAGGTGATCGTCCCTCTCTTATTTTTCAATTTCACCCAAATAACTTCCCTGTCTGTACTTCCGAGAATATCCTCCCTCACTACAGCTGTAATGTTATCCCTTATCAAAAATGCCACTCCCCTCCTCTCTTGCCTCCCTTTCTATCCTTCCTGTAGCATTTGTATCCTGGACCATTAACCTACCTCTTGTTTAAGAGCCTCCTCTTGTTTAGACCTACACATAGTTTTCCTCTTCCATAATAAACCAAGTTGACCCTTTGATCCAGTCAAGTAAAGGGAATGGTGACAAGATATTACCCAATCACAAGCTGGCAGTAGTTGGCAGTAGTTGATCACAGGGCACCTGAAGCAACATGAAAAATGGTGGTTTCATGCTCTGCACAGAATAATTGTTCACATCATTTCATCGAACTTTCGGAGCTTGATTTTCACTTCGAAAAAAACCCACAAAATTATTTAACTTCCAGCCCCAAACCCCAAACAGGGTTAGTCAATACACATAGCAATAACCTTTCTAAATCCAGGAATTAATAGCTGCTCCCCCTACAGAATGTCAGTGCCTGTGACCAACTGATCTGTACCCAAACTTAAATAAACACTGGTCACAATATATGCAGGCTTCTATCAATAATCTTGTCAACTCATGCACTCTCTTCTAAGTACCTTATAATTAAAATACACACAGTGATGAATGAAACATTAATTTATATCTTTAGAAAATAAACTTACAGTGCACATCTTAATAATATAAACTAATAATGCTTTCTGTACCACTTTAAATCAAACACATTCACATTTATCATAAACTGTCACCGTATTCTGTCTGCAATGCCTTTTTTTATCATTTTTCTTTGAGAATCATCCAAAACCATTGAATTCCTGGCAGCATACAAATCATTACATGGCTATGGTAAAGACATCACAACCTTGGTGAAGGAGACATGGGTTGGAGACCTTGATGTGCTGATAGTATCTCCCATAACACAATAACACATCGGACAGCATGGGCCAATGCTTAGTTCAGCATTTCTTTTTCCTTCCTCTCTCCCAATGCCCTCAAAGAAAAGTATTGACTTTATCCTGAAGTTTGTGTCCTGTGGGAAGCATTCTGCATTCACTCTTTCAAATGGTTAGACATCCATACCTGAATTTTGACAGAAACTAACAGCACTCCTAACCTTTCACAAGAGTTCCAGTGGATAGTGCCAGCAGTTGATTGTCTCCTGGGCCATAGATGCCAATCGTAGCATCAATCTTGCCATGCTGGATAAGATCAATTAATAAAACAGCAACCAAAACCTGTGGTTCAACCATTCACAGTTAAGTGAACTGAACCACCAACAGCAAATGAAAGCACTTCCCGTCCTCAACGTTGATGTTGCGCTGACCTGTGAACTATTCTCAGCTCGTCCCCCTACACTATCCCAAAATCATCCACGTGCTTATCCAAGGATTGTTTATACCTCCCTAATGTGGTTGAGTTGACTACATTGGCAGGTAGGACATTCCACGCCCTTACCACTCTCTGAAAAGAACCTGCCTCTGACATCTGTCTTAAATCTATCACCCCTCAATTTTTAGTTATGCCCTCTCGTACAAGCTGACATCATCATTCTAGGAAAAAGCTTTTCACTGTCTACCCTATCTAATCCTCTGGTCACCTTGTATGTCTCTATCAAAGCCTTAGCCTTCTTCTTTCCAATGAGAACAGACCCAAGTCTCTCAGCCTTTCCTCATAAGACCTTCCCTCCAGACCAGGCAACATCCTGGTAAATCTCCTCTGCACCTTTTCCAATGCTTCCACATCCTTTCTGTAATGGAGCAACCAGAACAGTACACAATATTCCAAGTGTGGCCGCACCAGCGTTTTGTATAGTTGCAGCATGATATTGCGGTTCCAGAACTCAATCCCTCTACCAATGAAACCTAACACACTGTACGCCTTCTTAACAGCACTATCAACCTGGGAGGCAACTTTCAGGGATCTATGCACATGGACTTCAAGATCCCTCTGCACATCCACACTACCAAGAATCTTTCCATTGACCGAGTATTCTGCCTTCCTGTTATTCTTCCCAAAGTGCATCACCTCACGGTGGATGTATTTGTCCGCGGCTCAGGTAGTCATTCTGAGATTGTTCCCTTGGAGGTTCTGCTTTTCAGTTTAGCACTGACCTGTTTAAAATCTTTCAGCAGGACCTCCTTTCCAGTCCTATCAATGCCCAAAAAAGCCAAAGAACTGCAGATGCTGGAAATACCGACAACAATAGAAATTCCAGGAAAAAGAAACAGACCTCCTGTATTTTTTCAGCAATTTATGTTTTTGTTCCATTCGTACTAATGTGGACGATGATGACTGGACCCCTTCCTTCACACTCCAAGTTGCTCTCCTGGATATTGCTTTGAGGCAGCATTGAAATGGGAAACAGGAGGAGCCCATGGATAGATCTAAGATTCATCAAAAGGATTGGTGGCAGGACTAGGAAGAGAAGCCATTAAAGGACTTCTCTGCCCTTAGATTAGATGGGCAAGACTAGAACCAAGTCAGAGAAGTTCCACCAGCTGGAGAAATATCAAGAGGTGTTGAAGGGAGATGATGTGATCAAGCACATTAAAGACTGCAGCCATGTCATGAATGTTTACATGTGCCACCATCACAGATGATGTCTTTTATAACTGCGATAAAACTGTTTCAGTACAAAGGCAGGGCAGAAACCTGATCAGAAGGTTAACAGCCCTCATCTGTCCAAGCTTGTGGTACCTCTCCACCAGGAGTCTCAAGTTCAAGTACCGCCTTCCCCAGAGAGGCATAATAACCTCTCTGAATAAATGGATTAGAAAATATCCGTCATCACTAAAAGTCTCCATTTGTGGCAATATCATCATAAACCTCTCTGTAACCTTGCTCTGTGCGACAATTATATCCTTCCTCTCAGTTATCATTCATAACAAACATTTTAATTTGTTTTGCAGAGCCATTCCAGAACATTTTGCTTTCAGCTTCAAATCCTGAAATAAAGTATGCTTCAAAATATTGCTAAATGTGTCCAAAAAGTCTCAAGAATCAACATTTGATGACCTTCATATAAACTATGAGCTAAAACATTCTGCATCAACAAAGTTTACTTCCAATTACAACATTTTAAAATCCACCATTTTGAAATGTTCACTTTTCAGTCTCGTTGCTGTTTTTCTTTCTGTAAAATACAATCGATGTGATACTGGGTTCAGCTGAAGCTTAGGCCCTGACATGTCTATATCCCATTGCATTGACAAGTGACTGTTTCTTTCCAGTTGCAATGTGTAAGGTTTCACTTTAACAGAGTTCCTGAGGTTTGTAGATTAGCACCTAAGTTGCAGCAGTCATTTTTTTAAAAATTGCTCCTAGATTAGATTCCCTGTAATGTGGAAGCAGGCCCTTCAGCCCAACCAGTGGGCGGCATGGTGGCTCAGTGGTTAGCACTGCTGCCTCACAGCGCTAGAGACCCGGTTCAAATCCCCCCTCAGGCAACCGTCTGTGTGGAGTTTGCACATTCTCCCTGTGTCTGCATGGGCTTCCTCCAAGTGCTCCGATTTCCTCCCACAGTCCAAAGATGTGCATGTTAGGTGAACTAGCCATGCTAAATTGCCCGTAGTGTTAGGTGAAGGGGTAAATGTAGGGGAATGGGTCTGGGTGGGTTGCTCTTCGGAGGGTCAGTGTGGACTTGTTGGGCCAAAGGACCTGTTTCCACACTGTAAGTAATCTAATCTAATCAGTCCACACCGACCCTCTGCAAGAGTAACCCACCGCAACCCATTTCCCTCTGAGTAATGCACCTAGTACTATGGGCAATTTAGCATGGCCAATTTACCTAAACAGCACATCATTGGACTGTGGGAGGAAACCCATGCAGACACGGGGAGAATGTGCAAACTCCACACAGCCCGAGGCTGGAATCAAATCTGGGATCCTGGTGCTGTGAAGGCAGCAGTGCTAACCACTGAGCCACCATACCAATTCTGACGTGGTTTTGGATCTCATTGATGTGTATGAACAAAAGAGTAAGCATTCTATGTGATTTTACAGTGCTGGTGGCATGGGTTGTGGTCAAGTCCCTGTCAATTGATCTTTTGGAAACATGAATTGCTCACTAGAAAAGTAGGCTGTGGTGTAATGGGAAGACATTTGAGGACTGGCAATACAGGAAATCCATTGATTTAAATCTGTAGGGAACTGACAGATGTAGGCTAGTAGTCAGTTGTGTGAAATGGAGATTTTTTTACCAGCAGTATGTATCTCACATATTATTTTGTATCCTGTTTGTCAGTAAAATCCCTCTGTGGATCAAGAACATTTCTCTGAAAGCTTTTGAATTCTCAAGCTTATTTCAGTAAATGCACTACATTGATTCTAACATGCTCGAGAGGCAGCCAGAAGATGATCGGATACAGTTCGAACATAATTTACAGATCTGTATTTCTTACAGTGAGATTCAGAACAGTATGGATAATTGTGACTCTTCTGAAACTCCATCGATGTACAATGCAGAGTGCAACTTGGTTAAACGCTTGTAATATCACATGGGTGAAAATCTTGGTTTTCACTGGAATGCAGGAGTTTGGGAGTTGGGGTGGGTGGGTGGGGGGGGGAGGTTTGGTGGGGGGGAAGGTAGGGGGGAGGTGCGGGGGGGGGCAACGACCTGAAGAAATTTAGAAGATTGTGAATGGCATGGATGCAGTCAACAAGATGAGGCTTTTTCTTTGAGTGGAAGGGTCAATTACTAGGGGGCACAGGTTCAAGGTGCAAGGGGGGGTAAGTTTAAAAGAGATGTGCAAGGCAGGTTTTTCACACAAAGGGTGGTGAATGCCTGGAATGTGCTGCCAGAGGAAGTGGGGGAAGCAGACACAGTAACAGCATTTAAGAAGCACCTTGATGATTACATGAATATGAAGGGAATAGAGGGATACAGAACCTGTAAGCAAAGACAATTTTCGCATGAAAGGGTAAAATGTTTTGGCACAGGCTTGGAGGGCTGAAGGACCTGTATTGTTCTTTGTTCTTTCAATAATCTTACTACAGGAACAGAGAGACGAGTTTCTGCCATTTGAGTAGCAGATGCTATTTAATATCAAGTGTTCAGCTGCTTAAGAATTAAATGTTCTGTATAATTCACAGCTTCTGTGCACTTCATTAGAAACCTGGTTTTGTGAAATGTAATACCTTCAAATGATAGCTAAACAAAGTATAGAACAAAAAAATTGCATGAACTTCAAGTCTATCATATTTATGTTTTTTGGTTGATTTTCACCCGTTTGTTTAACAATCAAAAGCAGGAACCCTGATACATTACCTCTTCATTCTACCTACTGTCCCTGTTGTGTAATATTATCTGTCCAATGCAGTCTGATTTGCTTCGAAAGTCTGTGTCCCTTAATGATCTCAAATTACTTTCCTTGCTAAATTCATTCAGATATTTAACAATCATGTTACAGAGTCCAGTTTATTAACTCCTGTGTGTAAATCAGTCTTTTGTGTGGAATGTGTATTTGATAACCTGGCTTTCTGAATGAATTGCTAAAGTGGGGCCCTACATGGATTTGCCAAATCGTTATTTCTTTCGACAATTTAAGATTGAGCTATACACAATAGCAGTTGTTTGCAAGGTAGTCATGTGTTTAACAAGCGCGAACACATTGGTTTTAGTTTGTTTTAATCAAGATGCTTGTTTTCATTTTGTGTTAATAAGATCAAAGAGTGCTCATCCACTGAAGTGCACCAGAAATAATGTACAATATCTCTGTATTTCAGGATATCCCAGTTTCTCTGTGAATAAATGAATAGTGTGCTTTTGTAATATGGCCCAGGAAAATCCTAGATTCAATTTCTAATCTGTTCTAAGTAAGCTGATCCCTATTACTTGTATGAATATGAATATTAGATGGTAGGTGATTTTGTGATGCAGTGGCAGTGTCCATACCTTGAAACCAGGAGGCCTGTGCTCAAGTCCCACCTGCTCAAGAGATGTGTAACAATGTCTTTGAAGAGATTGAATAGAAAATATATGGATATTGAGTGAGCAGGAGAAATGTCCCTACTGACCCCAAATTTTTGGAAAACTCATTGAAATATTGCCCTTTAAGAAACAGCAAAAGAAGGATTCTTCACTGATTTATTTTAATCGCTGCATGTGAAGTTTTGCTGAGTGTGAATTAGATTCATAGAGATGTACAGCACGGAAACAGACCCTTCGGTCCAACACGTCCATGCCAACCAGATATCCCAACCCAATTTAGTCCCACCTGCTAGCACCCAGCCCATATCCCTCCACACCCATCCTATTCATATACCCATCCAAATGCCTTTTAAATATTCTAATTGTACCAGCCTCCACCACTTCCTCCGCAGTTCATTCCATTTATGTACCACCCTCTGCATGAAAAAGTTGCCCCTTAGGTCTCTTTTATACCTTTCCCCTCTCACCCTAAACCTATGCCCTCTAGTTCTGGACTCCCCAATCCCAGGTAAAAGACTTTGTCTATTTACCGTATCCATGCCCCTCATAATTTTGTAAACCTCTATAAGGTCACCCCTCAGCCTCCGACGCTCCAGGGAAAACAGCCCCAGCCTGTTAAGCCTCTCCCTATAGCTCAAATCCTCCAACCCTGGCAACATCCTTGTAAATCTTTTCTGAACCCTTTCAAGTTTCACAACACCTTTCCGATAGGAAGGAGACCAGAATTGCATGCAATATTCCAACAGTGGTTCAACCAATATCTTCTACAGCCGCAACATGACCTCCCAACTCCTGTACTCAATACTCTGGCTGATAAAGGAAAGCATTCCAAACACCTTCTTCACTATCCTATCTACCTGCGACTCCACTTTCAAGGAGCTATTAGCCTGTACTCCAAGGTCTCTTTGTTCAGCAACACTCCCTAGGACCTTACCAAATTGAGTGCCACAATTCTCTTCAACAACCTTGATGACATTTCAATGGCATTTGTTTGCCTTTGAAGCACTTTAAGATGCTCTGAGGTCACAGTGGGTATTCAGGAAATGTCCTGTCTGCTTGCCAAACTGCTGGGCACTTCAAAACCAGTGTTTTGGAAGTAAGCGTATTTTTGTGTTCCACCCAACTTCATATTCCAGCTGAATCTCAACATCACAGGGCATTTTGAGGGTGCCTATTATTAACATTGTGATTCCCAGTGAGTTGGGTAATGTGGATAATTTTGGTGAAATACCCAAAATTCACACTCATGTCAAAATATCAAAAATGGGTAATGACGCATTCTTGTAATGAAAGACAAGGTGGCTGAGAGCAGAGCAAAGGGTTAGAACTTCATCCTAAAGAAGAAGCTAGTAAAAGTGCTATTCAAGTGGTAAAAACATTGGCAATGGTGATGTTGAATGCAAAATTGATGAAGGAGAGACTAATAAAAATAGTAATAAAACTATTTTGAGCCAATAATTATATGTCCGGAAACACACCCTATGAAATGAGTAATTCAATGCAAGTGAAAGCAATAAATTCCCCAAACCATGTCATTGTCACTTACTCTCTCTCTCTCCCATTTTCTCATCAAACAATTCTAATCTGTTCCCTCCTCTGCAGAAGAAACATTGAACAGGTTGAAAGTCGATGTCAAAGAGATCACAAAGCTCTTTGAAAGGACTGTTTTTGATAATCTCTGAGAAGTTGCATTTAGAATTGACCAAGTTAGTGGGTCGATAGCTGCATTGTGCATCAGGTTAATGCCAACAGCACAGTCTCCCAGCAGTTCCTTCATCCAAAGGCACTTTGAGCCTGAAATAACTGCACAGAGGCCAGTATCCCATCGTCAGGTTACCCTTTATTTACATGTAGGAGTACATGGACTCTGAGCAAACAGTTCTTGAGCCAGTCCCGAGAATCAGGTGACTCTGAATCTCGTCTTTATATATGTCAGCCACGACTCCCTGACTGACCCAGGTTAATAACCCCAATCAAAGATCTCATAATCAATGAGATGCACTTGGTGCTTGTTCCAATCACTACAGAGCCTGGTTAAGGGACCCAGCAATAAATGTGGGACAAAGGGCTACTGAGATTCCCTACCCTTGCTACTGATCTTCCCCCCTCAATGTGCAAGCCCCCACCCACTGGTAAACCAGGTATTAAGCCCTGACTGAGCGCCTTACTGGCAAAAGCCCCACTTTGATACTGATACTGTGGCACTCTGATTGGCTGCTTACTCTTGGAGGGTGGGACTTCTGCACTTTGATCCCGGAGAAGAGGAGGCTTTTATCAAGAGAATTGATGTGGACTCTTGCTCACTCTTCATTTGGTGAATGAGACCTTCATCACCTCCATTAAAGATGATGTTTTTAGAATTTAGAATCCCTACAGTGTAGAAACAGGCAATTTGGCCCAACAAACCCACACCAACCCTTTGAAGAGTAACCCAGCGTACATTTATCCTGACTATTGCACCTAACTTACACATCACTGAACACTATGGGCAATTTAGCATGGCCAATTCACCGAACCTGCGTGTACAGACAGCTGCCTGAGGCTGGAATCGAACCCAGGTCACTAGCGCTGTGAAGCAGCAATGCTAACCACTGAGCCACCGTGCCACCCTTATTTACTTGTTGAGCAGAATCTTTTCGGTGTGATTAGTGTCAGAATCACCAAGACGTCCAGTGAGGCGTATCCTGACATTGGAAGTAAGTTGCTGCATCTGCAGAGCAACCAGGTAAGCTACTCACGAGGCAGCAGCAAGTGACCATTTAAGGGGACTATAGCTTGTTAAACCTCAACACAACTTGCTTCATTGGTATGCAGATTCTTCTCCTACCAAAAGATCAAAGGACCTTCAAACTTGATCAAAGCTCAGGCATGCTCCTACTATTTCTTCCTTAATAATGGACTCCATTGTAGATGTTATACTAATTTGCCTATAGCCCCCTGTTTTCTGACCCCTTCCCTCCTTTAGCAGAAGTATCACACAAGCTGTTTTCCCACCTGCTCTCCTAGAATCCATGGAGTTCTGGAATATTTCAATCAATGTCTCCACTATGTCTATAGTATCTTCCACTAAAACCCTTTGGATGCAGGCCATCATCCTCTGGGGACCTCTGTGCTTTTAGTCCCACCACTTTGTCAATTGTTATACAGGCTGCTGAAAAGATCTTTCCTCCTATTAGCACTTTACTTTTATGTTATCTTTGGAATATTTATAGTGTCCTCCACTGTGAAGACAAAATATTGGTTCAGATAATGTGTCATTTCCCAGTTCACCATTATCAATTCTCCAATTGTATTCTCCAAGTGTCGCTCACCTTCTTTAGCTGCTCCCTTTCTCTTCATTTACCAAGTAGAAGCTCCTGCTATCTGTTTTACATTTCTTCCCAATTTACTGACAGAAATAACTAGTTAATAAAAGTTAATAACTTTTTAGTTATCCACTGCTCAATCCCAAAAAAATCCCCAATCTTGTGGCTTACCACTTGTTTTCAACACTTTGTATTTTTAAATACTCTCCTGGACTGCCTTTATTAACCACTGGTCATTTGACCTTTTCATCAAGTCCTTCTTTTTGTCTGGAATTAAATTTTGCTGAACATTATGAAATATCTGCTTAAATGTTTGCTCACCTACAGACTTTCTTCTTCATCTATGTTCTGAGACTGCAGTAGGTAATGCTTTCTTCATACCTCTTTAATTGCTCTTATTAAAGTTGAAGACATTGGTTTTTGACCTGAGCTATTCTCCCTCAATCTGAATGTGAAATTCTATGATGTTCTGATTGCCGTCCCTTAGAAGCTCATTAATTATGAGATCTCCTACTGTGCTACCCCTTTAAAACTACGAGAACTGAAATAATCAGTTCCTCAGAAGATTCTGCAATGGAAGTAAGACTACAAGAAGTAATCCTGGATAAGGAGGCAATGGCCTTGTGATATTATTGCTAGACTGTTAATCCAGAGACCCAGGTAATGTTCTGGAGACCTGGGTTCAATTCCTGCCATGGCAAATGGTGTAATTTCAACTCAGTAAAAAATCTGCAAGTAACAGTCTAATTATGACCATGAATCCAATGCCCTTTAGGGAAGGAATCTTCCCTCCTTCCTGGTCTAGCCTACATGCGACTCCAGATCCACAGCAATGCCCTCTGGGCAATTAGGGATGGGCAATAAATGCTGGCCTAGGCAACGACACCTTCATCTCATGAATGAATAAAACACTACAAGTTTGTTTTCTGTGTTACCCTTATCCATCTGATATGCCCAGTCAATATACAGATTAAAATCTACCATGACAGTTATAGTGCCCTCTTGCTTGCCTCGATTACTTCTAGAGAGGTACCTTGTCCTACTCTAAGGCAAACTCTTCAGTGTCGATAGACAATTCCCATCCATTACTTTGTTTCACATCAGGATCTTTTGTACCTATATCAGTACTTACCACGACACTTTTACCATCCTTTGTTAGGAAAGCTGCTACTCCTCCTTTTCCTTTTTAACTATTGATCTGAAATGTTGCATAACTTTGAATATTGGTCACCTGCAACCATTTATTTCTACTTGTGCCATCAATTCATCGATCCTGTTGCAAATGTATTCAAAAAAGAGCCTTAAACTTTAACTTTGTGCCGTGGTTATTGTCTCTGGTTTGGATTTTTTGGTGCAATTTTCTATTTATAGTTTCTACTTATTCCAGTCACACTTGGCTTATTGTTCACCTCTGCACCACCTCTGCATTCTCATTTATTTTAACTCTGTAAACTTCTCTAATTCCCTGGGATTTATCATGACAGTGAGAAGATAATCCCAATTTGTGGTAGTGTACCTTGTATCCATTACGTGAATGACTATCGGAGAAGTATTGGGAGTTGGCCCTCACTTTCCCACTCTAGAAAAGATACCCCTTTTTCTCACTCATTTTTGCAGTTCTGTAATTATACTTTGGAATGGATTCCACCATGTTGCTTCATAAGTCAAAGCAATTAGTTGAACATGCGTTAATATTGTAAGATGAACTGCCAGATCCAATGAAGTTGATTAGGGAACATTGATATAGTCTTGTTGTTAGAACTAAGGAGGCTACATTGCAATAAGGAATGACACCCAAATGGTAAAAGCTTTGGAAATTGTGATGCAGTATCACAAGCTGTCAGAGGAAAGTTAGACAGATAATAATAGGAACAAAAATATGTCTAATAGTTACTATAATCCTCTAATGAACACTTCTAACTGGAAGTGCCTGGAAATCCATGCTTTCATGCAGGAAGTTTCAAGTAATGCCCCAAAACTTCATCAGTATGATTTTAAACTCTCAAAGGCAGGATTTGTTTGAACAACTCTGACACCTTGGCTCAGTTTCCGCACTCTCACCTCTGAGAGCTAAGATATTTGAGCAAACTATCCTGGCTGGCACTGCCTTAAGTGCAAACCTTCAGACAAGTCACTAAACGACATTAGAGATGAATCTGAAAGATCTCTTAACACTGTTGAAGTAAAAACAGGGAACATCAATAAAACAAGACAATGGTTGGAATTGCAATCCCTCTCTGTAGCAAATTGGTTGGCAGGGCGTTTAAGTTGGATAAATCCAAGTCATTGCATTTTGGTAAAACAAACAAGGTCAGTTAATGGTAGGGCCTTGGGTGGTGTTGTAGAACAGAGACTTAGAGTTTCAGTACATAATTCTTTGAAAGTCATGTCACAGGTAGACAGGGTGGTGAAGAAGGCTTTTGGCATGCTTGCCTTCATTACTCAGACCACTGAATATAGGAGTTGGATTGTCATGTTGAGGTTGTACAAGTGAGGCCACTTTTGGAGTATTGCATAAAATTATGGTTACCCTGCTATAAGAACGATATTATTAAATTGGCGAGAGTTCAGAAAAGATTACCAAGATGTTGTGAGACTGGAGAGTTTGAGTTGGGATAGTCTTGATAGGTTAGGACTTTTTTTTAACTGAAGAATAGGAGGTTGAGAGGTGACCTTATAGAGGTTTATAAAATCATGACGGCAATGTATAAGATGAATAACACAGATGTTTTCCCTGAGTTGGGCAAGTTCAAATGTTGGGGGCATATTTTTAGATGAGAGGAGGAAGAGTTAAAAGGAACTTGAGGGGCACCTTTTTCACACAGAGGGTCATTTGTATGTGGAATGAACTACTGGAGGAAGTGGTAGATGCAGATACAGTTAAGACATTTAAAGAAAGGTTACAGGGATGTGGGCCAAATGCAGGCAAGTTGAACTAGTTTGGTTTGGAAAACTTGGTCAGCATGGAAGAGTTGGAATGGAGGGTCAGTTTCCATGTTGTGTGACTCGATGATCGTTTATTGATATAATATGTTCAGTGTTGGCTTATTGACAATTATGATAGCTCCACAAAGACCAGTTCTTTTCTAATAATGGTTAAACCATCTTAGTCTAGTTAAAATGATGATGATGAAATCTATGTTCCCCATCTTTCACCAAATTACATCTCTTAATCATACATTGTTCTTTACAGTTCTTGAAGAATTTTTAAATGACTTTTCATGAAATAATCAAATAGTATAAACTCCATCAAACAATGTGATTTTTTAAAATAGTAAGTCATTTGGACAAGGAAGTCTACTTCAGGCAGTCTTGCCCAGTCATGCAGATAGTATAATAAAATAAAGAACTGCAGATGCTGGAAACAAAAAAACAGAAATTGTTGGAGAAACTCAGCACATCTGTCAGGATCTCTTGAGAGAAAACCAAGTTAATGTTTCGAATCAGTGACCCTTCAGAACAGAATCTGAGATTCTGAAGAAGTGTCAATGGACTCAAAACATTAACTCTGTTTTCTCTCCAGAGATGCTGCCAGACCTACTGAGTTTCTTGGGCTGATATATTCTTTTCTTAGCAATGGTTAGGTGGTTCAGCTTGTTAAAACCTGACTGGATCAAGTGAGACACTGCTGCTGGGGTTGTAATTAAAGGTGTAAGGGACCCAGCCCAATACTATTAGTCACTGATGTGATTGCTGCAATCTTTGGAACATAAGTAAGCGGATCAAGTTGGAAATAAAAAGAAAAGGAGTGCTTAAAATGATGCTTTTCATGACCTCCAGATTTCTTAAAACACTTCACAGTCAATTGAAGTCAACTTTTGAAGTTCTGTAATGTAGGAAGTGCACCAGTAAGATCTCTCAAACAGTGAAGTAGTCTGTCTTAATAACATTGGTTGAAATATAAATATCTGCCAGATGGCTGGTGAGACCTATCCTGCACTTATTCAAAATAGTGTCACAGAATCCTTTATGTTTACCAGATGTTGCCTTGGTCTAAAGTGTTATCACTAAGTTTACACCTTCAACCATGTAGTAGTTCCTTAGTCCTGCACAGCAGTATCAATCTAGATCTCATGTTCAAGCATGCATAATGGGAATTGAATCCACAATCTTCTGATTCAGAAATGATGATGTCTTCACTGAGCCATGGTTTAACACAGCAAATGTTTGTTAGTTCATCCAGATCATTTCATCCAAAGAGTCAAGTATTACCTGTGTACCTTGCCTTTAAATGAGTACACCTTTCAGAACTCAGTGTGCTATACACAGAGGAACCTCAGTTATCTACATATCAATTATCCATATTGGATTTTCCAAAGGGGATCGCAAAGTCCCATTAGAAACATTACGTCAAAGAACTGTTTCAACCCTGATCACGTCATTTATTTACAGATACAATGATTAAAAATGAATTTGGTTCACTGAAATGCTGCCGAGAACAGTCCAGGCACCGTCTCCAAATGACTGACCTCCCGCCTTCTCTCTCTCCCCACACTTTCCCTGGAGTTCTACACAGGGGTGTACCCTAAAGCCTCCTTCCCTAGATAAACTGTCCAACATTGTCCTGTACAGGACAGGGAGGGCAGATGGGGTATGGGGGGGGACAGGGGCAGGGTGGATGGGGTTGGGGTGGGGTGGGGGCAGGCAGGGGGCAGATGGGGTTGGGGTGCGGTGTGGGGGTGGATGGGGGTGAGTGTGGGCGGGGTCTTGCATGCGGTGTGCTGCCGCCTATTCTCCTGAATGAGGCGAAAACTTCACAGAAAACGCCGAGCCCTAGAGGAAATCAATTAACCGAATAATCAATTATCCGAACGAAATAGTGCCCGCCCATCTCGTTCGGATAATCGAGGTTCCTCTGTATATACTGTGTTGTAATTCAACCTGGTTATTAAACTGTTTTGGGCTTTCAAGGTGTAAATGCAAAAAACAGTTGATTACTGTGCTGTCTGCTCCCTAACCTATTGTTATTGTTCAAAGTAAACTGCCCAAAGTAATCTCTCCCCATTCAGTGATGGATTATTGGATCACAAGAGGTACAGTTAGTAAGTTTGCAGATGACACCAAAATTGGAGGTGTAGTGTACAGCAAAGAGGGTTACCTCAGATTACAACAAGATCTGGACCAGATGGGCCAATGGGCTGAGAAGTGGCAGATGGAGATTAATTCAGATAAATGCGACATGTTGCATTTTGGGAAAGCAAATCTTAGCAGGACTTATACACTTAATGGTAAGGTCCTAGGGAGTGTTGCTGAACAAAGAGACCTTGGAGTGCAGGTTCATAGCTCCTTGAAAGTGCAGTCGCAGGTAGATAGGATAGTGAAGAAAGCATTTGGTATGCTTTTCTTTATTGGTCAGAGTATTGAGTACAGGAGTTGGGAGGTCATCTTGCAGCTGTATGGGACATTGGAAGGCCACTGTTGGAATATTGCATGCAATTCTGGGACTGTTTTCCTTGGAGCGTTGGAGGTTGAGGGGTGACCTTATAGAGGTTTACAAAATTATGAGGGGCATGGATAGGATAAATAGACAAAGTCTTTTCCCTGGGGTCATTGAGTCCAGAACTAGAGGGCATAGGTTTCGGGTGAGAGAGGAAAGATATAAAAGACTTCTAAGGGGAAACGTTTTCACGCAGAGGCTGGTACATGTATGGAATGAGCTGCCAGAAGAAGTGGTGGAGGCTGGTACAATTGCAACATTTAAGAGGCATTTGGATGGGTATATGAATAGCAAGGGTTTGGAGGGATATGGGCTAGGTGCTGGTAGGTGGGACTAGATTGGGTTGGGATATCTGGTTGGCATAGACAGGTTGGACCGAAGGGTCTGTTTCCATGCTGTACATCTCTATGACTCTATGACTCTATGTCACCAGATATGATCTACGTTTCCAACTGATTCCCTTTTTTTTCAAATGAGATGTGTTCAATGGAAAATGCCCTCTATGAAGATGGGAATTAGGAGCACGAGTAGGACATTCAACTTTTCAAGCTTGTTCTACCATTTAATAAAAGCTTTCCTGGTCTCATTATGGTCTCAACTCCACTTTCCTTTCTGCTTCCCATAACCCTTGATATCTCTATCTATCACACATCTACCCAGCAGAGCCTTTAATAAATTCAAAGAACTAGCTTCCAATGCTTTCGTGGAAAGAGAATTCCACAGATTGTCCAGGTCTGAGAGAAAATCTTGGTCCTCATTTCCATCTTAAAGGGGGAATTTTTTTAATATACTCAAACTATGTCTTTTGGTTAAGGTCAAAGGATCATAAGATGTTGGAGCACGAGTAGGCCATTTCGCCCATCAGTCTGTTCTGCCATTCAATAAGAGCATGGCTGCTCTGACATTCCTCAATTCTACTTTGCTATAGTTTAAAGAATCCCTTTGGACTCAGAATCAACCTTATGATTCTTCTAATGACTGCCTCCAACAACAATGTATTTTTCCTCAGATAAGGAAATAAATCTTTTACAGGATTCCTGATGTGATCTGATTCATGCCTCATGTAGTTTGGCAAGATCTCCCTTTTTCAAATTTCATTCCCTTTGAAATAAAAGTCAACACTCCATTTGTCTTTCCTATTAATCTTAATTACTAGCTTTTTGTAATTCATGCATGAGGAACCACAAATCCCTCTGTGTAGTACTTTTCTGTAATCTTTGCCCATTTAAATAATATTCAGCTTTTCTTTTCTTCCTGCTAAATGCATAACCTCACATATTCTCACATGATACTCCATCGGCCAGATTTTCAACTCCTGATTTAACCTGTCCATTACCTTCTTAGACTCTTTGACCATCCTCACTGCTTTTTTTTGTGTTGTCCACAAGCTCGATGACAGTGCATTCACTTCCATTATCCTTGTCATGAATCCGAGTTGATACATGTTCATATACAACACCCAACTCCATTGGCGTTTACCTTATTCAGCAGCCTTGTCTGGTACCTTATCAACTGCTTTTTTGGAAATCCATTTATTTTGTATCTACTGGTACCTCTTTATCTGTCCTATTGTTACCTCTTCAAAGAACTGTAATAAATTTGTTGTGCATGAACTTCCCTTCAGAAAGCCATTCTGAATCTGCTTGATCATATTAAATGTTTCTAAATGCTCTGCTATTACATCCTTTATAATAGATCTAATAATTTACCAAAGGTGAATGTTAAGCTAATTGACCTTTTCTTTGGTCTCCCTCCTTTAATTGCCCCCACAACAGGACATCTCCTCCTCATATCCACTCTATCAAGTTCTCTTAAATGTTTCAAGGAGATCACGGCTCATTCTCCAATCTTTTCAATTTTTCATCATAAAATAAGCTATTCATCCCCATAACAATTCAAGTAAACCATCTCTGAAATTGCTTCAAATGCAGCTAAATTCTGATTTAAAAGAATATATCTTTCTGAGAAATGTTTGCCATGCCTTTTCTCTGAGAGACAATACGGCAAGTTGAGTCTAAATCTCCAACTGTCTCTTCTGTACAACAAAGGCAATGATGACAATAAAGTTTTCATGCCAATATTTCTTTAGCTTGAATCGCAGGAAATTACTGCTTTCTAAACGATAAGTCTTAGAAAATATAAAGGCGGCTGAATCTCCGGGACCTGATCTAGTGTGTCCTAGGATGTTGTGGCACATTAGGGAGGAAATTGCAGTGTTTCTTGTCGAAATATTTGCATCGTCTATAACTATGGATGAGGTAACAGAAAAGCTGAATACTATTTAAATGGGAAAAGTTTACAGAAAAATACTGGTGAATGTTACGTTTTTGTTTAAGAAGGGATATAAGTAGAAGCCCAGAACAACAGACCTGTGAGTCTGATTTCAGTGTGGTGGGTAAGTTATAGAGTCATAGAGTCATAGAGATGTACAGCATGGAAACAGACCCTTCAGTCCAACCCGTCCATGCCGTCCAGATATCCCAATCCAATCCAATCTAGTCCCACCTGCCAGTGCCCGGCCCATATTCCTCCAAATTCATATACCCATCCAAATGCCTCTTAAATGTTGCAATTGTACCAGCCTCCACCACTTCCTCTGGCAGCTCATTCCATACATGTACCACTCTCTGTGTGAAAAAGTTGCCCCGTGGGTCTCTTTTATATCTTTCCCCTCTCACCCTAAACCTATGCCCTCCAGTTCTGGACTCGATGACCCCAGGGAAAAGACTTTGCCTATTTACCCTATCCATGCCCCTCATAATTTTGTAAACCTCTATAAATTGTTGGAAGTGATTGCTAAAGGTATGATTTACATGCATTTGGAGAGGCAAAGAATGGTTAGGGATAGTCAGCATGGTTTTGTGTGAGGGAAATCGTATCTCACAAACTTGATTGAATTTTTTGAGGAAGTAACCAAATAGATTGATGAGGACGGAATGATAGACATTGTTTACTGGACTTTAGTAAGGTCTTTGACAAGGTTTCATACGATGGATTAATTTGCAAGCTCAGGATGCAAATTAGATACAAAATTGGCTTCATAGTAGAACAAAGTTAAAACTCACACAACACCAGGTTATAGTCCAACAGGTTTATTTGGAAGTACAAGGTTTCAGAGCGCTGCCTGATGAAGGAGCAGTCCTCTGAAAGCTTGTACTTCCAAATAAAGCTGTTGGATTATAACCTGGTGTTGTGCAATTTTAACTTTGTCCACCGTCATCCAAGACTGGCACCTCCACATCGTAACAGCAGGAGACAGAGAGTGATGGTGGAGGGTTGTTTTGTGGGCTGGGGGCCTGTGACCAGTAGTGCTCCATAGGAATTGGTGATAGGTCCAGCTTTTTTTGCCATTTTATGTAAATGATTTCAATGAAAATATAGCAAGCATGGTTAGTAAGTTTGCGAATTACACTGTAATCGGTATAGTGGACAATGAAGAAGTTTATCTAAGATTACAAAGAGATTTTGATCAATTGGGTCAGTATGCTGATGGATTACCGATGGACTTTAAATGTGAGGCATTGAATTTTGGGAAAATAAACAAGGGCAGGACAATTAAATTAAAACTAGGGTCTTGGGTTGTGCTGTAGAAAAGAGAGACCTAGGGGTTCAGGTGCATAATTCTTTGAAGTTTCTGCCACACATAGATAGGGTGGTTAAAGCATTTACCACACTTGCCTTCCTTGCTCAGACCATTGATTATAAGAGTTGGGGCATTATGTTGAGGTTCTACAAGACATTGTTGAGGGTTCTTTCAGAACACTGTGTATAGTTCTGGTCACCCTCCTATTGGAAGGATATTATTAACCTGGAGAAGGTTCAGAAGAGGTTTATGAGGATGTTGCCAGGAATAGAGGGTTTGAATTATAAGGAGAGGCTAGAAGGGCTGGAAGTTTTTCCACTGGAGGGTAGGAGGTTGAGAGGTGACCTGAAACAGGTTTATAAGATCATGAGGGGTTACAGGTAAGGTAATGGAAGATGTCTTTTCCCTAGACTGGGATTTCAAGACAAGGGGGTGTATTTTTACGTTGAAAAGAGAAAGAATTTAAAAAGACATGAGGGTAATGTATTTATGCGGTTTGTGTGTGGAGTGAACTTCCAGAGGAAATGATGAATGTGGGTACAGTTGCAACATTTAAAAGATATTTAGATAATTCCATGAATAAGAAATGTTTGAAGGGATGTGGGCCAAGTGCAGGCAGGTGGGACTAGGTTACTTTGGGATTATGGTTGGGATGGCCTGGTTTTACCAAAGGGTTTGTTTCTATTCTGTATGACTTTATGACTCTATGTATGTCAGATTTCCAATTAAGATTGGGCTTCTTACCAGAAAGACATAGGTCTTCGATCCTGCTACTGGGCTTAGAAAACTAAATTTAGTTCAAAAATAGGCTCAATACCTGAACATATCCAAGATCCAAGACTAAACAAACAACAGCAACAAGGAGATAGTATGGGCTGCTGGAATGCACAGCAGGAGGAGTAGGAGAATCGACATTTTGGGTCAGGCCACTACATCAGGACGGAGGAGGGGGAAGAGAGCTCAGAGATAAATAGAAGGAAGGGGAGGGTGGTGGGGCCGTGGGAGAAAGGTTGATGGGATGGTGACAGGTAGATGTGGGAAAAATAAATGGGATGGTGATAGGTGGATGTAGGTAGGGGTTTATTGTGATTGGTTGGGGGAAGGGTGGAGCAGATAGGTGAGAAGGAAGATGGACAGGTTAGGTCAGGTCAAGGGCGCTGGACATGGAATGAGGTTGGGGGTGAGGAGATCTTGCAGCTGGTGAACTTTATGTTGAGGCTATTAGGCTGTAAGGTCCCAAGAAGGAACATGAGGGTGTTGTTCCTCCAATTTGCATGTTGGCTCATTTTGACAGTGGAGGAGGCCCAAGATGGACATGTCGCCAAGGGAGTGGGAGATGGAATTGAAATGGCTGGCAACTGAAAGGTGGCATTGATTGGAGCATACAGAGTACAAGCTCATTTGTATATTTTATTCCTAACAATATACCTTCAGGAATGTTCCAGAAATACTTCTGGAAAATTCCAAATAGTAATCATTCCTTGGGATAGATCCTGGCTTTGTGCAATGGTATAAAATCAAATTGGCAATCCATTTTATTTCCCTTAGGATTTTTATTGTGTTGTCATATAAAGTCAAAGTCAGAATGTAAGATCAAGAGTATGTCATTTAGCCCCTTGAGCCTGATCTACAGTTCAGTTAGATCTTAACTGATCTATTCCCTTGTGTCTAAAACAACCTCCTGACCATTAGTCCTAAATTTACCTTTCAGTTATTTCTGTAGCTTCCGTTGAGATATTGCTCCAGATTTATCTTATCTGCGCAACTCCACAACTTGTACATTTTTGTAAGTTTTCCTTGCAATCACCTTACTTTTGAGAATTCCTTTCAGTAAATCAATCCACAATGCTACAGCGTGAGAATAGATAGCAACAACACCCCAGACTTCCCTTTATAATGTTAAGAATTATGGTGCCATTACAGCAAATACAATTCCACTTCAGGCACTGTGACAAGTTAAATGCTTTCCCCTACACATTCAGACAGGTGTGTTGAAAATATAGAGGTCATCAGGATGAAATGGGCTTCTGAAGTGAGGCAAAGCTGTTCAGGTAATGTAGCTTTTTATAATAAAATGTTTTCTCTCTCTCTCTCTCTCTCTCTCTCTCTCTCTCTCTCTCTCTCTCTCTCTCTCTCTCCTCAGTGAGCCTTCAAACATCTGTTTAGCATGCCTCTGCTATCTCACAATACCTCCTTCAAATGTTGCCTTCAGAATTTAAACATCTTATTTCAAAATTGACTTCATTTCCTGTTTCATGCTGACATCAGCAAACAAGTTTCAATACAGAGGCACCTATAAAGGAGTAGAATGCTGGTTGCTGGCCAAGACCATACAGACAGGTTAAACAATGGAAAGTAACCATTGCAAAAGGAAAAGGTATCAACATTTGAGCTGATTTAGAAGAAGTGTATGAATCACCAGATGCCACTCATGGCAAATGCTAATGTTATGGACCAGACCAGACCCTCTCAAGATATTTTAAGAAGGTAGCCTAGGCCCCAACTGTGTTTCTCACTTTAAAGGCAAATGTGAAGTGCTGTATTCCAGATACAATTTGAATGATCAAAGTACTGGATGTTAAGCAAAACATAATTTACTCAAACACTATAGTTAAATACAACAAAAGAAAGAAGCACTTAGAATAACTTAACATTACTGTAAAACTTCCAGAATAATAGATACAGTAATTACTAATAATTAGTTGTTCCAACATAATAACATCCCGTAAATATAGCCATTGGCAGAAAGATACATTGAGAAAACAGATTTTGCCTCTCATGCAATCCAGCAGCCTAGAAGAGAGCCCCTAGCTTTTAGCTGAAATTGAGAGATAGAAATATAGTTTCCACTTCTTCAAGCCCACAACAGCAACTGGTAAATTAAAAAGCCTTGATCTGTGAGAGATTGACCACACCCACTCAGGCTGCTTCTACTATTTAAACTCTAAAAAAAAATCCAAGGTCTCACAAGTTGTTTATCTTCTCATCGTCTGTCCCTTAATCTCTCTCTAAAATAAACCAGGGCAACACACACCTCTTACAGCAACAGCATCATTACACTAAACCTTGACTTTTCAGAAGACTAACAAATGTTTAGAGGAAGAAACAACTCCAATGCTAAAACACTTTTTTAATGTTGGGGATTCCAAATAAACATCTAATAGAATACAAGAATAAGCTATTTGAAGAGTGTTTATGCTCCTACCAAATCACTTACCAGTGTATTTACATTACCTCATCTTAGCAAGATAACCTTCTCTTCTTTTCTTCCTTATGTACTTTTCTAGCTTTCTCTTCAGTGCACCCATGCTATTCACATGAATCACAATATGGAGTAATGAGTTCCATGTTTTAATAGCTTGGAGTAAAGAGCTTTCTCCTGAATTCCTTATTGGATTTATTCATCACCAGCTTACATTTACGACTGTTGGATTTGGACTCACTCACCAAGTACAAACATTTGCTTTTTCAAATTTATTTGTTATTTTATAGAATCCATAAGGTCACCTCTCAGTCTTCTGTTTTCTTGAGAAAAAAACCTTGCACTTCACAAGCTCTCCAGCCAATTTGGGTGTCATTCCTGTAAAGCTTTCCTGCACTATCTTCAGACTTTTGTATCTTATTTGTTATGCAAAGACCAAATCACTATTGTGTGTGTGTGGTCTAATGAAGAATCAACCTAATTTTAACATAAGATATTAATTGATGTTGACAGATATATAGCTGTATAGAAACAACGATCTGCAGATACTGAAAATCTGAAAAACAAAGAGAACATGCTGGAGAAATGTTGCAGATCAAGCAGAATCTGTACAGTGAAGAAATAGAATTAAATTTTTGAGCCTGGTGACCCTTCATTGAACAGAATGTTCTAATCAGATAGTCACTACCATGATGGGTCTCAACCTAAAAGATAGGGAGAAAACAGTCCTGTGGTCAAAGGAATAGATGACACCAATTGACATAAAAAACAGAAGTGACGTGTGGAAAAGTTTTTTTTAATACAATGAGTTCTTTAGGAGCTGAAATGCACAGCCAGAATATGTGGTGGGAGCAGATTCAGTTATGGCTTTCAAAAGATGATTGGGGAATTACACAAAGAGAAAAATGTTTTGCAGGGCAATGAGGCAAGGCCAGATGGGTGGGACTAGGAGGGTTTGTCTTGCAAAGTACTGGCAGGGATTGCATGGGCTGAATGGCCTCTTGTGTTGAATGCTTACAATGATTCTACAAACTCTTCCAATCCATCTTGCTGGCAATGCTGCTCAACCATATTGTCTTGCACAGAAACACAGATATTATGACAGTGGGTCTAAGCATTTGCAATTTCTCTGGAAGTTGAGTGCCCAGGAATGTTTGTTGCGATTAATGCTGGCAGGAAGCAGACTGCAGCTCATAGCCAATAGCCACTGAATGGCGGATTGAGACTAAGGGGCGAACAGCAAAGGGTAAGTTTGAGCAGAATATCAAGTTTAAAAGAGAAAAAGGATATTTCAAGATGGCAGTAGATGGGTAAAAATGTGGTTGTTTTTACTGGGGCTTTGCTTCCACGCTGAAGCTTTGCTTGAGATCTCCTCTCCTTCCTCCATCGTGGTTTTGTTGTAATGATAGGACTATTTTGCATAAATATCATGCAATAAATTGCTGCCTTGTGAATTTGCATGTCAACCTCACTTCTTTCACTCTCAGCCATTGAATATACAGATCTATTGTCATGATCTGTCGAATTGCCTCATTATGAAATAATAACAGCATGCACAAAACATTACATCTTTGAATTACGATGTGACACAAGCAAGCTTTGAAGAAGTGTCACTGGGCACAAGACATTAACTCTTCTTTCTCTCCACAGATTTGCTAGACGTGCTGAGTTTTTCCAACAATTTTTGCTTTTGTAAGCTTGGTGTTAATTGCTTTCCGGCGATATTTCATAACCATAGATATGTTGCTAAATACATCTGGTCCAAATCACTTTCTTCCAGTGGTTTAGCATTCATGCCTTTTCTTTCCTCTCTGCTGTACTTTGTGACATTTAATCCATCTTAGAGAAGTTGTATTGATGAGATTTGTTTGAGATTTTGTCCCTAGTGACTTTCACTTCCTTGATTTTCATTTTATGACGGGCAGATTTGTGGTTTAATTCCTTAACTTCTACGATCAAAAAAAGCTGCTACTATACACAGACCCACAACCATACCCTTTTGATTGGCCAATTCAATGGAGCAACATCTTCTAAAACCCCTGAGAACTGACAATGGATTTCCACCAAGTGATAATAGAGGAGTAAGTGGTAAAATATTCCTTGTTATAAGGCTGTCGTATTGATTCAACAATCACAGGTGCCAATCATGGGTTGTATAAAAAGATCTACATAACAGAATTTACTTTTAATGTTGCAGTAGGTTTCAACTTTCAATGCTGAAGATTTGTCCCAAATGTTTGAGTCTACAAGAGAGATACAGGTAGTCCACCTCATCGAACAAGTGTGTGCTACCTCTGATTTCTCAGCCAAAAAATAAGAATAATCAGAAAATTATACTTAGCATGTCTGAGGATTTCTGGTTTGTGCTGAAAAAAAAGTTCACTGCCACCAGGAACAGACATGTGAAATGTTAACCCCATGAATTCTCATTGGCAAATTCAGTAGGATAAAACAATGGACTTATTGTTTTGTTAACAAACTTATACTTAATGCTTATACACTGTGAGATATTGTATTATGATTCTCTTTACTAACTCACTGTCAGGCGCTCTATACCATGTTTCCATTCAATCATTTATAAAGCCATGCTTTTGTAGTACATTTCACACTTAGTAGAGGGGAGAATAGAGTAGCTTTTTATTTGTCATTTCTACCATATACAACTGATACAGTAAGAACAAGACAACTAAATTAAACATCCTTCCCTAGATTGACAACCCATTACAGTTTTTTTTACGCCTTTCAAATCTTATTGGTAACATGCTGCAAGCAGTGTTTAAGCCTGTTTCTGTATCTAAAGGCTAGCCTTGACAAAGTATTAATACTGTCACCTAATCAAAGCAATGCCATCCCCATCATCATGTCTCCATCACTCACTTGAAACTATGGAAAGATTGTAATATTAATTAGCCCTTAGTGACCATCTCTTGGGACCTGAAAATGCTGCAGGACATCAAACAGTTTCCTCCACCAGCATGACCCTACAGTCTGCTGCTTTTTATATCTTTGAAATTTTCCTGCTCATCGGATGCTGCCTGACCTGCTGTGCTTTTCCAGCACTACTCTAATCTGGACTCTGGTTTCCAGCATCTGGAGTCCTTGTTTCTACCTAGCTGTAGTTCTGCTAGCTTTTAGCTCCCTTAAAGGTACACTAACCCTTTGCAACAAGTTTTGCAACATCTATGCTATAGGAGGGAGACCAGAATTGCACAGTATTCCAAAACTGACACAACCAATGTCTTGTACAGCCACAACATGACTTCCCAACTCCTATACTCAATGCTCTGACCAATAAATGAAAGCCTACCAAATGCCTTCTTCACTATCATATCTATCTGAGACTCCACATTCAAGAAACTATGAACCTCTACGCCAAGGTCTCTTTGCTCAGCAACACTCCCCAGGACATTATTAAGTATATAAGTCCTGCCCTGATTTGCCTTTCCAAAATGCAATATCTCACATTTGTTATGAAGGTGCAAAGGGTTAGTGTACCTTTCAGAGAGTGTACCTTTATACACCAGCTATTTTTATACCAGTGCACTATCTATTCCTAACTTTCATTTAAGACTACCATCTTGTATGAAAACATGGATTTGTACATATTAAATAGGGCTGCTATCGCCTTTAAGAGACTTACTATCAAAACAGTATGAATGAATGTGCTCAAAGACCAGCAATAGTAGATGAAATCGCATGACCCAGCTGTGGGAGATCAGTTTAATATCCTCTGTACTTTTATTTTGTAAATGTATAGTTTCACACTTTTTAGATCATACAGGTCTAGTCTTTTTACTGACATTATTAAAGGCAAAAAGACTAACACCTCTAAATTATGCAAGCTCAGCCTCGACAGACATTTTAATCCCATCAAGAGTAACAGCCAACATTTTGCAAGTGCTCAAACCATCTCCTGCTTCCCCAGGACAGATGTCACACAAATCTGTGTACAATAGATACAACTAGGTGACACCATAGTGATAAAATGTTAATGTATGTAAAAACTGTGCATAAAAGAGGCGACTGTAAAACTGTACTTTAGCTTCCATCACCACCTCGAACTGTGCGACTGTGGATGATCATTGAAGAAGTTATTTTCACCCCTCAACATTCTCGGTCATCATTGAACATGACTCCACAACAACTAACTACTGTAACAATGAATCTCTCTGGAAAAATTGAAGGTGACAATTGAGATCTGGTATAATTTTAAGCAGAGGCTGACTTAATCAAAGATATTGGTGCTGCAATGGTTAATTCATGTGTGCTCAATATTTCTCTCATCCTCTCTAGAAGACTCAAATCTATGTCTTTGATATTGCCTCACTGATGCTGACAGGTCACCAATAATTTTCAAAAATTGAAGGGTAAAAACCTATCTCTTTGACTAAATTCTCAGTTGTCCGAACTTTTCAACCAGTGGCATTCAAATAGTTTTTCAAGTATCTACCACTGCACTCTTGGAGTTTCTTTTAGTAGATAGCCACCAATGGGAACAATAATTTGAAGCTGCCCCCAACAGGTTATTTCAAATGATTAAGACATACTTATGTTATCCTCATATCATAAAATATTGAGAATATATATTGTGGGTATTGAAGAATCAAATAGATGTTAATGACAACTACTGCAATATGCAAACATTAGATTACAACAGAGCAGAAGTGAGGATTAAACTTTCATTAGTATATTGCATCCTGAGTGATCCTGGGGTAAGAGGGATTATGAGATTTTTATATCCTCTAGTCACATGCTTTGATATATTGATGTTATGGTGAGGACATACAGAGTTATGGAGACGTAGAGCACGGAAACAGACCCTTCGGTTCAATTCACCCATGGCGGCCAGATATCCTAAATTAATCTAGTCTGATTTGTCAGCACTTGGCCCATATCCTTCTCAACCCTCCCTATTTCATATACTCATCCAGATGCCTTTTAAATGTTGCAATTGAACCAGCCTCCACCATTTCCTCTGGCAGCTCATTCCATACACACACCATCCTCTGTGCAAAAAAGTTGCCTCTTAGGTCCCTTTTAAATCACCTGAACCTATGCTATCTCGTCTGGATTCCAAAACACCAGTGAAAAGACCTTGCCTATTATCCTATTCATGCTGCTCATGATTTTATAAACCTCTAAACCATTCAGCCTCCAACGCTCCAAGGAAAGTAGCCCCAGCCTATTCAGCCTCTCCCTATAGCTCAAACCTTTCAAACCTGGCAACATCCTTGTATTTTTTTTTTCTGAACCCTTTCAAGTTTTGCAACATCCTTGCTATAGGAGGGAGACCAGAATTGCACAGTATTCCAAAAAATGACACAACCAATGTCTTGTACAGCCACAACATGACTTCCCAACTCCTATACTCAATGCTCTGACCAATAAATGAAAGCCTACCAAATGCCTTCTTCACTATCATATCTATCTGAGACTCCACATTCAAGAAACTATGAACCTCTACGCCAAGGTCTCTTTGTTCAGCAACACTCCCCAGGACATTATTAAGTATATAAGTCCTGCCCTGATTTGCCTTTCCAAAAAGCAACATCTCACATTTGTTATGAAGGTGCAAAGGGTTAGTGTACCTTTAAGAGAGCTAAAAGCTAGCAGAACTACAGCTAGGTAAAAACAAGGACTCCAGATGATGGAAACCAGAGTCCAGATTAGAGTAGTGCTGGGAAAGCACAGCAGGTCAGGCAGCATCCGATGAGCAGGAAAATTGACATTTCAGGCAAAAGCCCTTCATCAGGAATGATGAAGGGCTTTTGCCCGAAATGGTGATTTTCCTGCTTCTCGGATACTGCCTGACATGCGGTGCTTTTCCAGCACCACACTAATCTAGATTCTACCTGATACAGCACCAAGTATTCTGAACAAGATATAATGTAACCTTTTGGTCCAGCAGCTAGTGTAGCTGGTTGCCAGAAGGCAAGAAAACAATTCAAATTCAACCAATCAGTTTAAGTTATACCCAAAAATCAATTTAAGTAATACCCCAACCTCCAATCAAGTTTGAATTTAGTTTATTGACAATATTAAAAACCAATAAAACAATCTGATACTTTGGGGTATAAGACTGGGAAAAATTGAACAGTTGGGGGAGAACTGCCAAAAACCCAATAGATGTAGGCTGCTAGTCAGAACTCCTTGTCGAGAGAAGGAGTTTGTACAGAGAAAACCCTCAACACCGACTTGGAAGGCAAATCTACAGGGGAAGATAAAGGAGAAGATTTGACCACTGACTGGTTTTGAAATCTGAATTTTTCAGGAAATCTTAATTGGGTGTTTTATTGGACTGGTATTATAGAAAGGAAAGTAAAAGATAGGTTAGAGGAAGGAGTGGTAAATAGTTGTTAGTTAATTATTCTCTGTTATACTTTAAGAAATAAAGTTGTTAATTTTTACTTTAAGTAGTTCTTGCCCTCCCAAATTTTCAGATTATTGCATGGGATAAATCTTTTCTATGTTGCTGGTTTAAATTAAGCAGGAGGGTTTACCCCGTGACATAACACATTTATCTAATTTTAATGGTATACCTTACATACCAACTATGCAACATAACACTACAGTTCTCAAACCAAACTATAAATCTCTAAATGAATCGGTCTTCTATGTAATTAGTTTGAGAATGGTGCATAGGTTTGCAAGCAGAGTTCTCATCCATCCCAAAAAAGTGCAATTGCCAATGGGTGGTCAATTGTTAAACACAGAGCAATTGTTTAATGGAATGTGGCATTGCTGGGTTTGAATAAGAAAAGATGATTTACATAATTGTGGTGTGGAGGATCTGCAAGTCAAGCATCCAATAAGGAATAGCAAAACAGGAATGAACCCCAACCAGGCAGTCTCATTAATGGTGAGGGAAATCTGAAGTACACATGAGAGAGAAAAAAATAAGCTGCAATAGAAAACAAAGGGTGGGGCCTCAATAAAAGGATAAAGTGGCTTAGTGGTTATGTCACTTGACTAATAATCAGACGCCAAAGGACTAATCGATTTTAAAATTAAATTATAAACATCTGTGATTATAAGCCAATCTAATGAAAACCATGTCAATCATTGTAAAAAGCCATTTGGTTCTTCAGGGAAAGAAATCTGCTTTCTTTACTTGGTCTGCACTCGAAGCAACTCCAGACCTACAGCAATATGTTAAACTGTTATTGGCATCTGAAATGGGTAAGCAAGTCATGTAGTAGTTTCAAACTGCTATGAGGCCGAAATAGAATGAAACAGGATGGAGCTCCTGGCATCGACTCCAGCATCGGAAACAACAAGAACAACCTCTTCATTCTGCCAAGTGCTGCTCACTATTCTCATTGGGTTGTGCCAGACTGGGAGAGCCACTCCACAAAGCAATCTAACAACAGCCTGCCAGATTCATGGAATCGTAGCTCACAGTTGATATCCATCACATGACTATGTGTCCACTGCCCCATATCAGAGCAGACCCACCATAGGTGATATAGGGAGAATGATACACAGTCAGGAGAGAGTTGCCCTGAGAGTCCTCAACATTCACTCTGGACGCCATGAAACCTCATGACATTGGGCTGAACTTGAGTAAGGAAATCTCCAAGTGACTATCACCCACCATTACTTCAGCTAATGAATCAATTCTGCACCATAATGAACACCAAGTAAAGAAGCACCGAAGGGGCCAAAGGCACAGTACGTATGCGGACTAGAGATTTCAATGTTCATCACTAAGCGTGGCTTGCTAGCATGACTACTGGCCAAATGCGCCGATTTATAAAGTGGAGAGTTTTTAGACTGGGTACGTGGCAGGTGGTGAGTGATAGAAAAAAACTTTATTGCCTTTTTTTCACCAATCCACCAAGGGAAGTTGTTTTTGGCTGCAGGATATGAAACGTCTGATTCCCAGGACATCTCTGCAGGAGTTCCTCAGGAGAGAGTCTGAGGCTCAAACATCTTCAGCTGCCTCATCAATGACCTTCTGTCCACCATAAGGTGAGAGGTTAGAATGGATTATTCAAGGTTCAGCATGATTTGTGATTTCTCACAAAGTGAAGCCTTCCTTAGCCATGTGTAACAATAGACAATATTCAGGTTTGGGCTGATAAGTGAGAAGTAAAAGGATTCTGGGTAATCCAAGATGGAGGTGGGGGGAAAGTTGTAGCTGTACGAGCTGCTCTTTTTTTTTGAGGTATTTTAGGTGTGGGAGGTGATTTCCTTGAATTCCAGGAGTAGAAATTACCATTTTTTATGCTGTTGCATTGTTTTGGAACTTTGGGGGAAAAAGATCAAAAGAATGGCCCTTTTAAAAGAAGGAAAACAGACAAAAGGCAGCAACCACATAGTCAGCGAGGCAGAGAGAGAAAGAAACCTACACTGTTAACTGACACAGCAATAAATCTGCACAGTTACTGCCTTTGCTGTTTAAGTTCATGTATCTCTGGACATTGGAGTGGGTCCAGGAAAAATTAACAATCAGCAAAATTCACATTGACTTTGGAGGAAGCTGTGTGGAAGAGCTCACAGCCCAGGAACAGATAAATGTATATCTTTTATGTGTAACCTTGCTGTAAGTCTACAGTAGTGAGTAGAGTGAGTTCTTTCTTGATTATATGTTTTATTGAGATCTGTCTCTTGATTAAATTCTAAAAATATAAACTATCAGTACTAAGTCAGCCTGGATTACCGTTTTTATTTAGAGCATTAAGACAGTGCTATTTTCTGGGTCTGCAGATTGTGAAGGAGCAAAGATGGCCTTTAGTAGAGTGATATGCTCTTCCTGTCAGATGTGGGAGTTTAGGGAGAGTTTCCATGTTACTGATGATTATGTCTGCAGGAAGTGTCTTTGGTTGCGTGTCCTATCAGATCGCATGGATCGGTTGGAGCAGCAGTTGGAGACGATAAGGAATTTACAGGAGCTAGGGGGTGTGACGGATGGCAGTTATAGGAAGGGAGAAAAGCCACAGATACAGTCAGTTTCAAAGAATGTGGTGCTGGAAAAGCATAGCCAGTCATGGCAGCATCTAAGGGGCAGAAGAATCAACAGTTTGAATTTGGAGGTGAAGGTGATAGTTCGGAGAGGAAGCTTGAGCTGATAGGTGGAAAGGAAGATGGATAGGCAGAACAGTCCAAGAGGGCGGTGGTGAGTTGGAAAATTGCATCTGGGATAAGGTGGGGAGAGGCAAAGTGAGGAAACTGGTAAAATCAACATTGATCCCATGTGCTTGGAGGGTCCCAAGGCAGAAGATGAGGCGTTCTTTCTCCTGGTGTCAGGTGGCTCGACTTTGGCAGTGGACAAATCCCAGGACTTGAAGTCCTTGGCAGAGTGGGAGGGGGGGTTAAAGTGTTCAGCGACAGGGCGGCCGGGTTGGTTTGTGTGTGTATCCCAGAGATGTTCACTGAAACATTCCGCAAGTTGGCGTCCTGTCTCCCCAGGGGTAGCAACGGACACAATAGATGAGGTGGTTGGAGGTGCAGGAAAATCTATGTCGGATGTGGAAGGATCCATTGGGACCTTGGACAGAGGTGAGGGGGAAGGTGTGGGCGCAGGTTTTGCACTTCTTGCAGTGGCCAGGGAAGCTGCCTGGAGTGGAGGGTTGGTTGATGTGAGTGTGGACCTAAGAAGGGAGTCACGGAGGGAATGGTCTCTCCAGAGCGCAGATAGCGGTGGGGAGGGAAATATATCTCTGGTGTTGGGGTCTGTTTGTAGGTGGCAGAAACGGTGGAGGAAGATGCGATGTATCCAGAGATGGTGGGATGGAAGGTGAGGGAACAGGGGTGTTCTGTCCTTGTTGCAATTGGAGGGGTGGGGCTCAAGGACAGAGGTGTAGCAAGTGGAGGAGATGCACTGGAGAGCATCATCAACCATGTGGGAGGGGTAATTATGGTCTGTGAAGAAGGAGGCCATCTGGGATGTTCTATGGTGGAATTGGTGGAATTGGTGGAACTCCTTCCAACAACTTGCCCAGCACTGACGCCAGACTCAGTGGTTTGACATGGTGGAGGAATTGGTAATAAGGGATAACGGCTTTACAGGAGGAAGGGTGGGAAGAAGTGTAGTCCAGGTAGCTGTGGGAGTCAGTGGGTTTGTTTCTTCATCAGATACATCACACTATCCTCCACCATTTCTGTCACCCACATACAGACGCCACCACCAGGAATATATTTCCCTCCTATCTATATTCCAGAGAGACTATTCCCTCTGCAACTCCTATGTTAGGTCCATGTCCCCCATCTTAGAACTCTGTGGGAAACCAGGGAAGTTATTGCTGGACTCTTTGCTGAGATTATTTGTATCATCGGTAGTCACAGGTGAGGTGCTGGTAGATTGGAGGTTGGCTAACATGATGCCACTATTTGAGAAAGGTTGGAAGGAAAAGCCAGGGAACTATAGACCAGTGAGTCTGACATCAGTGGTGGTCAAGTTGGGACAGGGTGTACATGTATATTTGGAAAGGCAAGGACAGGTTAGGGCTAGTCAGCATGGCTTTCATTGGAAATCATGTCTCACAAACTTGATTCAATTTTTTGAAGAAATAACAAAGAGGATTCCTGAGGGCAGAGCAGTGGACATGATCTATATGGACTTCAGTAAAGCGTTCGATACAGTTCCTCATGGTAGACTGGTTAGCAAGGTTAGATCTCATGGAATACAGGGAGAACTAGCCAATTGGGTACTGAACTCGCTCAAAGGTAGAAGGTGTTTTGGAGGGTTGCTTTTCAGACTGGATGCCTGTGACCAGTGGAGTGCCACAAGGATCAGTGCTGGATCCACTGTTTTTTGCCATTTATATAAATGATTTGGATTTGAACATAGGAGGTATAGTTAGTAAGTTTGCAGGTGACACCAAAATGGGAGGTATAGTGGACAGCAGAGAAGGTTACCTCAGAGTAAAACAGGATCTTGACCAGAAGGCCAATGGACTGAGCAGTGGCAGATGGAGTTTAATTTAAATAAAGGTGAGGTGCTGCATTTTGGAAAAGCAAATCAGAACAGGACTTATACACTTGATGGTAAGGTCCTAGGGAGTGTTGCTCATCAAAGAGACCTTGAAGTGCAGGTTCATAGTTCCTTGAAAGTGGAGTTACAGGTAGAGAGGATAATGAAGAAGGCGTTTGGTATGCTTTCCGTTATTGGTCAGAGTGTTGAGTATAGGAGTTGGGAGGTCATGCTGCAGCAGTACAGGACATGGGTTAGGCCCATTTTAGGAATATTAAGTGCAATTCTGGACTTCTTCCTACCAGAAGGATGTTATGAAACTTAAGAGTTCAGAAAAGATTTACAAGGATGTTGCCAGGATTGGAGGGTTTGAGCTATAGGGAGAGGCTGAATAGGCTGGGGCTGTTTTCCCTGGAATGTTGGAGGCTGAGGGTGACCTTATAGAGGTCTATAAGATCATGAGGGACATGGTTTCAGTATATAGACAAGGTCTTTTCCCTGGAGTGGGGAAGTTCAGAACTCGAGGGCATTGGTTGATAGTGAGAGGAGAAAGATTTAAAAGGGACCTAAGTTGCAATGTTTTCATGCAGAGGATGGTCCGTGTATGGAACAAGCTGCCAGAGAAAGTGGTGGAGGGTAGCACAATTACAACGTTTAAAAGGCATATGAATAGGAAGCATTTAGTGGGATATGGGCCAAGTACTGGCAAATGGGACTAGATTAGGTTAGGAAATCTGATTGACACGGACTAGTTGGACCGAAGGGTCTGTTTCCATTCTGTATATCTCTACAACTCTATAACATTAATATTTGTGCCACGCAAGTGACTGGTAATAACCATCTCCAACAAGAGAAAATCTAACCATCGTTTCTTGACATTTAATGACATTACCATTGCTGAATCCACCACAATCAAATCATGGGGCTACCACTGACCAGAACCTGAACTGGAATAGTCAGCTCAACACTTTTGCTACAAGAGCAGGCAAGGAATCTTGAAGTGAGTAACTCACTTCTTGACTACCCAAAGTCTAAGCAAAATCTACAAAGTGGGAGAAAGTGAGGACTGCAGATGCTGGAGACCAGAGTTGAAAATTGTGATGTTGGAAAAACACAGCAGGCCAGGCAGCATCCGAGGAGCAGGAGAATCGATGTTTCGGGCATGAGCCCTTCTTCGGGTACTAACCTCACCTATGAAGAAGGGCTTATGCCCGAAACGTCGATTCTCCTGCTCCTTGGATGCTGCCTGGCCTGCTGTGTTTTTCCAGCATCACAAAATCTACAAAGTGCAAGATATGAGTGTGATGAAATACTCTCCCTTGCCTCGATGGGTGCAGCTCCATCAACACTCATGAAGCTTGACACCACCCAGACCAAACCAGCCCACTTGATTGACAGCCCATCCAACCCCTTAAACATTCACTCCTTACACCATTGTTGCACAGTGGCAGCAGTGTGTATGATCCACAAATTGAATTGCAGTAACTTATGAAGACGTTTTTCAACAGTGCCTTCCAAGCCTGTAACCTTGACCAACCAGGAAGACAAAGACGCCACCTGCAAACTCCTCTCCAAGACGTTCACCATCCTGACTTGGAATTATATCAGCGTTCCTTCTCAGCCACTGAGTCAAAATTCTGGAGTTTCCCTCCGAATGTGGTTATCCCTAACCCCTATGGACTGCTGATAATTACAAAGAGGCAGCTCACCATCACCCTCTTAATTCAGGATTGACAATAAATCCTGACCTAGCCGATGATACTCACATCCTGAAGACAAATGAAGTCTGGAATCTGATGCTCAATGCTAATAGTATAAATGGATTGCAGGTGACTGTAATCCCAGGTTTCAGTGTGCATTTTACTTTTCTCCTGAGTAACAATGTGCTTTAGTGCCTTTTCTTTGAACAAGATTTTAGCCATTTGATATGATACGTTCAGCCAAAAAAAAACAAGCTTATTCAAATCATATTTTCTCTCATCAGTGGTCAAATAGTAACTTGAGAAAATCTTCTGCCTCTGACATCTCGATGAACACTTAAATGGGGCAGGAAACTGTTTCACTTTACAAAGTAGAATTAAATATCGGCTGAATGTTTTCATGTCAGAAAATCAGGCTGAGAGTTTAATCCTTCTCTGATAATGGATCAGAACATTGAGCGACTTTTATATTGACAACCTTTGAAGTGACAACTTTGAAAGTGAGGTTTCATTGATTGGCCTTACTGACAAAGTAAAGGGTCATGACTGTAAGTTCAGCAATGTGGTCTGATTCTTTATCATTCAATGTAAACATATGTGCTCCTGTCTGTCCTCAGCAATCCACCACAGGAAGATGTTTTTGGCTGTGGGATATGGGGCAGCATGATGGCTCAGTGGTTAGCACTGCTGCCTCATAGCGCCAGGGACCTGAGTTTAACTTTCACTCTTGGGTGTATGTCCGTGTGGAGTTTGCGCATTTTCCCTGCGTCTGTGTGGGTTCACTCCAATTTCCTCCCAAAGTCCAAGGATGTGTGGATTAGGTGGATTGGCCATGCTAACTTGCCAATGGTATCCAGGGATGTGCAGGCTAGATGGATTAGCCATGGGAAATCAGATTTACAGGGATAAGATGGGGTGTGGGTCTGGGTAGGATGGTGTTCAGAGTTTCAGTGGGGACTCAATGGGCCAAATGGCCTACTTCCACACTGGACGGATTTAATGAAATGTACTGATACTTGAATCCAGCGAAATAGTCTGATCTGCAATGCACTGTTTTGAAGGAAGGTTGCAGCACATTGAATTAAATAATTGGGTATATACTCAAAGAAATAAGCTGCAGGGTGATGGGGCTAAAGTGGGATAATGGGACTAATTGAGTAGCTCTTAGAAGAAGCTAGCATTGTCAGAAGAGTTGAATGACCTCCTTCCGTCCTGCAAGTTTCTGAGAATCTGTAATCAGGAGCAGGAATACTGCTTGAGTTTGATCTTCTTACACCACCCGCTACTTCAGGCTCAAAAATTCTGGAATTGAGTATAATCCTCTCACTGTTGAGTTTCACTAAAGCAGTGCAGGCTTACAATCATATGTGGAAACTTTATATGTTGGCTCAGTTTCGCAGCATGACGAAGGCATTTGACAATCATTTGATTCACTTCTGGAAATGTTTCATCATTACCATATCAGATTCAGGTCTTGTGAGAGAGAATTTGACAAAAAAAAGACACCATTTCCATTTTTGTAGCACTTTTCATAATTATCAGCCATTTTGAGGCATGTTGTAGTCAACAATGTCCTTTTAAACTGTAGTCACTGTTGTGATGCAGGAAATGTGGCAGTCAATTTGTTCACAGCATGTTCCCACAAACAGGGTGATAATGAGGCAAATAATCTATTTTTAATTGTGATGATGATGTAGAATAACTATTGAACAGAAGCTAACTCGCCTACAATCTTCAGAATATGCCATGAGAGGGTGGATACAGTCTCATTTGAATATATCGTCACTTGCTCAAGGTTGTGCAGGAATGTCAGCTTTGATTTCTCTATTCCAGAGCCTGGAGCAGAACTGGAATCCACAACCATCTGATTTAGGAATGAAACTGTTACTAACTGAGCAAAGCCTAGGAGAAGGCAAGATTTATATCTTGATTGTGTTGTTATGGACCAGGTCAGCCTCCCCCCCCTCTCAAATCATTTTAAGAGGGTAGCCCAGACCCTAACTTTTCCACTTGTTTCAGGCAGATGTAAGGTAGATATCCCAGGAGCGATGCAGCTGCTCAAACCACTTGGCTTCAAGTAAAACAGAGTTTATTTACACACTACTGAAGGAAACACAAACAAAAGAAAACAGAATTTAAGATAACAATGATTTGAAAACCCGACCAACACAATATCCTCTGCAACTTAACAAAGAGCTGTTCCGATTTCCTGCAACATCCCATATACACAGCCCTTGGCAAAAAAAATGAATTCAAACACATAATCTTACAGGAGAGAGAAAGAGACTGCAGAGAGAATCAGCAAGGGATCATTTGCTGAAGCCTGGAACCTCTTTTCTCTCCAGCAGCTTCTCTGGGTCTCCAGCTAAAACTAAACCAAATGAGAAAAATCCCTGAACTGGGAGAACTGGCCACACCCCTTTCATTGTACCAGTGTCTTTTTAAAACAAAAACTTTAAAGCCTTTTTCCCCTTTTTATTGCCTTAGGCAGTATCTGTTAGCCATAATCAACGTGGCCTACTCCCAGACAAATCAAAACCTCTGCCTTTTATCACCCCTTTTGAAAGAAACCAAGGACAACTTAACCTTGTTAATGGAGCATCATTATCGTTGTGTTTGTTGCCTGTAAAGTGTTTGGCTTATCATAGAATTGTTACAGGACAGGAGGCCATTCAATGCATCAATGCTTGCTTATTGAGAGAACAATTCAGCTAGTGCTACTTTTTCTGTTGTTTTTCCTTAACTGTGCAAAGTGTTCCCTTTTCAGATTACCATCCAACTCTATTTTAAATGTCACAATTGAACTTTCCTCAAACACTGTTTTGGGCAGTCAATTTCAGATCCTAGCCACTCGCTAATAGTTCATCTTTACATTGTTGTGACACTTTTAATCTATCACCTTAAATCAATGTCATTCTTGACCTTTCAAACCTTCCAGCAAAATAATTTCCCTTTACAATCGGAAACTGACTGTAAAAATATTCAAGAATTAAGAGCACATATTTCACAACTGTGAAACATTCAAACTCAGTAATCGCAGCATATTGTTTGGTGATCTTAGCCAGCCACTGCAAATGTTAACAGGCACCATGAATCATCATCGTGCCTTTAAGACTCAACCCTTAAGAATGCAGCTTCATTTCAGTGAAAGCTTTTGGGAACAATAATTCAGTAATTTGCAGTCAACACAAAATTGGTTGAAGAGATGTAATTGCGTAAAGCAAGAGTCCAGAGGCAGGTCCATGAAAGTGAAATTCCTCTATTCCAGCAGTTTAAAACTGATTCTTAGCCAACTGTCTTCCAAAATACCCATTTTTATTTTCCATTTACTATGGAAGTATTGTGTTCTTCTTAAATTTCAAGCCAAAGACGAATGATGATGGGAATAAGAAATGAATCTCCAAAAAGCATTTGAACCATTCTTTTGTGAATTTCACTGGAAGAAGACTGGCCCTTACTTTGGTTTCAAGCCCAGTTTGTTCTGTTGCCATGGATCAATTCACCCTTTCCAAATAAACTCAGGGATCCATGAAAACACCTCATTTAAGCATCATGAACAGGCACAGAAAATAATCAAAATTAAATGAAAATCTGGTTGTTATAATTAAAGGACCAGAAAACCAAAAGGTTAAAGCTGTCCTTCAGCCACCCAAAGCCCTAATTTGACCATAGTCAAGAGTGTGCTGTTGGAAAAGCACAGCAGGTCAGATAGCATCTGAGGAGCAGGAAAATCGAAGTTTCGGGCCTGAGTCCTGCATCAGGATTCCTGATGAAGGGCTCAGGCCCAAAACATTGATTCTCCTGCTCCTCTGATGCTGCCTGACCTGCTGTGCTTTTCCAGCAGCACACTTTCAACTCTGATCTCCAGTATCTGCAGACCTCACTGTCTCCTAATTTGACCATATCTAGGTTACTGAATGCAATTTTGGGCAAGAAGAAAGCCATGTGTTACTATGTGTTGTACTATGTGTTGACCTATTAGAAAGGACATAACACTGAAGATGGGAGGGACAATGAATGGTAGATCAGAACAATAGTTTCTACTGTTGTGCCAGAGTCCACCAGAGGAAACACAAAAGAGAGTTCCTGTGGACTCTGTTCCCTCAGGATCATCATGATTCCACTGAAAATGTTTATCAGTGCTGATCAGGTTCTGAGTAGAATATGGCTGCTGACGAATGTGACTCAGGGGCTGAACCAATTGGAGGGGAATTGAGAGACCCTAAAAAGTAAAGGTTGAATTGAAAAGTCGGAGATTACACATGATGTCACATTCATGCAGAAAGTCTTGTGATTGCTTGTAATGATGTGAGGCAGATCTTTGTTTAATCAAGTGTTTAATGTGAACCTTACATTATTAGTTGTACTGTATTTCATCTGATAACTAACATTTGAGTTATATTGATTGTGGTTTCTTTGTTGTGGGAGTTTTTTTATATAAAGTGAAATCCTGTTCAGCCGTTTTCTTTCCATTGGCTATATAAGGATTCCTTTGTTTTAACATAGTTGCCAACTCTCTAGGGATCTTAGCAAAAGGTTACCCAATGCATAAACTTTATGCCCTCCAGATCCTAACTCTTCTTGCTAAGATCCAAAACAGTAATAATCTTGTCTTCAGTCATGCACCCAGTAAATTGTTCCTAGTGTTTTCCTTTCATTGAGTAAGAAGTCATTCCTAACGTCATTTTAGTTTACTTTGCACTAATTTAATTTCATGCCCTCTGGTCCTAACTTCCTGCCCTACTTTGAAGTTATGCTAGAGATTATAGTCTTATGTATACATTCATTACCTTGTCTCTGTTCCCAGTCCAATTGCCTTCCTTCCAACTGCAGAAGCTTCCTTTTTTACCCAATCTCTACCTCACCTCCTTTACAATTGATCTTCCTGTTGTTTTTCCAACAGCTTTCCTGTGTTTGATATGTGTGTGCATTAAAAGAAGGAAAGTGGTCACAGTGATTGGCATTGAGTATATTTTTAACTTTTTAACTGGCAAATAAACTGTTAGTGTACGCAAGTCTGCACAATCTTGTACTGTTTTGTCTACATAATTGCAACAGTCTGTTTTTAAATTGTGCCATCATGTTGTCCAGGCGTTCAAACAAAGAATAATGAGCCAGCTTCCTCTACTAGTAAAACTCTCTTCTCTTGGTTGTTTATGACAAGAATGTAAGAACTGATATTTATCAATATTGAGTTGTGGTATCTGTGGGATTTTGAATTAAACTTGCCATTTCCAACCAAAGCCTTTTCCACACAATTGGGCACTTCCCTCTTTCACTACTCTGTGTTAGAGCTCAACTAGGGAGCAACACAGATGCTGATCTGGTCAAAATCATTTAGAAACAGAAGTCAACCATTTAGCCCCTCAAGCCTATTCCAAAATTCAATGAAAGCATGGCTGATCTGCGTTCTAACTCCATGTACAGACCACTGCCCCATAACTCTTAATTCCATTAGCAAATAAAAATCTATTTATTAAACACAGTTTTATAATCGATAATTGATTTAAAATCAGTTGTGATTTGTGAAAGAACATTTCACAACTTCTACTATTACATGTTGAAGGAAATATTTCATGGTTTCACCCTCTGAAGTCTTGCATCTGCCCCTTAATTCTAGAATCCACAATGAATAGAAATAGATTTTGCAAATTCACACAATCTGCTTGCTGTAATATTGCATAAAACTTTTCAAACATGGCTTAACCTATTAAATTTGAGGGAATACAACCCCAATTTATGTAATTGCCGTAAGCATTTGACCATTAAAGTCTATGCATTTATTCTAGTAAATCTACCGTGCACCCTCCCCAGATTTGACATATTGTCCCTGAAGTGTAGTGCTCAAAGTTGCATTCAGTACTCTAGGTATGGTTGAATTAGGGCTTTGTGTGGCTGAAGCAAAGTTTCTCCCTTTTGGTTTTCTAGTTCTCTAATTATAACAACCAGATTTCCATTTCATTTTGATTATTTTCTGTGCCTGTTCATGATGCTTAAATGAGATGTTTTCATGGATCCCTAAGTTTATTTGGGCCTCCATTGCTTCTGACTTTTTGCCATTTTAAAAGTATTTGTTGCATCATTTTTTAGATCCAAAGTGAATGATCTCACAAATGCCCACATTGAAATCCATTTGCTAGGTTCTTCCAATTACATTAATATCACTTTGCATATGCTCCATCTAGAATGCTTATAACATCACCAAGCTCTGTGTAACCAATACCATGACCACTGGTGCCCATGTTTATAAAGACTACATGTTTAAGAATACAATGAATAAACCATTTGCTTTTCCTGCCAGTTGTTAGCAAGAGAGAAGACAGAGTATCAGTGATAGTGTGTCAGTATGGTTGACTGACGCGCAACCTAAGGGTCTGCAGAGGTTTGTGAGATGCTAGCTGCATTTGTGGGTGTGTGAGGGTAAGATGGAGTATCTGATATATCCTGAGCCAGGAACTGCTGCTGAGTGAATGATCACATTGGGTGCATTGAGCATTGTGTAAGATGAATGGTGCGGTGTGTGAAGATTGTAATGTGTGGATGCATTCACAAACTTTGACCAAGTGACTGAGTTCATTAAATCTTTTGGGGTATTGTTACTGGGTCCTAGGAGCTGCAGTCGAGGCACAATAATCCTCATCACCTACCACCACTATTCCTTTTGGAGGGTTACTTTCAAGGGCTTTCCTGCACCTGCCCCAGACGCACGGCTTTCATCTTGACCTGGAAATCCTCGACAACATGAGACCAGGACAATGTCACAAGATGTACGCGACCTTTCTATCTCTTCCCTTGGTCTGTTGTTGTTTCTTCCAAAAAATATCATTTGGCAGTTTACAGTTCCTTGCTGCAACCTCCCATTGAAAGGGACTAAATAGATGGTCATGGTCACCCAAAGCTGCTTGTTGTCCCCTATATATATAGAAATGATTCTAGCACTGAAGTGGACTCTGGGGTTGTGGGTCAGAGCCACTCATAACCACACTATAGTCATGGAGATCAGGCACTAGTAGGCCAAAATCATGACATCTTATCCAAATATCATGAAAATAAACTTAGCGCCTGAATTGTTTAGAATCACTGTTAAATGTGTGCTTAATTGAACCAATCATTGAACTGCCTCACCTCAGCAAGGGGGAGACTCTTAAGGAGATGAAGAGAGGAAAAAAAAACAATTAAAAAGGCAAAAATAGAAGGGAGAGTTGTGTAACCCAGCTGGAAATAATTACAGGGTGTTGTGCGTGATGTAGGCACTGACACAAAAGCACCTAAACTGAACCACAGACATGGAAATTATCAGCACTGATTCTCCAGCATGTTCCACATCTCAATTGCAAGATCAATTGACCACAAACTGAATTGGAACAGCCGTATAAATAAGATAGAAGGGCTTTTGTGGCACAGGTTTAGTGTCCTTGCCTCTGAGCCAGGAGGCCCAGGTTCAAATTCCACCTGATATGTGTCAGACCATAACATTGTCTGAAAAAATGGATTTGAAGTATCTAAAAATATTCATAAAATGAAGGCTGTTATCATGTAGCAGTAGTGTTCCAATTGCTGGGTGTCCAAACAGGTTGATTAAGAATTAATAACTTTATACATGCAGTGCCTGGAAGGGCAAGTCGGAGGCTGGGACTGCTGTGGTGATAAACTCACCCTCTGACTCCCCAAAGCATATCCTCCATCTCCAAGTCAATAGTATGATGCAATACTCCCCTCTTGCCTGGATGAGTGCAGTTCCAACATCACTCAGCTCAACACCATCCAGGATTGGCACCCAACCTGACACCTTCATTAGTCTTTCCCTCCACCAATGATGCCACAGTGGCAGCAGTCTACAAGATATGCTGCCACTGTGCAATACGGGTGGAGGCAAAGAATAATGAAGACATCAGATTGCATGTAAATCAAATGGATTGCTTTGTCCTGAATGATGTTGAGCTTTTTGGGTGATTGGGTGATTTGCTGCAGTCTACAAGATATGCGACAGCAACTCTTCAGCAGTTGCTTCTATATTCACAACTTTGAGAAGACCAAGGGCAATAGGTTCATGGGTAACATCAACACCAAGTTTCCTTCCAAGATACTCGCCATCCTGACTTGGAACTATATCACGGAACCTTCCCTGTCACTGAATCAAAATCCTGGGACTCCCTTCAGAACAGTGCTGTGGGTGTACCTACACCACATGATTGCAGAAAGCAGCTCAGCGCCACTTTCTTGAGTGTGATTAGGAATGGGCAATAAATGCTGTCCCAGCCAGCAATGCCCACAGCTCATCACAATATAAACAAATAAGTTATCTGGAAGACAAATTTCCCTTATTCACACAGTTTATGCACTAGGTCTTTCCAGATATAAAATAAACTTATTGGCAAAGACCAAAAAATATATATCAAAAACCTTGTCCTTCCACTGTTGCTTGATGAACGATTTTGTAGTCCACAGTTAAGTGGCATCAATCCATGTATACATATTATTGCAAGTGTGTGTTTGTGTATTGTGTGTATAAGCATCATGTGGCTGGTTCATACTGTCATTGTGCATTTCCATGACTTGGGGATATCGTTCCTTTATGTTGCTTCCATGGCGTGTTCCTCAATTTGGGAGAATGTCTCTCATAATCACCATAACCTGTGCTGCTCTGTAAGACTGAGCTGCAAAGATGTCAGTTGTAGAGGCAGCTGTCTGCAGTCAAGTATGGAATGCATTCAGTGGGAAAAAAAGCAGGCAATGAGTTTACAGATTATGGAATTATTGGCCGAAGAATAGGTCTGTGTGTGCAGGTCCCCTGACACAGCTTAGTAGTATGCGTTCATGTAGAATAATAGGTAGCTGGGAATGAGTTTAAAAATAAAACAGCTGTAATCCAATTGAGGGGTTCAGAAAGCTTCACAATTCAAAAGTAGAAGCTTGAGTGGATTCTAAGTATGATATGAACCTTAACAGGATGATACAGGCTTTAACTTGCTCCTGGGTATTTGTTTTTTTGTCAAATGAATTTACTTCTTGAACCAATTTATTGAAATGCTTGCTGTACAATGAATAAGATCTTATTACAAAATATTTGCTCCTTGATGCGATTTGTGCTGAGGAGGCTTTATGTTTCTTTGTTTTGTTCTTCTGTTTGAGAAGAAAAGAGATGAGGGAGGGCATATTTTAGTTTCAGCAACCCCGAATGTGTTCTGTGGCATTATTGTCCAGAAATGATTGATTTTAGCTGCCTCAGCATCAATGTTCCCTCTCAGCCTCATGATCGTACAGATGCTGGGAGGTACTGTGTTCCCAGTTTTATTCAAAAGTTGCTGCTCAGAGGTCTGAATAAGGGAAAATATAACTCGCAGGGGCATCATTCAACACGAGCATCTGTGTTTTGGAATCTGATTTTAAATATCATGGCTCCAGCTGTTCTATTGGTAAACATACTGTTCTTTATACTGTCAGCCACACCACCTCCTCCAACATCGTACGGCTCAATAGAAACTGCCTCATTTGGTTTTATACTTAACCAAATTGCAGCATGGAAAACATCACTTTTGTCTTACAGTTGGCCCATATAGTCACAGCTCTCCCTTTATACGCCAACGGTGACTGCCAAACTATAGCCTGCTTGCATCTCCTTTCACCCATCAGCTGTTAATGCTTGAAGGCCCCAGTGAATTATTTTTAATTCATGCCTTCTTCTTCATCTACTTGCCTCATGGTGACAGTATCCAAATTAGTACATTGAGTATCTGTGCATATTAACGTATGGATGACATTCCACTTTACTTGTACATCACCTTGATGTTGTCAGAATGCTTTTCTCACATCGAATCCTAAAACAGGCTCAATTTTCTCCAATCAATAATCGCAAAGACCAATGTCTGCCAAAACCTTGCCACCAATTCCATTGCCCTTCCCGGCCCTGTTTTTTCATTGACCCTGACTGTTTGCAAATCTGGTCTCATGTTTAATTCCTAACAGAAGTCCTAAGGTCATTTCTGCGCTGACACAAAAATTGTCAACTTTTATCATTGAACAAGTTCCCCACTCCGTCTTCTCCAACTCTCTCTCTCTTTTGCTGTCACCCACACAAACAATAACATGCCCCCACATACATACATATACACATGTACATGCAAATGTGCACACCTACATACTGTACACATACATGCACAAACACACATACAAAACATGCGCACATTTACTCCCTTTCATCTTGAGAGGGAGCAGTAAGAACTGAATAATCTTGTTGTCCTTAAATCCTTTGCCTCATTCTTAGGAGCTCCACAGATCTTCAAGTGATAAGCCCCAACACCATGGTTTGGGGAAGGATGCTCAGCAAATAGTTGACCTCATTAGCATAGCGTTGTCCAGGCTGTATCCACTGCAAATTGGTTTTCACTCTCTTTCCTGACCTTAATGCTCAGGAAACAAGACATTTTCTGGGATAAAGTTGGTGGTCAATATTCCATCCTTTGGCAGCCTCACCATAATGCTTATTTCAAGGCTTTTTGTGAGACTCAACTGTGAGCCAATTGGCAGTGACAGTTGTCATATGAAGGTAACACTTTGACTGTTTGTGGCAACTGTAAAGACAAAAGCAATGTTTGATAGGCTGGAATTTGGGCTTCAGCCATGGCTCAGTTGGTAGCATTTTTGCCTCTGAATCACTACACTGAGAGTTCAATACTCAGGCCAGGACTTAAGCACAACAATCGATGCTGGAATTGTTACTGCTGCTTTGAAGGAGAAGATGCAAAGCCAACTTCCTTCTGTTGTATAGGATTCCAGGGTATTTATTTAGATATAACAAGAAGTTATCCCCAGTTTCCCACTGTCACATTGCTATTTGTTCGAGCTGGCCGTGTGCAAATTCACTTCCATGGTTACGACATTTCAGAAGTAGTTCCTTAGCTATAAAGAGCTTTGAGGCCTTCTGTGAGCATGAAAGGTGTTATACAAACACAAGTTTCTCTCTTTTTAAAGGCAGGTTCCTTCTTTCCATCCAGACTTCTCACCCTTCCTTCACATTCGGTCTTTTCAGATGCGGTTTAATATGTTTCCAAGTGTAAGCCTGGCTCAGTGGCTTTTGTCGCTGAAATCTGTCAGCTCTAGGTCTTCCCAGGATGTGAGCCCATGATATTGACAATTCAGTGCTGTTTTTAGACTGTGCTTGGCCTGTCCTTTGGGTGAGGTGAAGATCTCTGCCCACCTATGCAGGAATGTGGTCAAAGATTCCAACATGAATTTGAAAAAGTGCTATTCTTGTTCCCAACCAGAACTCAATCTACCTTGTCAAAAAGAGATGAGAGCTTTATTTGCTACAATTTGTTATTGTGAGACCACACTGTTTAAATTGACTGCTGTGTCAGCACACGTCCACCATGAAGCACTTCTGAGGCCTGATATGTGGTACATAAATGCAAACATTTTCTAGAAATTCAAAGTTTCTGCCTCTCGGTTTTTAATTGTTCTGTTTGAATTTTTGGCCTTTCATGTGTTGTGTTGGTGGTCGAAGCGAGCAGGGATGTGAGTAAAGTTGTCCGCTCAACCTGTTCAAAGTGATGAAAGAGACAGTCTTTACGATCTGTCTCTCATGAATCTTCATGTGGTTTGGCACAGGCCCGATACGCTTGAGGGTGCAGCAACTGGCAGGGCAAATCCAGATTGTCAGAAAAATAGTATTTTTGTTGCTGTGAGGGTAAACGCCAATGTTGCCACCCATCTGTGAACATTTGGTGGATGGAGCTTGTCAAAATCTGATAGATTTAATCATGAGCAGGGTGTCATTGGCATCCAACTGATTCAGAAACTTGCAGGCAGCTGGATTAGCCTGACAGAGGTCATGCTTTGTGTGGAATTTGTCATACATGTAAGGGCTAGGGAGCAGATGCAGACTTACTATTCATGAAGTCTGTCGGAACAGAATATTGCTAATTTGCTGTACTACGCCTACACACCTCTTAAAATATAGACTATTGTGACTTCTCAGGGAATTCCCCCAACAGTTATGCTTGAAGACTTGAAAAGCTAAATGAATGCATTAACTCTCTAAGGCTATTATTAATGCATCAAGATCAAACCTAAAACATCACTGAAGAACGATTGATTAGTGTGAATAAGTAACAACTAGGAAGTGTCAGAACAGTCAGTAACAAAGGCACTCAGATTTAAAATAATTGGGAACAGAACCAAAGATGGTATCTTGGTTGGGATGGGGAATGAAGAGTTTTTTTTCTTATGCAATGAATTTTTATGATCAGAAATACACTGTTTGAAATGTTGGTATATATACCTGCAAAGAAAATGCTTGCAGAGCTGTGGGGAAAGAACAAGATATTGGACCAAATTGGATAGCTCTGTCAATGAGCTGATATTGGTATAATGGGTCAAATTATCTCATTATGTGTTACATGTGCCGATGCTTCTGACCTGAGGAGATTGGGTCAACTTGTTATTTTGCTTCATTTCAAAATACTCAGAAAAGCTTTCATCACAACTGCATTTTAATGCTGCGAGCACAACCCACCATCCATTTCTTTTCTGAGAAACAGCTTGTGAGAATTTATATTTTAAAAGCTTTATATAAATGCAAACTGCTGTTAGTTGTTCATGCCTGATACATGTCTTTATCCATATGACATCTTGCTCTTTGTAATCATTTGGCATATTTGTGCTGCCTGTGCTTTGACACTTTGACCAGTTTATGTATTAAAAATACTTTACCCAAGTGCTCTTGTTGGCAAGGAACAAAGGGACACAGAATTTGGTTTGCAGTTCATCTTGATTCTATTAACAAAATATTTCTTATTAAAGATATCATGTGAGTATTTCCTAAATTCCCACAATATTTAGTCTCTATCACTGCCTTTGTTACTGACTATCCTGACATGTTCTCGTTGTTGTTTATTTACACTAAACAATTGTTCTTCATTGATGGTTTAAGTTTAATCTCAATGCATTAATGATAGTTTTAGAGAGTTAATACGTCCATGTAGTTTTTCAAGTCTTCAGGCATAGGTTTTGGGGAAATTCCTTGAGAAGTCACAATTGTCTATTTTTAAGAAATTATATTACCCACAATGATCCACATGTTTGAACTGGGCTGTTGAAATCTCCTTCCTGTCTGATGTAGGGATATCTCTCTTCCACAAAGGTGGGTCTTGCAGGTCAGGGCGGAGCTTCTCTTGGGTCTCCACGGGTTGTTACATGGTCTTCTGCCATGCATTTTGCCGTGAGTCTTCACTGAGGAGGTAGCTTCCAGGTGTACGTTTTTAGCCCCTGTCTTGGACATTCCAGAAAGTTCTAAGGCCTTTGGCCAATGGTGTCATGAGCTGGGTGGAAGTATCCAATGAGGTTTCACCAACAGCCTTCCCTGTTGCCATGCCAGGGAGATGTAAAGTGCACATCTTCAGGCACTGTCTGTACTTCAAGGGTACCAGAAAGTCCGATCAATACTTCTCCAATACACAACCCTTGGGCTGGTGATATGTGCTCCCCTGAACTATTTAGATATTTTTGTCCTTTGTTTCCACTGTTCTCTGTAGCCAGTCTCTGCTAGCTGCTGTAAAATTTTAGTTTGGCCAACTTTCTGTTCGGCCTGATTTCTCTGGTTGTGAGTCAACTTACAATGCCTGATTTTGAGTTTGTAATCACTTGACCATATTTACCTACAGAACCACAGGTAATGTGTCTGATGTGAAACGCTTTGAGGTGTCCCAAAGATGCTCCAAAAATAGGACGCCTATAGTGGGAGGATGCAAATTGCCCCTGAAAAGCCTGAGAAAGTTAAAATCATCTTAGATTGTTGAAAACCCCCAGAGAGTTTACAGTGTGTCATTTAAAATTATGAAGCTAAATCCAACTGCCTTAAAGTTAGTAGCTGATTCACACAAAGATTACATTACTTACAGTGTAGAAACAGGCCCTTCGGCCCAACAAATCCACACCGACCCACAACCCACCTAGACTCACCTACACTTAACACTACAGGCAATTTAGCATGGCCACACATTTTTGGACTGTGGGAGGAAACCCACACAGACACAGGGAGAATGTGCAAACTCCACACAGTCAGTTGCCTGAGGCAGGAATTGAACCCAGGTCTCTGGCACTATGAGGCAGCAGTGCTAATCACTGTGCCACCGTGCCACCCATATGAACTAAGATACATAAACAGGCAGGGAATCACAAGATATAGATCAAGTACAGGCAAATAGGTTTAGTTTGGAATGGCATATGACGGAACGGCACAGACATGGTGTTTGTTCTTGTGTTGTATTGGTGGTGCTGAAACCTTGCCTTATCAGATGGTACTCGAAGCTTCTATGTGGAATTTTCAAAGACATTTCTCAAAGAAGGCAACCGTAAGGTAAGTTTGGTGAAATTTTGCCAACCCGGTGAAAATGGTCTGGGGTTGAGAAAACTTGTAAAATTGTGGAAGGAGACTAACTGGGGGATAGCCTGACAACTCACCTCATGACAAGGCTGAGAACCATAAACAAAATAATGACAGCTTTCCTGCAAGAGAAACTCAGCATGGAGGTGCCTTCTTCTCTTTCCTGCAGCCTCAGCAGCCCACTCTGGATTGCTTTGACCTTAAGTGGACAGTGGTACCTGCAGTAACCTGGGATGTCACATTGTGACTGTAAGGACATCGGTGAGGTCAGTTTTAGAATACTGCGCACAATTCTGGTCACTGTTCTCTCGGAAAAATGTTTTTAAACTCGAGAGGGCACACTGAAGATTTACAAGGATGTTACCGGGACCGGAGGGTTTGAGTTAAAAGGAGAAGCTGAATAGGCTGGAGCTTTTCTTCCCTGGTGTATCGGAGGCTGAGGGGAGAGCTTATTGAGGCCCTATAAAATCATGAGGCACATTGATAGTGTGAATAACCAAAGTCTTTTTCCCAGGTGAGGGGAGTCCAAAAACAGAGAGCATAGGTCTAATGTGAGAGGAGAAAGATTTAAAATGGATCTAAGGGACACCTTTTGTATGTAGAGGATGGTGCAGGTATAGAACAAGCTACTAGAAGAAGTGGTGGAGGCTGGTACAATTATGACATTTAAAAGGCATCTGCTTAGTTAGACAAATAGGAAGGCTTTAAGAGGGATATGGGCCAAAAGCTGGCAAATGGGACATGGCCAGATTGGGATATCTGGTAGGCGCAGACAAGTTGGACTGAAGGGTTTGTTTCAATGCTCCATGACTCTGTGACATCAAACCCAGGGTCCTGATCGACCCACCCTGCACTGTCAGCTCGTACTTCTGGTCTTGGGCAAGCAGGATTATTTATCCAAAATAAAAATGTGACATTTGAAATAGACCAGCTTATCTTCAGCAACATGTTTCCTTGCCCCACCTCCATAGTAAAGTTATAGTTACAATTTTATCTAAACAATTTACATTCATTGGCAGCATCCATAATTCACTCAGTTCATGTGCAGCAATGGTTGTTGCTGTTCACTCTGCACTGATCACACTTTTCATCACTTTTATGGAGATTTGTGCATTGAAATGTCAAAGGATTTTTAAAGATCTCAGAACAAGCATGAGTAGTGCTTAGTGGATTACCTGAAATAGCCAGATTGCTCCGGTGCTGGATAGTGGATACATTTAGTTGCAAAGTATCAGGAATATATTTAGAAATACTTTTGGATTTTCAAGAAAAGCAAATAGCTGTTTCAATTTTCTGGAAGGTTATGGCAAATCGCCTCAAGATCATGTGTTGTCTCTTCCACTGAAAGTCAATAGCTTTCCACTCGTTATTCTGCAGATACTGAGGTAAAAAATCAATAGGAAAAGCAAAGGCACACAGGAGACAAACACTCAGAAAATAGACAAGGGTACTTATTGGCTTTTATTTGCAAGATGAAATGATTTAACACATACATTTGGATCAGAACGTTCATTTTGTGGTCAGTTATAGTTTTGCAATATGGGCACTGTGATGTCACTGACAGATCATCTATGGAATGATATCCCTTCAAGAGAGCAACTTGGCAACAAATAAGGACACAGATATTGTCACATGACCACAGGCCATAGACTGCTATAGAACCTAAGCCGCAAGGCTGTTGCTGGTGATTACTCCATTTTGTATACGCTGTATATACTCAACTCAAAGTCGATCTCATGTAAATCTGGAATTTTCCACATATCTCATGTAAAAGTGGATCCTAGTTCTTCACAGATAGCAGATCAACATTTGTGAGTCAAGATATTATCCTGCATATAAATGTTACGATAAGGATGCTGTTTTTTCATGCCAATATGTGTTTTGATGTACAATTTACACCAGTTTGGTGTGAACGTTTAAGGTGCATCAGATCAGAGTCAGGTGACAACCTCCCTTTGTGTGCAGCTTAGCTGAGCTCAGTTACCCTATAGCACTTTCCATAATTCGTTGTGTTTTTTTTCTTTATTCGTTTTAGATATTAATTGGGCTTCTGCTAATAATAAGTGTTTTGGACTGTAGCATGACTTTCAGCCCCTCAAAAGTAATATCCATGTGATAGTCGACCCCATAAATTTAACCTTAAAGTATTGTCTAAAAAAATTGACTTTTCCACAATGAGATACGTTAAGTGTCTAACTCTAAATAAACCCACCAAAGATCTTCAAGTAAGCATAGATTTGGAGGTAGGTGAGCACTTTGGTGATAGTGACCACAATCTGGTTATGTTTACTTTAGTGATGGAAAGGGTGAGGCATATACTGCAGGGCAAGTAAAAGCTGGGGGAAAGGCAATTATGATGCGATTAGGCAAGATTTAGGATGCATAGGATGGGGAAGGAAACTGCAGGGATGGGCACGATTGAAATGTGGAGCTTATTCAAGGAACTGCTACTGCGTGTCCTTAATTAGTATGTACCTATCAGGCAGGGATGAAGTGGTCACATGAGGGAGTTGTGGTTTACTAAAGAAGTTGAATCTCTTGTCAAGGGGAAGAAGAAGACTTATGTAAGGATGAGATATGAAGGCTCAGTTTGGGTGCTTGAAAGATATACGTTAGCCAGGAAAGACCTAAAGAGAGCACTAAGAGGAGCCAGAAGATATCATGAAAAGTCATTGGCAGATAGGATCAAGGAAAACCCTAAAGCTTTCTATAGGTATATCAGGAATAAAAGAATGACTAGAGAAAAATTAGGGTCAATCAAGGACAGTGGTGGAAAGTTTTGCATAGAGTCCGAGGAGACAGGAGAAGCACTAAGTGAATATTTTTCTTCAGTACTTACAGTGGAAAAACATAATGTTGGCGAGGAAAATACTGGGATACAAGCTACTAAACTAGATGGGATTGAGGTTCACAAGGAGGAGGTGTTAGCAATTCTGGAAAGTGTGAAAACAGATAAGTCCCCTGGGCCAAATGGGATTTATCCAAGCATTCTCTGGAAGCCAGGGAGGAGATTCACGAGCTTTTGGCTTTAGTCTTTATGTCATCACTGTCCACAGGAATAGTGCCAGAAGACTGGAGGATAACAAATGTCCCCTTGTTCAAGAAGGGGAGTAGAGACAACCCTGGAAATTATAGGGTGAACTGTGAGAGCCTTTTTCCTTGGATGGTGATGGCTAGCAGGAGGGGACATAGCTTTAAATTGAGGGGTTATAGATATAGGTCAGATGTCAGAAGTAGTTTCTTTACTCAGAGAGTAGTAGGCACATGGAATGCCCTGCCTGCAACAGTAGTAGAATTGCCAACTTTAAGGCATTTAAATGATCATTGGATAAACATATGGATCATAATGCAATAGTGTAGATTAGATGGGCTTCAGATTGATTTCATAGGTCAGCACAAAATCAAGGGCCGAAGGGCCTGTACTGCGTTGTAATGTTCTATGTTCTGAATAGAATCCATCCACCTCATTTGTGTTACATTTAGCCAACGCAAAAGTATTACTATGTGGTGCACAGTTAGGAATTGTTCTTTCCAAATAAAGAAGAAACCAGCCATGCAAACTTGAAGATGAAATGTCGTGACAGCAACCAAAATATAACAGCAATCCAAATTTTGGAGTATAGCTAGTTTTTCACAGGCACCTAAAAGATATGCTAAGGGATTAAACTGTACATTATTTTATCTTCTTTTTTTTAGACTGAGCACTCTTCCATTTTTAAACTTCATTCTGGTATTTGTGGGTGTTTGATTTTGCATCTTATTGCCTGTCTTGGAGTTATCGAGTAATAATCTTGTTCTGTCTTTCCCTCAAGAAAACCTTGTCATTGTCTCCCTATTTGATGTTGATCAATTAGTGAACCACATTTTTATTGGAGTGAAGTATGGGCACATGCGACATAGAATTAGAATCTTTTTTGCAGTAAACTGAGAGTATCAAAAAGTGGGGAACCAATTCACCCCCACTCCCACATTTGCATCAATTGATTCAATGTAGATTGTTACAGAGAATTTGAGGATGTCAAAATATCAATTCTCACTCCATTGAGATCTTAAGCTGTTCTGCTCCCAAGTCCACATGTCATCACCAGAGTCAATGGTACTTATGGCACCCCCAATGGTTAACCCATTCAGATTCAGCCTGTATGGGAGAATTTTAGCAAGGAAGACAGTCTGAATTGGCTGAGGCTTTCTCTTTGAAACATTGGCGGCTCAGGGAGATTGAACAGGATGAGGTGCCTAAAAAGGGCTCAAACAAGCTAATTCCCTTAGCAGAGAGATCAATAACCAGAGGCATAAATTTAAAACGATTGTCATAGGATTCAGGGGGAGTTGAATTTTCTTTTCATCAAGTGGGTGGTGGGATCTCACTGCCAGATAAGAGTAAAAGTGGGAGAAGCTATCATCACATTTAGCAAACCCTTAGATACGCATTTATAGAGTCATAGGTCATAGAGATGTACAACATGGAAACATACCCTTTGGTCCAACCCGTCCATGCCGACCAGATATCCCAACCCAATCTAGTCCCACCTGCCAGCACCTGGCGCACATCCCTCCAAACCCTTTCTATTCATATACCCCTCCAAATACCTCTTAAATGTTGCAATTGTATCAGCCTCCACCACTTCCTCTGGCAGCTCATTCCATACACGTACCACCCTCTGTGTGAGAATGTTGCCCCTTAGGTTCTTTTACATCTTTCTCCTCTCACCCTAAACCTATGCCCTCTAGTTCTGGACTCCCCGACCCCAGGGATAAGACTTTGTCTGTTTCTCCTATTCATGCCCCTCATGATTTTGTAAACCTCTATAAGGTCACCCCTCAGCCTCCGATGCTCCAGGGAAATCAGCCCCAGCCTGTTCAGCCTCTCCCTATAGCTCAAATCCTCCAACCCTGGCAACATCCTTGTAAATCTTTTCTGAACTCTTTCCAGTTTCACAACATATTTCTGATAGGAAGGAGTCCAGAATTGCATGCAATATTCCAACAGTTGACTAACCAATGTCCTGTACAGCCACAACATGACCCCCCAACTCCTGAACTCAATACTCTGACCAAGAAAGGAAAGCATATCAAATGCCTTCTTCACTATCCTATCTACCTGTGACTCCACTTTCAAGGAACTATGAACCTGCACTCCAAGGCCTCTTTGTTCAGCAATACTCCCGAGGACCTGACCATTAAGTGTGTAAGTCCTGCTAAGATTTGCTTTCCAAAAGCGCAGCACCTCGCATTTATCTGAATGAAACTCCATCTGCCACTCCTCAGCCCATTGGCCCATCTGGTCAAGATTCTGTTGTAATCTGAGGTAACTTTCTTCGTAGTCCACTACACCTCCAATTTTGGTGTCATCTGCTAACTTACTAACTGTACCTATTATGTTCGCATCCAAATCATTTATGTAAATAATCTACAAGGTGACACTCTGAGGTGTTGGAAAGTGGCATGAAGCTGTGTATCTGTCTGTTTCCATGGGGCGCAGTCACAATCAGCTGAACTGATTCTTTCTGTGCTATAGCATTCATGTTTCAATGGAAGAATTGCTTCAGCGTGCTATTGGTCTGCACTAACATATTTCCCATGGCCGAATCTTCAGATGCACTCTGCACACTAGAGTCATCAGCCAGTTATCAAGATATAGTTCTGATCACCCTCAAACCATGCTTTATTTTGACATTTCCTATGTAAATATAATTGTCACTGAAAACTGCTGCTGAATGAAGGCATCTAGTCTACTGTCAGGATTCCTGGCATTGACCTGCATGATTCTGAACACGATTACACTTCAGCGAGATGCTGTGGGGGTGGAACCTCTCCTGTTTCTGATATAGGCAGAGTTGATACATAATACCTGCAAAATGATGTGCATAAAATCTGAGACATGGTGGGGGTGGGATCCTGCTATCTTAGTGAAATCCCATGATGCAACAGAAATGTGCAAAGTGTTAGAAACATCGCAACTCTAGCATGGATTGAACAAAGTGTGTATAAGTTGATGTCCTTAACAGCCACTTGTAGTGCAGCCTTCACACTGCTTTTTTTAAGTTGCAGTTTTGGCGGCAGCAAGCAGAAGATTTCAATGAGGGCATCGTCTCTGGACTGCAGACGTCTCACACACTGTTCCTCACAGTGGGACAGATGGGAGGATTTCTTCCCAACCGATTCAAAATGGACATGGTCTCTTACTAAAGTCCTTCTCCCCTTCTTCTGCCTCGCCCTTCCAGCAACCTTACCTGCTCTTCACAGCCTCCATTCAGTCACTGCGGCATACTGTATTCCCAGGAATTGCCAAACAAAGCATTTATGTCTATAATATCAATAATCAAGACATTCTATCAGACAAAACTCCTTGAATACCCATTGTACCACACCCTGTGGATTTTTTTACACAAGTAGAAAGTGCATCAAATACTTGTAAAAGCAAAGCAATATTGAGAGGGTATCAAACCACAGGTGAACCCCACCAATAGATAATGTTTGAAAAGCATTGATGTGCAGGGTTCTTGATACTGAACACAGATTCAAATGTACACAATTGATGGAGACCATTCTATGAAGTGTAGATTTCCCAAAAAGTGCACCACTGACTTCAAATCATTATTAAGCTCTTATTTTGTTATCTATATGCTCTGCATAGTTTGGATGGAAAGCACACTAATGCACTGTTGATACTCTTTCATGTCATCCTTACTCATAGATTGCCGTAGTCAGGCCATATAGTTCCATTACACTTGACTTCAAATCATTGGAAAGAAAATCCAATTGTTGTTTTGAGATGTTTTTATTTTCAACTAGCCTCTATATAATCTGATCAGTAATAGGACAAATTGGGTAAATGTTTGCTTAGTATCGCCCCTCTATCCTATCCCTACTTCTCTGCATCTCTCTGCTTATTTCTACTGAAGTGATGCCTCAGATTAGAGTATCGCCCCCAAATGGTCATTCTTCACCTAGCAGCTGAAGAGCTGAGCGTTAACACTGAGACCAAAAGGGCCAAATGTCGTCGAAATTGGGTAGGACTTAGTATTTCACCTCGTCAATTCCCCCTTCCCCTCCCCATCTTCTTGCCTGACATCCCCGTCAGTCCCAAAGCATTGAAATGCCGATTCTTCTGCTCCTCAGATACTACCTGACCTGCTGTGCTTTTCCAGCGCCACACGTTTCGACTGTGATCTCCTGCATCTGCAGTCCTCACTTTCTCCTAGTCCCCATTAGTTCCCTCATTCACTGATTTACCTGAACGTCATGTCTCAAGAAATGCCACCACAGTGTCACCCGTGTTGGTACCCCCATTTTAACTTGACTTTCTTCCCAGTGACCTGGCAAGTTCATAGATGAGTAGTTTTAGGAAGGCACTTTCCTGGCTTAGCTAGCCTGCTGATTGTACAGTCACAATGTTCTCTCTCATTATAACACCAATTTCACGACATATTTAAACTGCATATAAGTAAAAACGTACTTGGAAACACCAATATCTATTGCACTATGCCAAGCCTGGCACGAACAATTTTTTGTGAAGGTCAGTAATCTAATGCATTATCAACATGCACTATAATAACAATCAGCATTGCAATGCCAATGCACTTCTATGCTGCCCTTTTATTTGAAAGCAATTGCAGAAACTGAGGATGAAGATGATATTGTTACAGCATGATTATCATTCTTGCTTCAATTGAAGTAGGCTTCAGGCAACTCACAGAGATTTTGGATATTACTAAGTGTGAGAGAAAATACAAGATGAATCTTTGATGACAGAGGTTCACCAGTAATGGCAGCAGGATGATTTGCTGGTCTGCAGGGCCTGATTGTTTGCTGTTGATCGACAACAAGTTGCTGATTGTGGAGTGCTGACAAGTTGCTGATGACAAAGGCTTTCTACCTGCTGACAAATGTCTGATTGGCTTCTAGGTAACTGAATAGGCCTTGGGTGTGACCGGTATTACTGGAAGATTTTCTGCCTCCAAAGGAGAGACGGCACCTCTCCCTCTCTCTCTCTCTCTCTCTATATATATACAGCAAAAATAAACCTAAAGCCTGAAGAAAGCTAGTTTCATATTCCCTCACCAGTTGCTGTAGGGTATGGCTTTTAGCCAATAACTAAGAGACATTGCAATTTGCAAACAAGTCACTCTCTGCTTCCTGCAAGGAAGTGAAAAGTACTTGGAGAAGGGAGCTCAACAAACAGCAAAGCCTGACAAGCAAAAGGATCACCTCAATAAGCCCTGTGAAATGGGACCATTGGACTGCCTTTCTCGTTTTCCACTCCATCATAACATTGATTCATTTTGTGTCTGTGTGTACACCTTGAGGGAATTTATAAGAGGGGTAATGTTTTAACTAGTAGAATTGTACGCCAACTATTGTTTTTCTGTAGCTAGAATTAAGGTATTTGTCAGAAAAAGTAACTCATGTTAAGTAAAGAAACCTGGTCCATGCTTTTTGTTAACCTGAGTTGAAAAATACAGGCAAATTGGGAATTTTGCATACTTAGATAAGGTGAGGCATGACAAGACATCACAGGCTGATTGGAATAAAGATATGGAATTTATCACATTATAAAAGATAATGTTAAAAGATAATTCAGATTGCTGAGCACTTTTACTTGCACTTCACCTGTTTACGTGAAATGTACTAAAAGTAGGTGTGTACTCTAAACATTATAGGAGTGAAAGTTGCTGCTTTGGTGAAGGTTCAGCACCTCTTATACTGATGTGTAGTGCTCCACCAGCTGCTTCTTGCATGATCTGATTGAAATGTCACTGATAAGAGGGCTCACAGAAAGATCTCCTGTGTGGACCAGATGGCCGTGAATTCGATTGTGAATTGCAATTGCACAGTCTAACCACTGATGTGATGCCAGCCTGTCAAATTTGGAAAATACTTATCCAGGAAATATATTTCTCCATCACTCTCCAAACAACTGCTGCAAAGATGCAATGTAAAGCCTTTGACTGGAAATTGGAGCATTTACTGGTTGCAGTGGCAGCACCCAGAATTCTGACTCTATAACTCTGACCTTAGTTGATGTAGTAGAAAGTGAGGACTGCAGATGCTGGAGGTCAGTGTCAACAGTGTAGTGCTGGAAATGTACAGCAGGTCAGGCAGCATCCAAGGAGCAGGGGAATCGATATTTTGGGCATATGGAATGAATCAAAGATGCTGGGCTTATGCCCAAAACATTGATTCTCATGCTCCTCAGATGCTGCCTGGCCTACTGTGCTTTTCCAGCACCACACTCTCAACTTAGTTGATGTGGGCTGATTCTTGTTGACATTTGATGGATCTCCCTTGCTGACTCAGGAAACAAATTCCCTTGCAATTTGCAACAATTGCTTTCTACATTTCCATGGTCTCATCTCAGGTCTCCTTACATATAATTTTAGTGCCTTTGTTCAAACTCTTAACTTGAATGATATTGTTCTTTAGCCCTTGTACCAATGTGACCCTAAGGTTAATTTCTTAACTTCTAAATGAAAGACTCAGGTGATGAGCAAATTTCTTCAAAAAGAGAATATAACCTTGCTTGGTATCTGCTTTCTGTCACAGAATACAATGTTCAATGCAAGTGTTTTCTGAATCGTGCCATAACGTGAATTTAAATTTCATTATTTTCAGCATAGTCCATGGTATTGGAGTCTCACAGGGAACATTAGTTGGACATGATCTCAAAAGCATCCAGCCCCATCATGATAAAGAAATTTGCTTTCAGTACCATTTTGCAATTAAGGTGCAATGTGCCGACTGAATATGATTGCGTGTAACTTATCTCAGTTGACTAGATGGTTAAAGTATGATGTAGAGCATAATACTAACCATTGGTTTTAACCCCCCAGTGGCTGTACAAGTTCATGAAGGCTTGCTTCATAGTTGTGGGGTGGTAACCTTCAAGCTATTTACAACCAATTGTCTCCCTCTGTGGAAGAGATATACCGTGGTCCTTTATGGACTATGACTAATCACTTAGAGGCTTGGAGAAAAGCAGTTACATTTTTGTAAATAGGTTGCACTGTGAAGAATATTGCAGGGGCTAGAGGAACTGAGTTTTGAAATGAGAAAGAATTAACTTGTCGCGATTTCATAAGTTGATGATGTATAGCATTTCACGCTCTGTTTAGGCCAAGAATGCAAGAGGTAATTTCATTAAAGATTGCTTTTCTCTCTCACATTAAGCAGCCCCATCGTCGTGATAATTTGTAAACTAGTTGGTAATTTCTGTGAAAAGAGAGCCAGTGAAACCTCATGCAGTTTTTATGTGACAGATATTGGGCCAAATTCTCCAGCGCCTGTGGTGGGGTCACCTGAAGACAAGGGACAGAGTGTGGGGCTGGGGAATAGTGGGGAGTCATGTTGGTATACCTGTGGCAGGTCAGGGGATTCATCAGAGCTGAGGATCAGGACCAACACAGCAAAGGGAATGCCCTTTCGACCAATATGACATATCAATCTGGATCCCAAGTTTAAACATACCATGAACAAATGCAGCAAAGGTATCTCCATGTTGTGGTATCCTCACAGTTATCCACCTGCCTTAGCAGCATCAACCTCTTCCAGTGGAGCGACTGAGACTCTAGAACTGCAAGCATTTTGATTAGGCCTGTAACAGTGAGGACATAGGTTAGGGGTGACCAATTATTTGGCTGCCTCTATGATGTTTATGGAGTTTAATAACAAGTGCAGCTTGCGATCCCATTTGAGATTAGTTTCAAGATATGGAATCCAGGCAGGTGTATTTCAACACCAAGCTTTTCCAAACATTTTTCAAAGACGCGCATCAGTGTAGGTTTTGATTTTGTGCAATGTTGTAAAATCTTTGAATTGTCAACCCATTTCATGAAGAAATGAAAATAGAGACAGCTGCCTCTCTGTCACCAGCTTTACATTATCACAGACTCCAGAATAATCCCTTTGAATGGTATGTTTTGTGAGCAATGCGTAACTCATTTTAAACACTGTCAATTGACCTTTCAACTGTTAAAAGCCAATATCGGATGTTGTAAATATTCACCAACATTTTCTTTGAATCCAGCTTAAGAAAAACATCTGACAAATTTCTAACAAATGTGAAAGTCATGGTTGGAAGCTAATCTTTTCTTCCAGACCCGTACATCATTAATAATTTTTTGGACAATATATTGTGTTGCAATTTGCAGTTGATTTTTTGTAGAGTGCAAATCACTGGCACTCTGAATCAGAACATCAAGAATCATAGAATCCCTATGGCAGATAGAGGCCACTCAGTCCACTGAGTCCACAACGACCCTTCAAAGACCATCCCACCAAGACCCACTCATCCAACCCCATCACCATATGTTTTCCGTAGCTAATCCACATAACCTGCACATCCTTGGATACTACAGGACAATATATCAATCTACCTAATACAACTGGAAGTTACATCTAATGATGCTGCACTCAAAGGAGCAGCATGCCAGTGATACAGCAACGGGTCTTATTACACTCACTTTAGGTATCATTCTTTACTGGGAGTGTGTGATCAGTGTATTCGCTAAATTGTGTTGAATGAGGTTAGAGTGAATACTAAACTGCCTCATGTAATTGTGCAGCTAATGAGTAAGTGGTTGACTTACTGCTCATTGACCAGAATATCTCACATTCAGTCCCTGGCCTGTCCCCAGGTGATTTCTGCTAGAGCTCTGCTTCAATCGTTGCAGTCAACCTCAAGAGGGAGGGAAAGAGAAACATTTCAGTGTCCACATTCTTGATTGTTTTTATTATTGCTGTTTAAAATGTACACTAACATTGACGTGTGGTTAGAACACAATCAGCTCCCTTGACAATTTCCACAAATAACCTGTGAACATGTCTGTGACCAAGCAGAAGACTTTATGACAAGGTCCACGGCGGCTGGAAGTATCTGTGGATCCTTAAGACTGAAAGAGTGTGACTGTGCCTTTCGAGAAAAAAGGAAAACTGAGAGGATCTTCAGATGCAAAATGTGAGGGGAGATCCAAGATGGCGGAAACCCAGCAAGTCTGAGTCTGTCGTGCCCTGCCCAAGACTCAGGCAAAGTGGGCTGCCTGCCTCCACCACACCTGCCAAACCATTCAAAATAACTTTTATTCAGTACAGTTAGTCATTTTGCATTAAACTTGAGTAGTTTGGTGCTTTGTGAAAATGACTAAGGGAAAGAATGCTCGCAGCTCTCGCAGTAGGCAGGAACCCCTCCCCCACCCTCCCCAGCTGCAGCAGAGGTGTCCGCAGCGGCCCTAGGGAACATACATACAGTGGCGAGCCTTGTTGCAGTAATTACCAAGCTGGAAGAGAAGATCAACGCCTTCATAGAGGAGTCCAGGAGCAGGTGGCAGTCACTTTCGGCCGCACTGCAAAAGCATGACCGAGATATTGAAAAAACTGAACATTGAATTGGAGGGGTGGAGCTAAAGGCCGTGACCTCCGAGGCTACTGCAGAATCGGCTGTGGGTCGGGTCTGGACTCTCAAACAGTGAGTCCGGGCCTTAGAAGATCACATTGACCACCTCGAGAATCGGGCTCGTCGAAAAAAATATTCATTTGCTGGGCCTTCCCAAACAGGAAGAGGAAGGCCAGCTTGCAGTGTTTCTGAAGCAGTGGCTCCTTCAGATGCTGAAGCTGGAGTCCGGATCAGGCCAGGTGCGGGTAGAATGGGCCCACCGAGTTGCAATATGCAGGCCCAGGTCGGACCAGCGCCCCCACCCAGTCCTGTTCCGGCTTCAGCGTTACGGGGAGAAACAAATGCTCCTGGAAGCCTCCAGAACTCTTCGGAAAGATCCCCAGGCCATGACATATACAAGGGATCTAGGATTATGCTGTTTCAGGATTTTTCCCAAATTGTGGTCCGCAAGAGGAGGGCGTTTGATGAAACAAAGAAGCTCTAAGGGATTTAAAAATTCAGTACTCCCTGCGTTACCAAGCAACGTTGCGTTTTAACCACGAAGGGTCCATCTATAAATTCGGATCGCCGGAGAAGGCCAAGGAATGTTTGGACTGTCTTAAATAGATTGTAAGAATTAATCCGTGTGGTTAATGGGTTAATGATGCTGTTCTGCACCTCCCCCCAGTTTACCCTTTGTTTTCCCTTATTTCCTTTATTGTTTAATACCATCTCCGGGGGGTGGGGGTGGGGGGGGGGCTTATTTGTTCATTACTATGTGATTTTCTGTTTTTAATATATAGGCCGGGCGGTTTAGTTGATCTAGGTGAGTGGGGGGGGGCATTTGCCTTATCCTACCTTATTTATTTCTTTTAGAGCGGGGTTGTTTCCCCTTTTTATTTTGTGTAATTATACTTAATTATTACCTGCTGAGACCATAACTTTATAGTTTTACATGTTTATACGTGGTATTATCATTACTAAATGTACCTAGGTGTAGGTGTGAGTGGGGGAGTACGGTACTCACCGTTAACTTTAGCTTTATAGTACACTTGAATTTTTCTATTTTATTATGGGGTGCCAGGGTCAAGGGTGGGGCACTGGTTGGGAGAGGATACGATGGGTTTTCAGATAGGAAGTGATGCCCCCTGGAAGCAAGGGGAAAAATCTCCTTTTAAATTTTCTTTTATTACTTAGAGATTTTTTTTTCTATATTGGTGCAAGTGTATTAAAGAATCTCTATTTTTGCGAATTTTCTACAGTCTTTGCTCGGGGTGTTTAGGATGGGTTTCTTCTTCCCACGGGTTCTTAGACTTGCCTGGACGATTATAGTTAGTCATTCGATTAAGTGGTGCATCTGGAATGTCAAGGGGAGTAATTCACCAATCTAAAGGAAGAAAATACTATCAAATCTCAAAAAAGAAAGGGTTGATATACCTCTCTTATAGGAGACACATTTACTGGATAAAGAACACTTAAAATTACAACAGGGTGAATTTGATCAGGCCTTCTTTTCATCTTTCAGTTCAAAAAGTAGGGGAATAGTCATTCTCATTCAGAAGAATCTCCCTTTCAAAATCTTAAATCAGGTAAAAGATGAATCTGGATTGGACATACTGATTAAAGCCCTTATAAATGGAGCAGGATATGGGATTTTGAATCCTTATTGCCCCCGACACATCCTTTCAAATTTACAATGGAAGCTTTCTCAAAACTGATGGTTCTCGGGGCTCGTTATACAATTATAGGGGGAGATTTTAATTGCATTATGGACCCGGAGATAGACAGGATACCCAAGAGTACTGCGGGTATATCCTCCAGGTCCAGGCAATTGGCATATTTGAATAAAGAGCTAGGATTAGTAGATGTGTGGAGGTGCCTCCACCCGCAAGGCAGAGATTTCTTTTTTTTTCTAATCCACATAAGTGTTACACTAGAATTGATATGTTTTTTGCCCCCTCGACCTTTTTGAATTCCGTATTATCCTTCAAAATAGGTAATATAATAATTTCTGATCAGGCTGCAGTGTATATGGAAATCAAGACTAGGAACAATGAGATGACCCCCCAACATTGGCGTATGGATTCTTTCTTAATGAAGGATAGTAAATTCGTAAAATATTTCTCTCAAGAATTAAAAACTTTTTTGGAAATTAATTCAGGTACTGCTAGTAACCCATCGATGATGTGGGAGACCATTAAGGCTTATGCACAGGGTCTGATTATTTCATACTCGGCGACCCAGAAAAAACTCAAGGGAGAACAACAGCGTCTACTCAAGGCTCGCTTCAAGGCAGCTGAGACAGTGTACGTTGATAGGCCCTCTGTTGCTAAATTACAAAGGATTATGGCCCTTAGGACAGCCCTGAATACAGTGCTTACCCAAACGGCAAAGAGGGAAATATTATTTGCAAAGCAAAGATTATATGAATTTGGCGCTAAACCTGGTAGATACCTAGCATTTTTCGCAAGGAAAAAGAAGGCCCCTCAAGCTATCATGTCCATCAGGGAAAGTGCTAGTACTCTGACTCACGATCATAAAAGGATCAACACAATCTTCAGAAAGTTTTATTCTGATTTGTATAAATCGCAGGATTGTGAAGATAGAGCCAGGAGGATGCAGTCCTTTTTTAAAAGCCTGGCCTTTCCTGATTTAACCCCGGAACAGGTATCGATCCTGAATGTTCCCCTGACAACCCAGGAAGTACTTGACACAATCAGGCAGCTTCAGAGCGATAAAGCACCTGTCGCAGATGGATTTCAGGTTGAATTCTACAAAGCGTTTGCAGGAGTATTAGCTGGTCCACTTATGGACATGTATAACTACTCGTATAGTTGGGGCTGCCTTCTGCCTTTGTTGAGAGAAGCGAATATCTCTCTCATTCTCAAAAAGGAAAGGACCCAGAGGATTGAGCATCATACAGACCAATGTCTTTTCTAAATGTAGATTTTAAAATTCTTTCTAAAACATTAGCATTGAGGCTGGAGAGGATATTGCCAATATCATCAAAGAGGACCAGGTGGGGTTTATCAAGGGCCGTAGGCCATCTAATAATATTAGAAGGGTTTTGAATGTGATTCAAGTTTGTCATCAGGAAAGAATACCTGGAATAGTAGTCTCATTGGACGCGGAGAAGGCATTTGACTGGGTTGAATGATCATACCTGTTCTATACACTGGAAAGGTTTGGCATTGGAAAGGTATTTGCTAAATGGGTCTCAACATTGTATAATGACCCCAACACTGTCATGATCACCAATGGTTTAGGCTCGGATAGCCTCAGTGTGGATGGGGCTGCCATCAGGGATGTCCTCTCTCACCGTTACTATTCACACTAATAGCTGAGCCACTAGCGGAAGCTATACAGGCTGACTCTAATATAACGGCCCTGAGGGTTGGCATGGGTAAACATAAAATTACCCTTTATGCAGATGATGTTCTTCTTTTTCTTAGTAATCCTTTGATGTCTGTGCCCCGCCTGATCCAAGTTATTAATTTATTTAGTGCATTCTCAGGTTACAAAATTAATTTCTCAAAATCGGAGGCCATGTCGATGGGTGGTCTCGCTAGTATGTCCCACTTATTGGATGGATCTCACTTTCCATTTTGGTGGTCTCTGGAAGGTTTCTTATATTTAGGTATTTTTATCACCCCAGTATTTGGTCAGCTGTACAAGGTCAATTTTGTGCATCTACTGGAAAGGTTAAGGCAAGACCTTCAACATTGTGGGAATCTTCCAATTTCTTGGCTAGGTAGAATAGCTCTAATTAAAATGAATGGGGTTTTCAACCGGGGCTCACAGATGCCACATTCAAATCCTGGAGGTCCAGGGGTATCTCCTGTTTAGGGGATCTGTTTGATGAGGGGGTCTTGATGTCTTTTGAACAGCTACACCAGAAATTTGGACTACCTAATGGAGACCTCTTTCGATACTTCCAAATTTGAGATTACATACAGAAGAAGACTATTAGATTAGATTACTTACAGTGTGGAAACAGGCCCTTCGGCCCAACAAGTCCACACCGCCCCGCCGAAGCGCAACCCACCCATACCCCTATATTTACCCCTTACCTAACACTACCGGCAATTTAGCATGGCCAATTCACCTGACTTGCACATCTTTGGACTGTGGGAGGAAACCGGAGCACCCGGAGGAAACCCACGCAGACACAGGGAGAACATGCAAACTCCACACAGTCAGTCGCCTGAGGCGGGAATTGAACCCGGGTCTCTGGCACTGTGAGGCAGCAGTGCTAACCACTGTGCCACCATGCTGTCCACTATGTTATTAGATAGCCTTTATAAATCAGATAGAGAATGTAGAGTGTTGAGGCCAATGGGTTTACCCTCGGTCAGCACTCTCTATCATTCATTACATCATGAAGTGTCGAAAGACATGGAACGTTTGCTTAGAACATGGGATCAGGAATTGGGGTTAGAAATATCCACAGAAATGTGGGATGGCATCTGGGAAAATGCCAGAAAAATCTCCATCTGTAATAGAACCCAGGCCATTCAATGAAAGATACGCCATAAAACTCATATAGCACCGGAACGATTGGAAACATTTAGGGCAGGAACATCTCCAGTGTGTCCCAAATGTAAAATAGAGGTGGGCACTCTCACACACTGCTTATGGACATGTCATAAGATCCGCAAATACTGGGTCAGAGTAGCAAATGCTTTGACAGAAATCTTGGGAACAGAAATTAGATTAGATCCAATATTTCTTCTCCTGGGCTTTTCGAGCTTGTCTTCCCTGGATGTGCACGGGACAAAATTATTTTCCATTCTCTCCTTTTGTGCAAAGAAAAATATCTTAGTAAACTGGGGAGCTGAGGGCCCTCCAGGACTTCTGAATTGGACCAGGTTAATCATGGAATGTATTCCCCTTGAATTCCTTACAAATATGTTGCACCAAAAAACTGAATTATGCTATAAAATATGGCAGTCCTTCCTGAATTATATAGATACAGATATTTCAGCCATTTTGTCAAGGGCTTTCATCTAGTTGTGTAAGCGGTTCTGGCTGGTCCGGGGGCCCTTGAGGGAAGAATCCCGCATGAATATGGGTTTTATTATGACTCGATGTTAATTCGTTCTGAGCATGTACTTCACTATTTAATTACTATGTTATCCTTTTTTTTCTCTTGAGTAATGTAAAATATTTTATTATACACTCTGGTTAGTTATAGGTTAACTTAGTAGTTAGTTGAGTTTTGTTTTCTCTTTTCTTTATCTTTTCTTTTTGTTTGATAGGTTTTGGTTATTATTTATTTAATATTTAATTGTATATTAATGTTTGTATTTGTGTTTTTTATTTTGTAAGTTTGTAAAAACATGTTAAATCTTCAATAAAAATATCTATTAATAAAAAAAATGCAAAATGTGTTCTTCATCTTTTTGTTTTTGCATTTCTTCATCCCCCCCATCCCCTAGCTGAGAATCAAACCACTCTCAGCAGTACTACATCATTCATTCACCTTGTCATAGGTCAAAAGACAACTTAGTCCCCAATGACCATCTAAAAAGCAAAGGGTCACTTGGCTAATGAAGAAATTATCTAACCTCTTCTTAATTGTCCCCATATGGATAATGAGAACATCCAAACACTGATTTATTTTCACTCAGCTGTCCTCTATCACTCTGGAAAATGTCATGTCACTGCAAGAGTTCGGCTGATGACAGGCGTTAACGGTATGATGTATTCATGTTGGGCCGATTATGGGAAAGACACAAATGTATGGATGGAAACCATGAATAAAGATATTATTTTGGATGTGAATGTGTCCACATGTTTTCTCTGAAATATTTGCAAGAGGTCCCAAATATAATTCCAAAAGCTAAGACCTGCAACCGTTGAAAATCAATATTGGACATTGAATTTTCAAGTCATATTTTCAGCTCAAAAGGAGGCCAATGTTGGCTCGCCACAGCAATTTATTCCGTCGCCCTTTTCCGTAGCCCTAAAAATATTCTTTTCTTCAGATGATTATTCAATTCCCTTTTGAGGGCCACAACCGAATTTTTCTCGAAAACAAATTGTGCTTTCCAGGTCAAAGCCAGTCACTGCAAATTCCATGTGTCCTGATGATTCTTTAATCAATCTGCTTAAACCTTGATGCCTGGGAACAGTTTCTTGCCATCCAATCTTTGAATCCCCCATCTCTCCTCAAAGGAGAACAATCCTATTTTCTTCAATCCAGCTTGGCATCTTTAGTCGCTCATCCCTGCAACCATTTAATGGATTTTTTTATCACCATCTCTGATGTCCTCAGGTCCTTCCTATGATGTGAGCCCAGAATTGAACATAATGCACCAGTTGAGGTCATGCCAGAGTTTTGTAAAGATTCCTACTCTCTTCCTTGCTTTTGGACTCTGTAGACAAAGTCCAAATAACTGCAAAATTAATTGTGGATAGGGACCATTCAAGGGTCTTGTGGTGCAGTGGTAGCATCCTTGTCTCTGAGCCAGGATTCCCAGATTCAAGTCTCACCACAAGAATTGATAACCAAGGAAAATGTTTTCATATCATGCTCAAAGGTTGAGCAGCAAACTAGAAATCATTCTAACACACATCAAAGGCAGGGAAGGGGAGTGAGAGAGATTCCTAATCAGCCAAATGATTGAACGAAAATTGAACCTCTACCATGACTATTCATACCTCTGGGCTACAACATACTTGTCAAAGTAAATGTTGCCACAACAACTTGGAACCCTTGCGTTGATGTGCGTATGTCTGTGTCTGTATGTCTCAGTTTACACAGTTGGCTAACTCGGGTTTGCAATCTGCCTCTGTCGGAAATCGCAGGGCTGTAGGTTGGATCCGTCTTCAGATGGAGCACACAAGAAAAAGGGACCTTTTGTGGATCCTGGTGTCACACTTGTTGGCATTGCACCCACCTCAGGTCCTTCAAGGAGGCAGTCTCCCAGTTGGAGAGTTTGTAGCATTGGAAAGTGCCAACTCACCAGTGGAGGTGAAGTAGAGGGAACCCCCACCCCCATCACTCCCCACTCCACTATCCCACATCCACACACCCCCCTCGCAGAACGTAATGTGAGGTGTGCTCTGAAAATGTGCTTAAATACCCATGTCGAAGGCAGAGGGCATTCACATATACAAATTGCTTGCCCACTGCTACCAGGTTTGTAGTCATTGCCGTTAGTCCACTCCATCTGGCAACATTGACCTGAGGTACAAACCCAATGGGCTACCGACCCAACAGCCACAAGTCAAACCTACTCCAGTATTGTTGGGACAAATAAGATTCCATCTTGTCTCTGTTTATAAAGTACAGTCCTCTGTCCTCTCTTAACCACTTTCTCAACCTGCCTTATCACCTTCAATGATTTGTGCCAAATATATCTCCAGGTGTCTGTCTTCCTGTTTCCTGATTCGGATTGCAGCCTTTTTCCTTTATATTGCCTATTCTCATTCATCCTATCAAAATGGATCACTTCATACCCCTCATTAAATCACATCTGCTTTCTGTCCACCTATTCCAGCACCCTGTACCTTTCTGAAATCTATCAACTATCTTATTCACATTTCACTACCAAGTTTTGAATTACTCGCAAATGTTGAAATTTTACCTTATGTACCCACATCTAGGTTAATCATAGATATTTTAAGGAATAGTCATCCTCATACTACCTTCTTCTAGCCCAATGAACAGCAATTCATCACTCCTCTGTATTTCTCTGTCAGTCAGGCAATTTGATATCCAAGTTGTCAAAAACCCCTTTGATTTTACAGGCTTCAACATAACTACTGAATATATTATGTGGCATTTTTTTGTAAGTCTATATACACCACATCTAGCCTCTCTGCTTAAAAAAAAATCCTCCCTTTCCTCATGAAGTTAATGAAATGTAGTTTGCCCTTCATACATCTGTGCTTGTTTTCCCTAATTAATTCACGCCATCAAAGTGACTGTTAATTTTATGCCATAAGTCCATAAGATGGACAAGCTGAAGTAAACCATTTTAATCCATCATGACTACTTGAACATTCACTGAAATCATGGAATGATTTGATCATTCTCAACCCCATTTCTCTTTTTTTACTTTTAATTCCAGTGCATTAATTCTTAATTACATCATTGATTAAAATTCTGTCCATCCCAGCTTGAATATAATTAAAACACAGCTACATTGGTCCACAGTGGCAAAGAGTTCCCCAGAGACCCTATCTTCTGAGAGAATAAATTTCAGTCATCTCTTTCTTAAATTGGTGACCCATGATTCTGAAATTTTGCCCTCTGCTCCGAGACTCTCCCACAAGGTGATACAATCTCGCAGGATCTACCATTTCAAGCCCCTTTAGAATCTTACATGTTTCAATAGGTTGCATTTCATTTTTCGAAGCTTTAATGGGTACAGGCCCAACCTACTCAACTTCCCCTCACATTCACACAGACCCTTTCTCATACACAAGCTCTCTCTCACACACACATACACCCTCATACTCACACACATATCACACATGCACCCTCTCACAGGCTGATATCCCACTACACTCACACACATACAAATACACATACTCTCTCATAGACACACCCCTACATGAACACACTCACTCGGTCACCCCTGCAGGCACACATATATAAGTTTGTGGGGTGAATTTGCACTTGCAGAATTACATTATATTTTGCTCAAAAACTGCATTATTCCATGTAAGATTATGTAAATCCAACTTTAGAAATAAAATCAATCTGACCTAACATTCAGACATAAACAGACTTTAACCTCACACCTTCAATGCATTATCTGAGTTGAGATGACACCTGTTGTTAAAGCTATCTTGAGAATGTAACTTTTAAAAAGTTCTGGGATATACATATGAAGGAACCAATACCAACATGATCATTCTAAATGATGAAAGCGTTAAGCTAAATTTATTTACTATTGCATTCCATGACACTGCAATCCTGTTGCTATAAATCCTGTGTCTTATGAATCTGCTCCACAACCATCTGATGAAGCAGCACTTTTCAGGTCCCTTTTAAATCTTTCCCTCTCACATTAAACCCATGTCTTCTGGTCTTGGATGCCCTGGGAAAAAGAGTTTGACTATTCACCCAATCCATGTCCTTCATGATTTTATAAACCTCTACAAAGTCACCCCTCTGCCTCCCGTGCTCCAGGGAAAACAGCCCCAGCCTATTAAGCCTCTCTCCATAGCACAAGCCCTCCAATCCCAGCAACATCCTAATAAATATTTTCTGAACCATTTCAAGTTTAATTTTTCCTATCATGGGAGGCCAGAATTGAATATTGTATTCGAAAAATGGCCTCATCAATGTCCTGTACAGCTGCCATATAGAGTCACAGAGTCATAGAGATGTACAACATGGAAACAGACCCTTTGCACCAACCTGTCCATGCCGACCAGATATCCCAATCCAATTGCTAGTCCCACCTGCCAGTACCTGTCCCATATCCGTCCAAACCCTTCCTATTCATATACCCATCCAAATGCCTCTTAAATGTTGCAATTGTACCAGCCTCCACCACTTGCTCTGGCATCTCATTCCATACACGTACAACTCTCTGTGTGAAAAAGTTGCCCCTTAGGTCTCTTTTATATCTTTCCCCTCTCACTCTAAACCTATGCCCTCTAGTTCTAGACTCCCCAGCCCCAGGGAAAAGACTTTGCCTATTTACCCTATCCATGCCCTTCATATTTTTGTAAACATCTATAAGGTCACCCTTCAGCCTCCAATGCTCCAGGGAAAACAGCCCCAGCCTGTTCAGCCTCTCCCTATAGCTCAAATCCTCCAACCCTGGCAACATCCTTGTAAATCTTTTCTGAACTCTCTCAAGTTTCACAACATCTTTTCGATAGGAAGGAGACCAAAATTGTACGCAATATTCCAACAGTGGCCTAACCAATGTCCTGTACAGCCACAACATGACCTCCCAACTCCTGTACTCAAACTCTGACCAATAAAGGAAAGCATATTAAACGCCTTCTTCACTATCCTATCTACCTGCGACTCCACTTTCAAGGAGCTATGAACCTGCACTCCAAGGTCTCCTTGTTCAGCAACACTCTTTAGGACCTTACCATTAAGTGTATAAGTCCTGCTAAGATTTGCTTTCACAAAATGCAGCACCTCGCATTTATCTGAATTAAACTCCATGTGCCACTTCTCAGCCCATTGCCCCATCTGGTCCAGATCCTGTTGTAATCTGAGGTAACTCTCTTCGCTGACCACTACACCTTCAATTTTGGTGTCATCTGCAAACTTACGAACTGTACCTTTTATGCTCGCATCCAAATCATTTATGTAAATGACAAAAAGTAGAGGGCCCAGCACCGATCCTTGTGGCACTCCACTGGTCACAGGCCTCCAGTCTGAAAAACAACCCTCCACCACCACCATCTGTATTCTACCTTTGAGCCAGTTCTGTATCCAAATGGCTAGTTCTCCCTGTATTCCATGAGATCTAACCTTGCTAATCAGTCTCCCATGGGGAACCTTGTCGATCACCTTACTGAAGTCCATATAGATCACATCCACTGCTCTGCCCTCATCAATCTTCTTTGTTACTTCTTCAAAAAACTCAATCAAGTTTGTGAGACATGATTTCCCATGCACAAAGTCATGTTGACTGTCCCGAATCAGTCCTTGCTTTTCCAAATACATGTCCATCCTGTCCCTCAGGATTTCCAACAACTTGCCCACCACTGAGGTCAGGCTCACCGGTCTATAGTTCTCTGGCTTGTCCTTACCACCCTTCTTAAACAGTGGCACCATGTTTGCCAACCTCCAGTCTTCCGGCACCTCACCTGTGACTATTGATGATATAAATATCTCAGCAAGAGGCCCAGCAATCACTTCTCTAGCTTCCCACAGAGTTCTTGGGTACACCTGATCAGGTCTTGGAGATTTATCCACTTATAACCATTTCAAGACATCCAGCACTTCCTCCTCTATAATATGGACATTTTGCAAGATGTCACCATCTATTTCCCTACAGTCTATATCTTCCATATCCTTTTCCACAGTAAATACCGATGCAAAATATTCATTTAGTATCTCCCCCATTTTCTGTGGCTGCACACAAAGGCCACATATGACATCTGAACTCCTACACTCAACACACTGACCAATGAAGGCTAGTGTCTGACCTCAAACAATAACAAGACATATTACAGGAAATAAATTGGGAGCCCAGCAGTATGTTGTAAAGACAAGAATCTTTCCTTCTATATTAGCAAAGCAAAGCAGCTGGTCATCTACTTCAGGACTTTCCCTGTCTGTATCAATATGCTGAGGTGAAGATGATAGTTTTAACTTTCTAGGAGTAAATATCACCAACAATCTGTCCTGGTCCATCCACGTTGATTTCTCTACTTCCTTAGAAGGCTAAAGAAATTCCAGTGACACCAACTGATTTTTATAGATGCATGATAGAATCCATCCCATTCAGATGCATCACAGCTTGGTATGGCAACTGCTCTGCCCAAGACCACAAGAAAGTTACAGAGAGATGTGATTGCAGCCCTGTCCATCGCAAAAACTTGCCTTCCATCCATTGACTCTGTCTATACTTCCCGCTGCCTCAGGAAAGCAGCCAACATAATCAAAGACACCTCCCACCCTGGTTATACACTCTTTCACCCTGTTCATCAGGTAGAGGATACAAAAGTTTGAAAACATGTCCCAACAGAATAAAGAACAGCTTCTTCCCCACTTTTATCAAACTTATGTACAGGACATTGGTTAGGCCACTGTTGGAATATAGCATGCAATTCTGGTCTAGTTCCTATCGGAAAGATGTTGTGAAACTTGAAAGGGTTCAGAAAAGATTTACAAGGATGTTGCCAGGGTTGGAGGATTTGAGCTATAGGGAGAGGCTGAACAGGCTGGGGCTGTTTTCCCTGGAGCATTGGAGGCTGAGGGCTGACCTTATAGAGGTTTACAAAATTATGAGGGGCATGGATAGGGTAAATAGGCAAAGTCTTTTCCCTGGGGTTGGGGAGTCCAGAACTAGAGGACATAGGTTTAGGGTGAGAGGGGAAAGATATAAAAGAGATCAATGGGGCAACCTTTTCACGTAGAGAGTGGTACGTGTATGGAATGAGCTGCCAGAGGATGTGGTGGAAGCTCGTAGAATTGCAACATTTAAGAGGCATTTGGATGGTTATATGAATAGGAAGGGTTTGGAGGAATATGGGCCAGGTGCTGGCAGGTGGGACTAGATTGGGTTGGGATATCTGGTCTGCATGGACGGGTTGGAGCGAAGGGTCTGTTTCCACGCTGTACATCTCTATGACTCAATGACCTCTCATATATTAGACTTGATCTTCCTCTGCACCTTCTTTATTGCTGTAACAGTATCGCTGCACTCTGTTCTACTAATCCTGATATACTTATGATTTGTCTGGATAGCACACAAAGCAATACTTTTCATTTTATTTCAGTACATGTACAATAATAAATCAAATCACAATTCACTGGTGATTGATCCCTCTAAGAGGAAATGTTTCTACCTATTCATCCAATACTGCTGTTCTCATGATATTTTCCTTCCCTTCTGCCTGCTGAATTCAGATGCTAACTTATGTGATTCATGCACAAACACCCCAAATCTCTTTGTGCTATAGCTTTTCTCTATTTTATAAATATTCGGGGCTTCTTTTCTTCCTTTCAAAATAGCCTCACATTCTTACACATAATATTCCATCTGCCAGGTTTTTGCCCATTCATTTCACTGCAGACTCTTCATGTCATCCTCACCACCTGCCTTCCCACCTATTTTTGTTTCTCGTGTGAATTTGCTGATAGTACACTGACTTCCCTCAATCAAGGTATTAATCTATAATTTAAATACTTGCGCATGGCACCAGCATCAATTCCTGTGATGTGCCATCCCACTCCATATTTCACTTATCCTGAAAACCCACATTGCTTATGCTTATGCTTTTTTAATTCATTCATGGGATTTAGACATTATGTTTGACCCATCGCTAATTGCTCATCCTAAATACCCTTGAGAAGATGTTGCTGAACACCTTTTTTGAACTGTTCCAATCCATTTGGTTTAGGTAGACTCACAAATGTCAGCAGGAAGGGTGGTCCAGGCATTTGACCCAGAAACACTGAAGGAACAGCAACATATTTCTAAGTCAAAATGGTCAGTGACTTATGGGGTTGCTTGAATTTGTTTAGTGTACCCATGTATCCATTGCCCTTATCATTTTAACTGGAAGTGGTTGTGTGCTGAGAAGGTCCAGATTAAGGAGCCTTGATGAATTTCTACGGTGTGTTTTGTGGGTGGTACACACTGTTGGTATTGAGCATTGTTGTTGGAGGGAGTGGATGCTTCTTGTTGTGACATTATAGCTTTAAGAGGTGTATTTTGTCCTAGTTTTTTCTTTAAAGAGAGGCTTTAAGCCTTAGGTACAGGGCAGTATCTTCCAAACCTATAAGATAAACAGCTTGTGAGGCCTTGTTTTTAAAGTTGGAACAATAGAAGCAGCGCAAATAGGTGGAATCAGGCTCCCAGAGAACCAGGATTTTAATTCAACTTTTAATTGTTGTTGGGGCTTTGAATCTGGTCATGGAAGCTGCTACATCTCTTTCTCTCTTCAATTGTTGTAAAAACCCATCTGGCTCACTAATATCCTTCAGGGAAGGAAATCTTCCATCTGTAGCTGTTCTGGCCTACATGTGACTCCAGACCCACAGCAATGTTGTTGACTCTTAAATACCCAATGGGCAATTATGGATGAATAGGAAATGCTGGTCTAAACAGTAATATCCACAACTAATGAACCAATAAAAAAAAGTAGGTCTTATGTCCAGCCTCCAACAGTGCTGACACCAGAAAATATGGGTCATTTGAAAAGAAGTGAAAAAGTGCTCCCAGACTATTTTTCAAAATTCCTTTTAATGGTTGATGTACAGTACCTCAATTAAGATTAATCCAGATTACCATATTCTGTTTTAGCCCCCCATATTCTCTTTTTGTGTGATCTAAAGGCCCTTTCAGGTGTTTAAACGAGTTCCTCTAGTATGACAGCTAATTTTAAAAGCTTTACTTACCATCATTGGCTTACTGTCGCAAAATATGGATCTTGGAGAGATTTCATTGAGGTTTTCAAAATAATGACCAGAACTAGACTGTTTCTGTCGCTAGATTTTGAATGTGGGAGATCCATGGAATGCACAGTGAGGTTACATCAGCATGGTACTAATTACGTTGAACATCAAGACGTTCTTAATTTCACAGAGGGACACTGACATTTGGGACAATGTGTTGGCTTGTTCAGTGAGTAGGAATTCACTGCCAACAATCAAAAGGGAGCTAGGTGAGGTTCTGGCCATATGTGAATTCAAAAGGTAGACTCATTGTCCCTGTGGTCAGCTGGAATCCAATTTATTCGCCTTTGGATAGTTGAAGAGAAATTATCCTGTAATTACCGTTGCCCTGAAATCAACTGAGGATTTCCTGAAAATCTGTTTAATTGTCTCTCTGCGGAGATTATGTGGCTGTTAATGGAAGCATTGAGATTATGATGCTTGTTTGAACAAGACTGTATGAAACATGCTTGATAGACCAGTTGGTATTTCTGACACATTATTTTGTATATTTATTTTATCAAACAAATGTAAAACAAGTACTTATAAAATGATGATTGTCCTCAAGTGGATTTAAATGTTGTACTGATATCCAGTTGAACTGAAGGAAGTTTGGGTAGAAGTTAATTTTACCTGTTTGGAACAATACATCATAGTGGACAATTTTTCAAATGTGCAATCATAATGCAAATTTTCACTGATTCAAATCATATCCCAAAATATTGCAGGTGCACAACTGTCCATGATTGGATAGACATGGTGCCTTTTCCTCACCTTACTTATCATTTTTTCATCTGCAGGGTCACTTAGCTGGTTAGCTGGTTTATGACGCAGAAAGATGCCAACATTATGAGTTCAAATCCCATAGCCATAAAGGACTCCCCTTCGCAACCTTCCTCAACCCTGAGGCATGGTGACCCTCATGTTAAGCTATCACCAATAGTCTCTCCCTCTCTGATGGAACTAGGGTGACTTTACTGTTGTCTATCATGTGTTGCATATTTACACAATTTTGTTAGTGGCATACCGGTTGCGAAAGCAACCTTTCCAAACAAAACACAAGCACAACAGAATCAAAAAGAGGATTTCATACTATGTAAAACACCCTCAGCAAAATAAATTGTATGATGCATTTGGCCTTCCTACTTTTGGTGAAGAATTGTCATGGAGGGGCAAGGTCCCAGTGAAGCCATACTCATCTGTCGCTTGGGTTTAATTGCTGATGTGATATTTTAGTTCACTGTACTTGGTCTGCAAAAGTTGAAATTATTTTGCAATATTTATAATTAGGTTAACAGCACTCTTGTTCAAAGTATTGTCTACTCTTTTATGATCTCTGACTTCAACTTCCAAAGTGCACCCCATCTCTCACTCATCCAAAATTCTGCAGTTCATATCCTAAGCCCCACCAAGACCCATTGCTCCATCATCTCTGTGCTTGCTGACCCACATTGATTACTGGTTAAACCCACCTCAATTTTAAACTCCTTAAACTTCTGTGCACATCCATCCAATGACTTTCACAATGCCTATTTCTATATTTCATCAGTAATTCGTATATTTGAAAGACTCAATCTCAAGCTATTGGCCTTAAGTCATTCCTTAATTGTGGATTTTCAATTTTTCTTTGTTCACTAGTCAAACATAAATACTTTTCATTTATAAAACGACTGTCGGACACATCGTTGAAGGAGCATATTGACTGCAAACTTGAGGCAGAGTTAACTCTTACCTTCTACCTTTTTTCTTATTTCTGCTCTCGAGCACTGTGATTGTGCAGGGTCATTGATTTATGTGAGCATTGTGCTCGAACCAACTTTGTTTAACCTTCTGCCAGATGGTATATAGACTTCAGAAACTTGCTGTCTGGTAGAAGCACAAATGGAAAAAGAAGTCCAGTTTGGGAATCAGTTGGCTGTAGGATACTAAAGCAGTAAGATACTAAAGCATGTGGCTGGTAGCATGGCTGAGTGGTCTAATGCACTGGGTTAAGGACCCAGTCTCTAAGGAGGTGTGTGTTTGAATTCCACCACTTCCACTTGCGCGGACGCTTGTGGGTGGCATGGTGGCCAAATGGTTAGCACTGCTGCCTCACAGCAGCAGGGACCCGAATTTGATTCCACCTTTGGTGACTGTCTGTGTGGAGTTTGCATGTTCTCTGCATAGGTTTCCTCTCAATGCTCTGGTTTCCTCCCCACAATCCAAAGATGTGCACATTAGGTGAATTGGCCATGCTAAATTGCCCAAGTGTTCAGGGGTGTGTAGGTTAGGTGTGTTAGTCAGGAGCAAATATAGAATAGGGGAATGGGTCTGGGTGGGTTACCCTTCAGAGGGTCAGTGTGGACTTGTTGGGCTGAAGGGCCTGTTTCCATACTGTAGGGATTCTAATTCATTTCAATGACTATGGTTGAAACATGCTGTCCATTTCATAAAACTGAGTGCATTTGGGCAGAGATAACAATTTGCTGCAGTTTGTCTATTTGATTGCTATCAATAAATCTTATAACCTAAAACATGGGGTTCAGAAAAAACTTGCTTTACAAATAGGGTATGGTCAATGAAAGAAGGGATTTTTTTTTTTGCAAAGATGCAGACCAGACCTGGATCTTGAATTTTCTTTTAAAGGAATGGGAGATGGAATGAAACAATTATTTTCTTTTTGTAGATAGTTGGAATTATTTAAATGGTGTTATTTAGAACTTTTTTGTCATTTTGGAATATTGTAGATTGCTTCACCTACTGTTGTGGAAGTTGTCATAGTTATCAAAATGTGAGCAGAGTTTTTCGAGGAGATTGTTGGATTGTTGTAGCTGCCTTAGTGAGCTGGAAGCTTTTATTAGGAAGATTTATTTTCTCAGCTCTGTAGATATGTAGCATCAGTCAGGCAGAGCAAGAGCTGTGTAATTCTAATAACTTTAGATAAAGACAGCGTGAAGGTGGTATACACTGTCATTGATGTCTTTTTCACTTTTTGTCATAATTTTGCCAGGAAGGAAAATCAGTTCAGGGATATGATAAAACTAGGTAGCTATGCACTGCAAAATGGTGCCGAGAGACCTCAGTGATTTCAGTCACCTATTTTGGTACCCCAGGCAAGTGTACAATGCCCCATGGAAGAATAAAACACCAAGTTCAAAAGGATGAGGCACCCTTACAAACATTTGGAAGACTGCTTCAAATAAGCCTTTTAAAATGCAATATTGGGTGACATCTACAATAATTATCAAGTTTAAATCACTAAGTAAGAAATGTCAATTTTTGAAACTGGTTGCCTTTTGTGTTAATGTACCACTACCTATTTGATATACATTATACACATAATGTATCGGGACAAAAGAAAGTGATAGACACATGTTCAACCTGGATTTATGTCAAAAGTAAAAATACAGGAGGTACAACCCAAACTCAGAGAAGAAAATTGACATTTTCTAAGGAGTAGTGCATGACGAACTACAGACAGACAAGGCCCACAATAGCAGAAAACTATTAAACGTTCATGCAAGTCTTCAAGTTCATTTCAGTGACGGTCACTGCTCTATCAGTGACTCTCAAAGTGACAGGTGCAATCCATTTCTAGGCACCTTAAAGCAATTATTGTGACATTGTCCTATCATCTATGTCCACCAGACTACCTGACTTGATTGATACGCTGGTGATGAAGGTTAGTAAATGCAGTCGTCTCTGAACTGCAGACTTTCAACTACGCAAAGGTGTCCCATATTGCTGGGTTTGACCACGTGGTGAATGTGATGATTCCTCCCTGTACTGAAATGTGATAGCTTCCATTGCATCCAAAGATGCACATCAACTTCCATTGCCAGTTGTTAGCTAAGCCAGCATGAACATCAAGCGCACATAACTATATCCTGTTTAGTCAAACTTTTACTCCTAATAACTTTGAACCACTATGTTGTAAGGTCAATGTTTGAGTAGGAATAGGACCAACCTAAAAGTTGAAGTTATGATCCTTTTTATATAAGTACTAATGTTGCCAGCAAGAAATATACACAATCCATTTTAAATAACAATAAATTTTCAACATGCACAAAGAATAGTTGTGCTTTCTGGACAGTTCTGAAAATGATCATTTCATATTAATTAGCCAAAGTGTGCAAGAATATTTGTCGACGTAATTGGGTCGTGAGGACAGAATTCAGCTCAATCACTCCAAGAATGTGTTTCCTGTCTATGGTCAAGAAAGGATGTTGTTCACAGCAACAGAATCTGTGAGTCTGCAGGGGGACCTGTACTGGAATTATAGAATCCACTTTACTGCAAAAGACATCATTCACAACAGATTTTAGGAGTCTGTATCATGGTGATGTTAATCAAAGGGAACAAATTGCCACATACTTGTATTTGCTAGTCTATTAAGTACATAACAAAAAAAGGTACAGAAAAGAACCTTAAGGTCCCTCATGCATTGTCCACCATTCAATTCCATCAAGATTATTTATTTGAGCTCGGGTCCCCACATCCCTTTGTTTTACTGAAGGATCAAAAATCCATCAATCTCAGACTTAAATATACTCAGCAGTAGAATATCCATAGCCCTCTGGATAGACCTTTTAGAAGATTCACTGGAAAGAATTGTCTCCTCATCATAGCCCTAAATGATCACTATCTTAACCTGGCATTGCATCCTAGCAACTAAATTTCCCATCAACTTCTCACTGTCTATCCTCTCACACCTTTTTAGAATCTTTCATGTTTCACTGCGATTATCTCTGAATTCTTCAAAATTCCAAACAGTATAGGCCAAATTTACTCAGCCTGTCATCCGTATGGAAAACCATATTACTGCAGGAACAAATCTGAAGAATATTCATTTGAACTTGTGATCTCAACTTTTGTAGTTTATATATATTCTAATATAAATTTTTGTAGGTTTGTGTTTTTTTTAGTTCTTGAGCTAATAATGTGGGATTTTTGTGTCTCAAGGCATCAATTAACTTGGGAGTATTTCTGTAGCTATAGTGATTTCATTCAATTCAGTTTTTAGGGCCTGTCTTTAGAATTAATAGAGTTTGTTTGTACCACTAGTGGAATTTTATTTACCTTACATTGCTTTGTGACACAGCCACATAGATTTTTTGTTTTATTCTGATTTTTGGATAATCCTTTGAAGTCCTTTAATGATGATGATGACTGTACAAACCAATGATCCTGAGAAAGAGAAGACATAGTGAAACTAGATTACTTTGGAGTAAACAGTTAGCATTAATTACAGACCAGAAATATTGGGATAAAACCCTGGAGATGTTCCTTGAAGCTGAGAACATTTAGGTTCAGGTGTATACTAGCTCAAGGAAGAAGCTGTCTGCAGTTCCAGTCTATAAGGTAGAGTCATAAGTGAATTAAGTCCATTAAATGTTAGAAACATGAACTCTGCTGGGAGCATGTATAAGTGATGTTTTTGGATAGTGTACCAAGAGTCACTTTTGTGTACAAAAGTTGTTTTTCTCTCCCTATAAAATGATTTTCTGCAACTTATGAGAGTATAGTTTTAAATGTCTTAAGAATCTTTTAATTTATATTATAAGTAGATAGTTTGGTTTATTTGATTTCATTTTCATTTCTTGCTTTATTATCAAAACAAGATCTGCAGCTTTGTGTACTTATCACTTTATTAAACCAAAACAAAACATGATGTCTCAAGCCTGGTCTGGGATCTGATATGTCTGGCAATAACATCAGCTTGGATGATAACACTGTACAATACAAGGATATTCTTCCTTAACCAAAAGAAAAAGGCAAAAACTTCACAAAACTGCTGCAAGTGTGGTCTCACTAAAGTCTTATAAAATTGTAGCAAGTCTTCCTTATTCTTGAACTCCAAACACCATGTAATAAAGGTGAACAAACCATTTGCCTTAATGATTGCAGCTGTCCCTGCTTGTGAAATTACTGTGTTCCTGATTCGAGTACAACAAAGTCTGTCTGAATGTTAACATTCAGAAATGTAATGCATTCTCACACTGAAATACCAGGATAAAACAGTAATACTTGGAAATGTATATCCCTGCAATATTGAAGGCACGTTTCGAGGTATACAAGAAGGCTTTGAGTAGTATGTATCAATCTGGTTTTTCCTTCCTGGTTATAAAAATTATTTTGTTTTGCTATTCTTGTTATAAGATTGTCAACTTGAAAATGCTCCCACTTATGCCTACTCACTATTTCCTGTTCAGTAACCAATCCTTCACTCGTGTTAATATTATACCTGGAGGTCTTGTAGTGCACTGGTAGTGTTCATACCTCTGGGCCAGAACTTGGGGGTGCAAATCCCACCCTAGTGTTTCATAACCATGGAAGGTGCATCATAGCCTGACCAAACAGGTTGATCATTGATCTTTAAGGCTCCTAAGAGTGGAAGAGTTTTCTGGTCAGCCAGAACTCTATAATGGCTGTAGGCAACAGCTTGCCTACATTAAAAGACTCTATCCACGGGGTCCTTGGCATTAGCAAGCGTCAGCCTCATTCTGAAAAACTACTCACAAACACATTACCATCCAATCCATGAGGTTTTACCTTTGCATATTAATCTTTTGAGTGCCATTTAATCAAAGGGTTTTTGGAAGCCTAAGTTTACTAACTACCTATAATGGCTTCCATTGAGAACTACTCAACCCAAATAGTTATATCCTCAGGAGGCTTTATTAAATTTGTCAAATATGAGTTCCCTTTTTTAAAATTAGGTTGACTTTCTCTGGTCATACTGTGATTTTCCAAATGTGTTGTTAAGACTTCCTTGATAATTGATTCTAACATTTTTATGATGTCAGGCTTAACTGGCCACTAGCTCCATGTATTCTGTCTCCATCCATACTTTAACAGCACTGTTGCTTTCTCCAACTTCCAACAACAGGGACCATTCTCAAATCTAAGGATTTTAGAAATCATAACTGGCATATTCTCTACTCTGGTGAAACACCTCTTTTAAATCCTTAGATGCAGATAATCAGATACCAGGGATTTGTCACCTTTCATTCCTAAAGTGCCTTAAATATTTTATCTCACCTGATGATGATTATCTTAAGATCCTCATTCTCAATTAGCTCCTAGGTTAGTTTATTAGTTAGTTCGAGAAAAGGAACAGGAAGTGACTTCACCACAGGAAATACCATCACCACAGGAAATGACATCACCAACCCAAAGAAACCCAAATATATAAATAGAAAGCAGGAACTTTCAGTATTGCTTCGCCTGAGGCCCACTGAAGATGCTACCTAGTAGGATAAGAAATGTCTGGAAATGAACCTTTCAGCTCAGCGAGCAAGCCTACATTCAAAACCTCAACCTGGCATACAAATCTTCTCAAAGCTCATTAGTTTATTTCTTCTATATTGTTTGTGTCTTTACTATGAATACAAACATAATGTACAGTACTTGTTCCATGTCTCAGACTGCCTTTTCCTCATTTCCCAATTGTATTTTCTCCTGTTTTTGGATCTAAGGGATCAATATTTACTTTTTTTAATACCTGTACCAGCTCTTACAATTTGTTTTTTATTATTCTTGGTCAGTTTACTTTCATGCTATTTTGCTTTTCCCTTGACATTTTGTTAGCTGTTTTCTGATTACTAAAATATTCCCAATCCTCAGCCTTACTATAATTCTTTGCAACATTATAAGCCTTGTCTTTTCATCTTGTACAGTACAGCATAGAATTCTTTTATTAAAAAAAACTAAATCTACAACAGTTCTTTTACTGGTACAAGTACAAACAGTAGAGAACTTTAAAATACAAAGACTAAAAACAGTTTAGTTCAGTACCTCAGCACAGCACTCTTTTAAAGAAAAAGTCTTTGTCATGGTTAGTCACTGGAATGGTTTTCTAAACTCCTTCCAGATCCAGATGTGATGCCTCAAACTTTTCAGCTCTCAGGTGAAGAGGATTGAACTTAAGGTTATTCACCTAAGTCATTGGTTGGTTTATTTTCAAAGAATCCCTTTCCTTATGAATCCCTTTCTCCCAAATCCAAACGTGCTTCTGTTTTAAATGGAGCCAATTTAATCAGGCTTCTTTAATTATTAAAAAGGGTAATTTTATTCATCACTAATGATGAAATAGAATAGAAATGCAACACCCAGACTCTCAGGATTGGAATAACAGATTTAAGTTTTAAAAAGAAGATTTATAGATCAGTCTCTGCATTGTTCATAAAGAGCAGATCGTTAAACTTCGCAGCGATTGTAGTAGATATTACCAGTAACATGAGTAGTTAAACAGTCAATTTCAAGATTCTTGCCTTTGGAGTGCAATTGAAACTCTTTCACACTGGTTCCTTTTGAGAATGGCTGACTTGCAGCACTTGGAGTGAAACAGAATTTCTTTCATATTTTCTTTACCTGCATAGCAGGGGTATACAGTTGGCTTCTATCAGAGCTGTGATTTTCACAGCACATTTGCCCACACACTAGGAGAGCAGGTTACGAACACAGACAGACCATGTTTGTACCTTGCTTTTACTTCCAGCCCTTGTGTACTCTTGAAGGGTGGAAAACGCAAGTATGTTTCTTACCCAGCCAGCTGTCTTTTTTCCTCAGCACATTCAAAGCTCAAGATATTCCCAGGAGATTACAACTTGAGTTTGGAGAACATCTTCTCTCTTCGAAATTTCTTTGACACTTCTTCATTCCAGAATTCCTCTCTCCAGGCAGCAATTGAATTTGTATTTGCAATCAACTTTTGACTCTATGGCCTTTTATTAAATAAACATGTAATTCAAATTGCATATGCCCACAAGTGATCTTATCTAATGATCCATAGACATAACATCTACAAAGCAGTGTGCAGACTCAATAATGCCAACTCCATCAGCACAACTGGCCACCTTTCACATGAATCAATGGAGCAACTCATATGATTACATGAGAGGCAAATGACATGAAATACAACCAGGAAGTAAGGGACGTTCAAGTAGAGGACAGAAGACATCAAAAGGAAGCAACTTTACAGCAAAACATATTTTAAAAGGGTAACTTAAAACAAGTACTCCCTACATTATCATTAACCTCTGCATTATATTGTGAGTGGATCTTTCTTGCTGGTATTTTATTTTATTGGAGTGTATTTTATCATCTGAACATACATACAAATATATAATTTGCCCTTCATCCCTATTGTACTATTCAATAATTTCATGGCTGATCTATTCGCATATGAATTCCAGATTCCCATTTCTTCCTGGTAACCTTTGATTCCATTACCTAAAAAGAATCCATTATGTCCACATTAAAAACGTGCAATGCTCCTGCCTTCACCATTTTCTGAGGCAAGAAAAACATCTCTCCTCATCTCTGTATTAAAAGACCAATCCTATCTTTTGAAAGGTCACTAAGTCTAGTTTCACCCACAAGGAGAGGCATGTTTTCCACGTTCATCTTCTCAAGACCATTCAGGCTCTTATCAAATTCAGCAAAATCATCCTTCTCTCTTCTCAACTCTAGTGAAAACAAGCCCCACAGTCCAAAATTTCATCATAAGACAATCTGTTCATTCCAGGTATCATAGAATCATATAGTACAGAAGAGGTCCTTCAGCCCATTGAGTTTATATCACCAAAAGTGTTCAGTAAACTTCCTCTGAACCACCTCCCCAGTGTATTTGCATCCTTTCCTAATTAAGAAAACCAACACTTCACGCAGTATTTGACATGTGGTCTCACTGTATAACTGAAATAGGAGTTCTGTTAGGTCAGTTGGTTGCTTGGCTGGTTTGTGATGTGGAGTGACTCCAACAGCATGGGTTTAATCCCCACCCTGGCAGAGGTTAATATGAAGGACTCTCCTTCTCAACCTCTCCTCTCGCTTGAGGCTTCGTGATCTTCAGGTTAAACAGCCACCAGTCATCTCTCTCAAATAGGAGAGCCATCCTATGGTCTGCTAACACTACGGCAACTTTATCTTTATACCTGAAGTTTAACGTCTTTAATTTTATTTTAAGAATAGCATTCCATGAGACTTCCTGATCACTTGCTGTACCTGAATAGTCATAGAGTCACAGAGATGTACAGCACAGAAACAGACCCTTTGGTCCAACTCGTCCATGACGATCAGCTAACCTAACCTAATCTAGTCCCATTTGCCAGCACTTGGCCCTTATCCCTCTCAACCCTTTCTATTCATATACCCATCCAGATGCCTTTTAAATGTTGTAATTATAACAGCCTCCACCAATTCGTCTGGCAGCTCATTCCATACACACACACTCTCTGTGTGAAGAAGTTGCCCCTTAAGTCTCTTTATATCTTTCTCCTCTCACCCTAAACCAGGGAAAAGATCTTATGTATTTAGGCAATCCATACCTGTCATGATTTTATAAACCTCTATAAGGTCACCCCTCAGCCTCCAATGCTCCAGGGAAAACAGACCCAATCTTTCTCATTGCATATTTTGAATTATATCTTATTCCAAATTTTTCAATCATCAGATTTTAAAAACGGCTTTAATTTTTTTCCTACTATTCTTTAAATGAACCTTACTGGCTAACTACCATTAAACTCTTGTTGCTTCCTGCTTGACATCATGTCAATCACTACACTGCAAGTAAAACTTTAACTTCTCTCTTCAGCTTTCTAAAACCTACTTCACCTGACACCACCCCTTTACAGTTTATGACATTACCCACAGTAAGAGGTATACAAATCACCAGCTACAATGTCAACCTAGTTTAGGTGGGAGTCATCCCAAAAAGCAACTGCCTCATTCTCTGCATTAATGTCACTGCTCCATGAATCAACACTCCTTCTTCCCTCTCCCATTTTTTGAGCCAATCGTTTAATTCTCTAATTGGCTTGACCCCATGCCTATTAGTGTATGACTTAGGTAAGAATCCAGAGTTGATTACCTTTAAGACTGCACTGTCCAACTTGAACTAAACCACCACAAAATTCCTCGTCAGAGCACCTTTCTTTGTTCTATTGTGTTCCTATTACAGACCATAATAATTTAATCCTCTTCACAAATTCTCCATTGTCCCAAAAAGATGTCCTTCAGTCAGGCAAAAGAAATAACATTTGGAAATGTCCACCCTTTTTGCAAAGAACTACACCTAACTCCCGATCATGATCATTAGTCACGAGCACTACAATTTAAGAATTTGTATTCAGTTTTTTTAAAATCTGGAGGAATAAAACTGGCATCCTTAGAAATGACCATGGAGCTATTAGGTTGTCATGACAACTTGGGTTGTAGATTAATATCCTCCAGTGAAGGAAACTGGCATTTACATCTATTCCAGCTGTTTGCATACGTCCTACACCAATGGGATTTAATCTTACTGGCTTTAGCATCACTGAAAACAACCTATGCTGCAGGAAAAGTTTCAGCACTACCTTCTTATGTCAACCCAGGAATATCAGCAAGTGGCAGCCTTCCTCGCAATGCCCACATCCCAAGTACAAACAGGCAAAAAGGAAAATGTGGCAGACAACTTGAGCACAGTAAAGACCTAGACATGGAAGTACATGTCCTGTTTTCCAGAGATAAACATTGTCTAAGACACTTGGAAAACCTCATTGTTCATCATCAAATGGTGCTGTGGATCTTTTACGTTCACATGGACAACCTTAAGGCCCTAATTGAACATGTCATGGAGGTGATGAAAAGCATAATAGTACTGTCAGATTGGCCTGGAGGGAAACTCATCCCCATCTTGTCACCTCACTGATTAAGTTCTGGGTGGGAAAGCTCATGAATAACACACGCTCAGGCTCTTAAAGGGCCCAACTCAATACACCCCTAATCACTTGCCCTCTGAATGGGTGAGAAAGGTGATTTGATTCCTAACTTGGGACCTTGACGACATGCCTGCTGTGTTGGATCCCTCGAGGTGTAAGCCTGGAGCGTCAGACTTTAGAACCCAGAAGTTACCGGTCTGTGATTGCCAGCTGTGTCTGCCACTGTGATTCACTGAGAAACTTGCCCATCTTTGCCTGCCAGCTCTTAGTGAGCTGACTGGGGAGGTGGGCGACTGGATGAGTTTTCTCAGCAGAGAGGCTGGGGTGATAATTACCACCGAACATTCTCATCCTCACATTTATTAGCAAAGAGAATATTCAGCCAAGTATCTTATTCACACAAAGTGTCATTGAAATTGGAATTCTCCTAAAAATAAATCAAGGCTAGATCAATTTAAAACTGCAAAAGCAAAAGTGAGAGGTTTGTGTCAGGCAAGGTTAGAGTCATTGAGTCATAGAGATGTACAGCATGGAAACAGACCCTTCGGTCCAACCCGTCCATCCCGACCCAATCTAGTCCCACCTGCCAGCATCCTGCCCATATCCCTCCAAACCCTTCCTATTCATATACCCATCCAAACACCTCTTAAATGTTGCAAATGTACTAGCCTCCACCACATCCTCTGGCAGCTCATTCCATACACGTACCACCCTCTGCGTGAAAAGTTGCCCCATGGGTCTCTTTTATATCTTTCCCCTCTCACCCTAAACTTATGCCCTCTAGTTCTGGACTCTCCGACCCCAGGGAAAGGACTTTGCCTAACCTATTCATGCCCTTCATAATTTTGTAAATCTCTATAAGGTCACCCTTCAGCCTCCAACGCTCCAAGGAAAACAGCCCCAGCCTGTTCAGCCTCTCCTGATTGCTCAAATCCTCCAACCCTGGCAACATCCTTATAAATCTTTTCTGAACCCTTTCAAGTTTCACAACATCTTTCCGATAGGAAGGAGACCAGAACTGTACGCAATATTCCAACAGTGGCCTAACTAATATCCTGTACAGCTGTAATATGACCTCCCAACTCCTGTACTCAATACTCTGACCAATAAAGGAAAGCATACCAAATGCCTTCTTCACTATCCTATCTACCTGTGACTCCACTTTCAAGGAGCTATGAACCTGCACTCAAAGGTCTCTTTGTTCAGCAACACTCCTAGGACCTTACCATTAAGTGTATAAGTCCTGCTAAGATTTGCTTTCCCAAAATGCAGCAGGAGCAAGATAAGTAGATGGAGTTAAGATTGAGATTAGTTGTGACTTAACTGAACAGTTGAGAGGCTTGGGGGGGGGTGGAACGATGAAGTATGGACCTGATGAAAGGTCCCAACCTGGAACGTTGACTCCCCTGTTCATCCGATGCTGCATGACCTGCTGTGCTCTTTCCAGTTCCACACTTTATCGACTCTGACTTTCTAGCATCTGCAGTCCTCAGTATCTCCAAGTTAAGGGAATGAATGACTTCCTCCTGTTTCTGCAATGGTGCAGCAACCCCACAGTGTAGCGGTGAAGTGTCTGGCATCAATACATTCTGTGGTCTTACAGTGAAATGTGAACTATGACCTTCTGACTCAGCAGCAGGAGTGTTGCTGGCTGGGACACGCTGACAAAATGACAGCCAATTATTTCAATACTGCTCTCCGAGTGTCTGATTTCCAATTATTTCACACTACCACACAGTTCTGGCTGTGTGCCGCTTCTGTTACATTGCTTGGAATGGCTGGTCAAGGAGCTGTAGCAATACAGTTCAGTAGCTTCATACAAGTGGATTACTAACTGAACTTGGACACATTCTGCAAGTGCAGAACAAAGTGACAAAGTATTTGAAAACACTACCATAGATTAGGAAAGGTAGACATGATTACAGAGGGCTGTAAAATATTATTTGCCGTCTATTCTTGCACTTGCAGAATTAAAAAAAATCTGAAACAGTACATGTCCTTTTCTATGGAAATGACATCTGTTAGAAGCTGCATTCTGCATAGCAAGGGACTGCTGGAGTCTCTGAGCAAATAAAAATGTCTCAGCCACTCAAGTGCCACAATGGAGATTATAGCCTGTGAGCTACATATGGCCAAGGGACACAAATGTTTGTAAAAAGATGACCATACCTGTACATTGATTATCCTATCTACATGCAGCAAAGAAATTTCCCTTGCATGAAGTTCACAGCATTGTCAGGCTCTGTTGTGAACTGTAACCTGTCCTGTCATTGTCAGTTCATTCAGTGCCACCATCTTTTACAGTGAGGCCACAATACAGGGAGAGAGGTCATCCTGCTTGGCTTGGCATGCTGCCTCTACCCACAGCACGCTCACAGACATTTTGAAGGTTATTAGTGCTTTCAAGATGGGATTACAGGATGAGCCACTGTTCACGGAATAAAAGATAGCATAGGTGATGAAGGGCAAGATAAATGCTGCTGAGTCAAACTCCAAAGAGCCACAGGTAGAACGTGGGTCCTTCACAAGCAGGAGCTAATGAACAAATCACATGCCACACTGTCTGATATTTTACAGCCAGTCTAGAAAGGGTTTGTAGATCATGCCATTCTTTGGTCAATGCTGTTCAGCAAGAGTGTGTTTCCTGTCAATCTGTCAGCAGGAAACAGCATTAGTATCATTGGGACAAACTCAGACAGGCAGGTGATCAGTGAAAAAAAGAATACATTTTAAGGATGCTCAGAATGACACTGCTTCAAGAAGAATTGCACAAATGTTTTGGATATGGGGATCAGAAGTACCATTTTGAAATTTGGGATTACCCTCAGAAAGAAGATATTATTAAAGTGGATGCATAATTAGAAAGTGAATGCCAACAGATGTGAATGTGAGGTGGTGTATTTTTGCACAATGTTAAGGACCCCTTGTACTGTTTGAAAATAAATGAGAGAGAGGGATGAAGGGATTGATGGGAGTTGGAGGTGGGGATATACATTACCAAAAGGACGACTATAGGTTCATAAGGCTATAAGAAACATTTCATCAAGCTATGGGCTTTCTTTCTTTCCCAGAAGAGAGAAATGAAAAACAATTACCTTATGAAAAGTACAGTTATGCATGGAAGAAGTAGCAAAAAAGGACGGGCAAAAGGTGGTTTGCAATATTTTCTCCAGGAAAAGGAAGGCCCAGAGGTGATCCCATTAAGGCTTCAAGAATGTGCATTGACAGATTCTTGTTGAGGAGTCTGGGGTCTCGTCAACCGGCTGGAGAACTAGCGACAGGTCCATGCGGACTCTTTATGGTTGAGCTTGCTGGACCTAATGCTATTCAGGTACTGGAGAGGTCAGTGATCAGCCTTCAACTGGAACTCAGATTTGACCCTGGGGATGGAAGTCTCACCCAATGGGGATTACAAGCCTGTCAGCTGCTGTTGCATTCAGCAGCAACCCAAGCAAGGCTGGAGTCGTTTGAAGCAAAGCACTCAGGGTTATGGAGGACCAATGTGTCAGCTCTGGATTTAGTGGGTTGAGGCTTGTTTTTGGTGCTTGAGTCACTGGGGAGCAGGGAATCAGGGAGCAGAGAGCAGGACATGGCAGAAATTGGACATTCCCTACTCTGTGTTCAGTTCCTCAGTAAGGGACAAAGTGTCTTTGAACATGGGATTTCCTCTAGATCCAAGCTTACAAGCTGCCTGTGTAGGTTGACCTGTCAAACACAGTGCAGAGCAACAGGACAGCAATGTGGCACAGTTGGGGTATGCCATCCCTTGACTAATTAACTGGACTCTCACTTCCAAGTTCATCCCCTTTGGAAGCAAGAGATCGCAACTATCAATGGTTTTAATAGGATGGGCATTGAGAAAGATTTTGCCCTTGTAGAGGAAGACCAAAACCAGGGCAGTTCAAGATGAGAAATTAATGAATCCAACGTAGAATTCAGGAGAAACACCTTTACTACAGTAGTCATTGCAAATTGTAACTCGTTACAAGGAGTCATTGAAGTGAAGAACTATCTTTAAAGAGCTATCTTTAAGGGAGATTTAAGCTGGAGGGACAAAGAATAAAAAGGGATACTTCAATGGAAATTGAGTGGAGGAAACTCATGTGGAGCATAGACCAGCTAGACAGTGACACATTTCAGTGTTTTGTACTTTAAGCAATTGTAATTAACATGCAGCCCTAAATGTGGAGGCAGTAGGATTTGATACATGCTAGAGAAAGCAATGGGAAGGTCATCATTTGGTGCAATTATCCAATGCTGTCTGTATGCATCTGTGCCCCGAGGACCTGATTACCTGGCATTGGCACAGACACACACTAGCACTCAGCAGGCAGGTGCCAACATTTTATTTATAGAACCATCCTTAAGCAAATAAAAGAAAAAACGGAAGGGGACAACATTTTCTCAGAACTGTCTGTATGCAACATGTAACAGAAACAACAGAAAGGCACACAGACCCTGAGATGAATCCTTCACTCCTATTTCTTCTATGGGATATGGCATAGGAATAGTAAAACAGAAAGAACATAGACAACCCGTACAAATAACATGCAGCTGTACAGTACGACAACATCTCACATGAAAGAGATCCTACATGAAACCCCTTTGTGAGATTAAAAAATGTCTTATTTTGAATTGAAAACATACAGTTTTCTTTCACAACATTTGAAGAAAACATCTTGTGAAACAATGATAAAAGAATTAGAACAAAGTATTTGCAACTTTCTGCTTTTCGCTTGCAGACAGCATCACTTGCAGGACTTGACAAAATGTAAATGCACTGTGGGATGTCACAATGTATTTCCACTTGAGGCATTGGCTGGTATTCTCAATGTTGGCTCACTCACTTCGCTGTCCACAGCTTTGGATTCAAGTCCCACTGCAAATATGTGAGGACTTAGGCTAGTGGCCATTCCAGTGCAGTATGGAGAGAAAGCTACATTGTTACAGTTTTCTCCATGTAAATGTTCAAACGAGTCCTAATCTCTCTTCTCACCTGGACTCAAAGGAGCCCAGGGCATTATTTCAAAGAGCATTGGGATTCCTGCTTGGCTGATATTAACTAGTTTTGAGAAGATTTGTAGCTCAGGTTGAGGTTCTGGATGTCTGTTTGTTCACTGAGCTGGAAGGTTCACTTCCAGACTTTCCATCACCCTACTCGGTAACATCTTCAATGGGCCTCCAGGCGAAACACTGCTGCTGATTCCTGCTTTCTATTTAGATGATTGGGTTTCTTTGGGTTGGTGATATCATTTCCTGTGGTGATGTCATTTCATGTGGTGATGTCATTTCCTGTTCTTTTTCTCAGTGGGTGGTAGATGGGGTCTAACTTGATGTGTTTGTTGATACCCTGAGGGTATGGTACATTGGCGAGACCAAGCAGACGCTATGACAAAAGATGAATGGACACTGCACAGCAATCAGCAGGCAGGACTGTTCCCTCCCAGTTCAGGAACACTTCAGCAGTCCAGGATATTCAGCCTTCGACCTTTGGGTGACCATCCTCCAAGGCGGACTTCGGGATAAGAAACAATGCAGAATGGCTGAGCAGAAGCTGATAGCAAAGTTTGGTAGCCATGGGAATGGCCTCAACAGGAACCTTGGGTTCATTTCACACTACAGATGACTTACTGCATGATACAGGCTTTATCACACACACACACACACACACACACTCTCATAGACACATACCCCATAACACTCACACAATTAAACAAGCTTGCACACACACATATACATAGACACTCCATTACATGCATTCACACCCACATGCACACACTCACATGCACACTCACTTTACCGCTCCTACACTCACACACATATAAGTTAATGGGGTGAATTTGTTTTTGCAGGACTACATTTTATTTTGCTCAAAAACTGCATGAATCCACACCTATTGTTAGAAAAGCTGAGCTATCTTGAGAATGTAATTTAAAAGAAGTTCTGGGATTTGTACATCAAAGACCAGAAACCAGCATATCCTATACTAAAAGATGAAAGATTTAATCTAAAATTGTTTAATGTATTACATCTCCATGACACTGGACTCCTATGGCTATACATTCTGTGATCATTATCATCTTCTCCACAAATAAATGATTTGGATGTGAACATAGGATGTATAGTTAGTAAATTTGCAGATGACATCAAAGTTGGAGATGTAGTGGGACAGTGAAGGAGATTACATCAGATTACAGTGGGCTCTTGATCAGATGGGCCAATGGGCTGAAGTGTGGCAGATGAAATTTTGGGAAAGCAAATCTTAGCAGGATTTACACACTTCATGGTAAGGTCCCAGGGAGTGTTACTGAACACTGCAGATAGATAGGATAGTGAAGAAGGTGTTTGGTATGTTTTCCTTTATTGGTCAGAGTATTGAGTATAGGAGTTGGGAGGTCATGTTAAGAATGAGAGGGGAAAGGTATAAAATCTGTCTGCCATCTCCTTACCCTTCAATACTAATTCCCCATACTCATTTTATTCAGTCTCAGCACTTACTTTGTTAATTCCTTTCAATTTGAAAGAACTGAAGAAAAGTTTCCCACATGAATTCCTTCCTGTGTTGCATTTTCTCAACTCTTTGATTCAGCACAATGTCCAAACTTTGTGCCCTGTCTCCCACTACTTAGTTTAAAACACACCCTAGTTATGCAGTTTGCAATAACACCAGTCCCAGTACAAAGTTAAAAATCATACAACACCAGGTTATAGTCCAACAGGTTTATTTGGAAGTACTAGCTTTCGGTGCACCACTCCTTCTTCAGATGGTTATCGTCATAGCATCATAGAGGTGTACAGCATAGAAACAGACATGTTAGTCCAACTTGTCCAAGCCGACCAAATATCCCAACATAATCTAGTCCCACTTGTCAGCACCTGGCCCATATCCGTCAAAACCCTTCCTATTTATATACCCATCCAGATGCCTTTTAAATGTTGCAATTGTACTAGCCTCCATCACTTTCTCTGGCAGTTCATTCTTTACATGCACCACCACTGCGTGAAAAGGTTGCCCCTTAGGTCTCTTTTATATCTTTCCCTCTCACCCGAAACCTATGCCCTCTAGTTCTGGACTCTCCCACCCCAGGGAAAAGACTTTGCCTATTTACCCTATCCATGCCCCTCATCATTTTATGAACCTCGATAAGGTCACCTCTCAGCTTCTGATGCTCCAGGAAAACAGTCCAAGCCTCCAATCCTGGCAACGTCCTTGTAAATCCTTTCTGAACCTTTCAAGTTTCACCACATCTTTCCGATAGGAAGGAGACCAGAACTGCACGCAATATTCCAACAATGGCCTCACTAATGTCCTGTACAGCCGCAACATGACCTCCCAACTAAACGCAAGAAAATTACAATTACCAAGGAAGTAGCACTCAGTAAATAATTGAAACCATGAGTCGACAAGTTCCTGGTTACTGATCACATGCCCTTTAATTTTTTTACCAGTTACATAGGCCTCAGAGGCCTTCTACAAGTCAATGCCAGGGTCGGTGTGCCAACGCTAATAGTCCTGTGCAGAACACCAGAGTTTCAAGTGAACATTGTATCTGATAGCTTTCATCCTGGAGTCTTAAAAGAAGTAGCTAGTGAGATAGTTGATGCATTGGTATTAATTTTCCAAGCTTCATAAGATTCAGGAAGGTTTCTTTCGATTGGTAAATGCTAATGTAGTTATTTTATTAAAAGAGGGAGGAAGAATGCAGGAAGCTACAGGTCAGTTGGTTTCACAGCTGCCACAGGGAAAACATTAGAAGCTATTATAAAAGGGCACTTGCATAAATTCAAGGTAATCTGGCAAAATTAGTGTGATTTTACCAAATGGAAACTATATTTAACCAATTTACTGGAGTTCTTTAAAGATATAACTTGTGTTATTGTTAAAGGGGAACCAGTCAATATTTTGTATTAGATTTTCAGATTGCATTTGATAAAGAGCCGCATCAAGCATTATTGTGGAAAATGAAAGCTCATGGTATTGAGGGTAACATATTAGCATAAGATTGGCTTATTAACAACAACAAGCACTGCTTTTTTTTCAGGCTGGTAGGAAATCCTGAGTGGTGTGTCACAGAGATCGGTGCTGGGTCTTCAACTCTTTACAATTTATATAAATGATTTGGATGAAGGGACTGAAGATATGGTCACTAAATTTGCTGATGATGTAAAGGTAGATAGGAAAGACAAATAGGAGAAGAAGGATATTAGGAGATGATGAAAGGATATAGATAGGTTAAGCGATTGGCAAAGTTCTGGCAATTGGAGTCAAAGTACAAAAATGTGAAACTTATTATTTTGGCAGAAAGAATTTAAAAAACACTTTACCTAAATGGTGAGACATTGTAGAGGTCAGAGTTGCAGAGATATCTGGGTGTCATTGTGCATGATTTATAGAAGGTTAGTATGCAGCTACAGTAAGTAAGAAAGCAAATAGATTGTTGTGGTTGACTGTGTGAGGAACATTTGGTGAAGAGGAGGGAGATTTCACTTCAGATACAGTGCACTGGTGAGACTGCATCTGGAGTAATTTGTCCAGTATTGGCCACTACTTACAGAAGGATGTTAATGCGTTGAAACAGTTCGGAAAAGGTTTACGACACTAATATCTGGAGTGGGCACATTTTCTTCTGAGGAAAGTCTAGACAGGCTAGGTCTGCATCCTCTGGAGTATAGAAGAGACAGGGGCGACTTAATTGTAATATATAAGGTTCTGAGGGGATTTGACTGAGTGGATGACAAAAGGATACTTCATCTCATGGGAGAATCCAGAATTAGGGATTACATTTTAAAAATAAGAGATTATCCATTTTAAATAAAGACAAGAAACATTTGTTCTCTCAGAAAATTGAGAGTCTTTTGCATTTGCTTTGTCAAAAGGCAGTAGATGCAGTATCTTAATTTTTTTTTAAAGCAGAGGTAGATTCTCGATCACCCAAGGGAATGAAAAATTGTTGAAGGTTTGCAGGCTGTAGCATTGAGGTTAAAATCAGGGCAGACATGATCTTATTAATGGCAGATCGGAATCAAAGGTCTGAGTGTTCTGTTTTTATTCTTGTTTGTATTTGGAATGGGTAATCAATGTTTATCAGCCACTTAGCTTGCATTGGAAATTTATCTTGAACAGTTTGAGAAAACCTGCAATTTCCTGCTTTCATTTTCAACTAATGAATATCTTTATAGTCATTGTCCTTTTATGAGGTAGAACATAACATTGGGTATAATTAAATCTTTGTGAAAACATGGGTGGCAGGTCGATTCAAAAGTTCTTTTTTGCTGATGCCAAGGCACACATATCAAATAAACTGATGCAAAGTACAAGAGTGCTTCTTAGTTTTTAGTAAAACAACTGTTATCTCTTTTGTTTTGCCTTTATCTGGACTAGGTTTATTTGCCACATTGACACAATGAATAATGTAAAAGCTGAACACTTCCTAAGAGTACATTTGTTAACATAAACCTGTCAGAACTCCTGTTTGGTGTTTTCTTACAAATAAACACAAGACTTCTTATTACAGTTAATTATTTCACAGAAAAGATCGCGAGACTATTTGTATAGGTCTCAAAAAGAGCTTGCCAGACCCATGATGGGTGGAATGGTCTGATGATCCTGTGCAGATGGGTGCAACTAGTTGGTCTGGTGAAAACTCTTTGCTATGAATGTGTAGAAAAGGAGGTGTAGTTGGCCAATTGGTCCATCAAGTCTGCTCCAGGCTGACATGGTGTGACATACAGGCATTGCTTCTCCTTTACCTGTCTCTCCAGCATGCTATCCCATTTGAGAAAGAAATCAACCTCAACGAGTTATTCTCTTACCCTGAAAGCAATCAGGCAGTTCTCTGGAAACTGTACAGTGGATTCTCGACTTGCCATCTGGGTATAAATCAAGTGTCGGTGACCAGTAATCCATTCTTGAAACTGCCCAGTTCTTATCTCCACTATGTCATTTGGCTGGTTTCTGCAATTGGGATAGTCACCGACCTTCCTACTCTTTAACAGATGCTGGCTTCTTCCATGAAATCCTCCGAAGGATTTTTCTCCAAGGAAACGGAACATCAGCTGATTGTTTGCAACATTTGCTGTTTTAATTCCCCTTTCACAGGCCTATTCTCTCAAGAAGTCCAGATCATCCAAATGAAGGATGACCTCAGTGCAATACTTCTGGATCAGATCATGACTTATCTTGGCGAAGCAGTGGTATAGTGGTAATGTCATTGGATTGGTAATTCAGAGTTCTAGATTAGCCTGAGGGGACATAAGTTCAAATCCTACCCCAGTAGATAGCAAAATTTGAATTTAACAAATTCTGGAATAAAAAGAAATTAGTCAATCATTGAAAAAACCTATCTGTCTCACTCATGTGCTTTAGAGAAGGAAATCTGAGCTCCTTGCCCAGTCTGGTCTACATGTGACTCAACACCCACAGAATTATCAAGGCAGCCTTTGAGTTCAAGGTCATTTAAGGGTAATAAATAATTTGAAGCTTTGCATGTGAATTTGCTACCAGTGACATACTGTTTTAATGTTAGCCAGGAGTGCAGGATGATGTATATGAACTTGTAAAAGGCAAATTTATGACTGATACCAGAGAGCACTTGCTTACAAAAAAGATTTTTACACATTTCCTCAAATGGTGACGGCTATCACATGGGGACATAGCTTTAAGTTGAGGGGTGACAGACATAGGACAGATGTCAGAGGTAGTTTCTTTATTCTGAGAGTAGTAGGGGTGTGGAACACACTGCCTGCAACAGTAGTAGACTCACCAACCTTAAGAGCATGAAAATGGTAATTGGATAGACATATGAATGAAAATGAAATAGTGTAGGATAGATGGGCTTCTGATTGGTTCCGCATGTCAGCGCAACATGAGGATTGAAGGGCCTGTACTGCGCTGTAATGGTCTATGTTCTACACATGTCCAGATAGCCAATTGGAAACAAAAACTCTGAAATGATACACTGAGAATGTCATAGCTTCTGTGGAAGAATGAACTTAGAAAACTGGGGCTATTTCCTTAGGGAGCTTTCAGGATTATTTAAAAGAGATTATAGCACTTATGAATGGGATAGATTACAGTTGAAAATGACAGCCTCCAGCGATTGAGTCAACTCAATGAGGGGATTAGACAACAGATTAAATGTGACAAATTGAGGAAAGATAAGGGGCTACATTTTTGCACAAGACTATGGAATCAGGGTGGTTAAGTGGGACAGAAACCATGTTAAGAATTTAAATTGGGTGTTGCAGGCAAGAGAGATGAAAGGAATTTGGGAACAGGACCCCATTTTAAAAGAGGCTGTGAAGTTGTAGAGAATTTTATTTAGAATATCATTCTTGCTGCTTTAGGAATCCAGGCCAGACTGATGAGTACAACTTAATAAATGGATAGGTCAGAACTAGTTGAGTGAGTCAGACAACAAACAGACTATACTAATATTTTGACTCCAAGTAAATTGTTCTCTGCACATGACAGTAAGGAACAATAATTAAGAAGGTGACTGCAACTAAGGGCTGAATTTTCCACAGAACAAGAATCTGAGCTATTTTTTAGTCCCAAACTCAACCTGTTGGAAACCTGATTACAGTCAGTATTTTCACATGGTGAGTCCTTAATTGGCATGGAGCCGGTTTTCCTGTCTGTTTAAAGGTGGCCAGCACACTCTGGATGTTGGAGGAGAACATGGCTGCTGTATGAGGTAAGTAACTGAGAGGGATCTTGAACAAGAAAGTACCCTCATGACATTTCTGAAGAACTTCACATCAAATAACAGGTAAAATAAATGCTGAAAAATGTGTTGCTGGAAAAGCGCAGCAGGTCAGGCAGCATCCAAGGAGCAGGAGAATCGACGTTTCGGGCATAAGCCCATCTTCAGATAAAATCAATGGTCAGTCACAACAGTGGGAGAGGATAGGGAGTCAGGAAGTCTATCCACACAGCAAATTTTGACATGTTAGCTGAGGTCATCGTCAAAGTTGGGATGAAGGTTAACTGGACCCGAAACATTAACTCTGATCACTCTTCACAGATGCTGCCAGACATGCTGAGTTTTCCCAACAATTTCTTTTTTTGGTTCTGATTTCCAGCATTCACAGCTCTTTTCGTGTTGGCAAAGCCCAAAGAAGCCCATGAATTGTCATCATACAACAAATAGCGTATTGCTTAATACTGTCAAGGTTTTCACTGTTTGTTTCTCTCTCACATACCTTTATAGCTGATTGCCTCAACACGTTGGCTGGTTATTAGAATATAATTACACTGGAATTCTAATTACCAACACTCTAGTTATTATTCAGCAGATATGGCAATGTAAGACCATAAGGTAAAGGAGCAGAAATTAGGCGATTTGGCCCATCGAGTCTGCTCTGCCATTCAATCATAGCTGATAGGTTTTTCAAGCCCATTTTCCCACTTTCTCCCCGTAACGTCTGATCCCATTGGCAATCAAGAACTTATTTATCTCTGTTTTAAGTATACTCAATGACCTGGTCTCCACAGCCTCCTGTGGCAGTGAATTCCATAGATCCACCACTCTCTGGCTGAACAGGTTTCTCCTTGTCTCCAACCTAAAAGGCTTGCCCTTTACTCTAAGGCTATGGCCTCGGGTCCTTGTTTCTGTTGCCAGTGGAAACATCTTCCCAATGTCCCCTCTGTCCAGGTCATTCAGTATTATGAAAGTTTTAATCAGATCCCCCCTCATTCTGCAGCATCTGTGGGCAGAAAGAAGATTGAACATTTCAAGTCTAGTTACTCTTCATTAGAACTGTGAGCAGCTCAGAAACAGTAGTATTTATGCTGACATTGGAGGGGTGGGGAGGGGAGGGATAGGGTAGGTGAACAGATAGGTGCTGTTGCCATGCCAACATTTCTATCACAGGCCTGCTGCAGTGTTCCAGCGAGCCTCAGCATAAAATTGAAGAATAATGTCCCATTAGCCATTTGGGGACCCTGCAATCTCTAGGACTCAATATTGAATTCAACAACTTCCATGTTTTTAACCCATCCCACACCTGGCATGACATGGGTTGCTTTTAGCACAGTTACCCAATGCTCACATCTACATAGGCCTGTTATCATATTATACAGGTTGCATTCAGTACAGCTCGCCCATTTTCTCCCACGTTTGGCTCTTACTTTAAATATATTCAGCTTCTTTCTTTTCTGTCCTACCTGGCTATCCATAATATTTTTTGCGTACCCGTTTCATCTCTCTCTCTCTCTCTCTCTCTCTCTCTGGGTTCAGTCCTCCCTATCCACTCACTGCTCCCCTTCCTCCACCCCTCCACCCCTCCACCAAATTTGACTTTGGGGTAAATATCACTTTTTCTGAGCTGTTAACAGTTCTGCTGAAGAGTCACTGTGCTCGAAACATTAACTCTGATTGCTTCATGCAGCTGCTGCCGGACCTGCTGAGTTTCTCCAGCAATTTCTGTTTCATTTTGGACTCCGAAATCCACAACTCTTTGTTTCTGCTCCTCAGTTTATTTGGATTGATCCACAAATGCTGCTGTAGCCAGCAGCATTACATCCTGTGAAAAATAAGAAAAACTGCTTGATAGACAATTGAGTACTTTTGAAGCACTATGGTGCAGGTAAAATGTAGCAGCCAATTTATGTACACCAAGATCATAAACAATGAATTACAAAATAATACGCTTTAATAATCTACATTGACAGATGAAAATAGACCAGGCCAGAGTGAAAATGATTTCATTTCTTTGTATGAAGTTTATGACGGCATCTTCAAAGACTGCACCTGTGACAATAAAGCAAGTCTTCAATGCTGCACTGAAGTGTCAGCCCAGATGTGTTTACATGTGAGGACTGAGCCCACAACTTTATGACAGTAGTTAGAATGATGTAAGCAAGCTGACGTTGATACCTTAATAGTGATACCAATGCTGCCACAAACGAGATCGATTATCTCTGCGCAGAGCAAGAACTGAACCTTCTGCCACTGCATGGCTTAGCATCACACTCAATAAATACACTAAGATTTGGTGGAGTCTTATAACTTTTAAAATCCTAGTGTGACATGCATTAAGCCATACAGGTCTGAAGCAAGAAGTTTCATAAGAAAGAAGAGCAGGGGTAGACCAATTTGACCTTCAAACCTCTTTTACCATTCAGCAGAGGCATGGCTCATCTTCCACATATTGACCTCTTCTCATACTGCCCCCAAAGTCTTGAGGACCCAAATACTTAATGAACTCTCTCTTGATTATACTCAATAACTGAGCATCGACTGCTCTCTGGGGTAGAGATCTGCAAAGCTTCACAATTCTTTAGGTAGAAATGTTCTTTCTCTGACCCTAACCCAATCTCAGTCCTACATTGCTGACCCCTTATTCTGAGACTGCGACCCCTATGTACTGGATAAAACAGCCAGAGGAAACATTTCCACAGCATCAGTCTGTCAATTAACTTTCTTCAGAATCTTATACATTTCAAGTAGACCAGCTCACATTTTTCTGAACTCGAGGAAATATAGACTTTGTCTGTCCAAGCTGTCCACAAAGAACAAACTCTTTTCCTCTCAGGAAGGCTTTTTTACTATTATAGTCTAATCCTTATCTGACAAAAAATGTGCTTTTCTAACTGCTTTCTGTACCTTCATGTTAACTCTCTGAGATTCAAGATGAGTGGATACTCAAGTGTGTCTGAATGCAAATAGTTCCCAGTCTCTCACCATTGAAAATATATTCTGCTTGATTTTCATTTTTTTATGAATATTCATACTTGGTCACCTTGTGTTCTGTCTGCCTCATTCTTTCCCACTCACATAATTGGTCTATATCATCAGCAACCTCTTTGAATGCTTCTCACTGTTTCCTTTCCCACCTAGTGTTATCACAAATTAAGCAGAGTGACTATGGCACAACCTCCACGCTCTGCAGAGAATTAAAATAGTTTTTAATTAAAGAAATATGTAACTCCTGTTTGGTATTCTTCCAATGTTAAATTGTTAATGAATGCTTAATTCAAGGCATCCAGGTCCTTACAGGTCACAGTTTGGTATTCGGTACCACGTATGCTCCTGGGAGTATTTGTCAGCTTGTAATTGAAGTCTGCAGCAGAATACATTATATGTTTAATATCCCTTATTCACCATAATCCTTTCCCAGGACTTAGTGGACTGTAGGGCACAGTCAATGCAACCAGAATAGTTTATTATGACACGAACAGAAGAACCAGCAGGTAGCTGACATTGCACAATAACCATCTGTCATTCTGGACTTCTTTGCATCACATGATAAATATAAATGAGGGACTATCGTCCTCATATCCACAATTTATTTTTGAATTCCCCTCCCCCTCCATTACTACCTATTTGTATGATCTCACCATATCCTGAAGGAATCTAGCATCGTCCTATACGCCAAGACCACCCCAAGCACTGATCATAGTTTAACCTTCTGATTGATCTCTGCCAAAAAAGTATCTTTCATCAAGTTTTTTGTTCTTTTTTTTTCCATTGCCCTTGTCCAAATGTCATCTACTAATGCTTCAAATTTACCTTGTCTATGCAGTTTAAAATCTTGCATGCTTCTGTAAAATCCCTATCCATCTATGCAAGTCCAAACAACACATGGCTGAATCTAATCGAAGTGGAAGTGTTCTCAAGGAGAACCATTCCAATTCAAACGTGGCCTGGACATGTCTTATATTTGCATTAGACAAGAGAACTCATAGATCTAAAACCATTGATGTATCATCCCATCTCAATCAGCATTTCAAAGAGCCATTACAAAATAGAACTGTTACCATTGTGGAGTGATTAATGTTGGTTTTCATTTCCAAACCATGGTCAAAAAGCTCAGTTCTTTTCCTTGATTACTGTTAGCTCAAACATAGTGAGAACAGTTACAGTGATAACAGAGGCTGACAGCAGATTTTGTGCACCCATCAATTACCAACTTCTCCTTGATTGTGCACTATCTGTCACCTTCAATCCATTGTTTAATACTAGTATCAAGATCCACAAACATCTACTGTAACCTCTTAGTGATTTTATTGCATTATCCTGAAGTATAATTCTATTATTTTATTTTGTCTATAACTGTCCAGTTAAAATTAACTTAAAGATATGTCAGGAAGAAAAGCAAAGAACACTTTGATATTGTACACATGCAGCAAGGAGATGACTTGGCTGTTAGTGCCTTAAATGGACCCCCTACTATATTACAGGATAGGACTCAAAACACTACTGGCAACAAACAAATAATTGCACTGACCCAAAATCATTCATTTGGAAACAAAATCAGATCATGTTAGAAGCTTGCAGACCAGATCAGATGATGCCTATATAAAGCAGATATAAATCTTGCATTAGAATTGAAACAGGTTTTTAGTTTTTTTGCTGGGTCTGCATCTAAAATGATAGTCGAGGATATATTATTGTCAGGGTGCAGTTCAGATTCATAAGACTAATACTCAGTATAAAAGGGATAGATCTTTAAATGTGAGATTTTTTTTTGTTAAGGCAGTATTGAGGATATTGGCTAAAGGCAGACATATGCAGTTACACTACAGATCAGAAAATGTGTTGCTGGAAAAGCGCAGCAAGTCAGGCAGCATCCAAGGAGCAGGAGAATTAATGTTTCGGGCATGAGCCCTTCTTCAGGAATAATTCCTGAAGAAGGGCTCATGCCCGAAACGTCGATTCTCCTGCTCCTTGGATGCTGACTGACCTGCTGTGCTTTTCCAGCAACACATTTTCAGCTCTGATCTCCAGCATCTGCAGTCCTCACTTTCTACAGTACAGATCAGCTAGGATTTCATTGAATCTTGGAATCGGATCAATAGGCTGAATGGCCTAATCCTGCCCTATGTTCCTATAAGTTATGAAAACAGGTTATGCATGAACTGCTAAAAAGAGGCACAAAGGTTTTTTGTCTTGCACTAATCAGGATTGGGAAGCACAAGTCCAATTAGAAAGGGAACAACAGTCAATATAGCATGAAAAGAGGGTGTTGATTGGCTGGATGATGGTTGGCAAAAAGATGCAGCTGGAATTGTGGGATCATGGGATGTTGGTGTTGCTGTCTGGGCTAGCACTTGAGAAAGTGGTGGTGAGCTGCCTCCTTGAATTGCTGCAGTCCATTTCATGCAGGTAGACCAACAAAGCCACAGAGAATTTCCACAATTTTGACCCAGTGACCTTGAAAGAATGATATATTTCCAAGTCAGGAGGGGTGAGCGGCTTGGTGGGGGGAGAGGAGGGGGTGATTTCCAGGTGATGCTGTGCATATATATCTGCTGTCCTTGTCCTTCTAGATGGTAATGATCTTGGGTTTGGAAGGTGTAGTCAAAGGTGCCTTGGTGAATGTCTGACACTCTGCTGCTATGCTGGTGGAGGGAATGGGTATTTGTGGATGTGGTACCGGTCAAGTAGGCTGCTTTGTCCTTCATGGTGTGAAGCTTCTTGAAAGTTGCTGGAGCTGCACTCATATTCCATCACACACCTGACTTGTGCCTTGTCAATTTTGGACAAGCCTTGTGAAGTCAGAGGGTTAGTCACTCACTGCAGTAATTCCTAGCCTCTGACCTTCTATTATAGTCACTGTTTTTACATCGCTAGTCTAGTTCAGTTTCTGGTCAATAGTAACCCCATAAAATTGACAATGGGGATGCAGGGATGGTAATTAAATGACAAGGGTTGATGGTTACATTTTTCTTTGTTAGAGCTGGTCATTGTCTGGCCTTTGTGTGGCGTGAATGTAACTTGCCACTTGTCAGCCAAAACTTGGATATTGTCTAAGTTTTGCTACATTTAAACATGGACCGCTTCAATATCTCAGGATTCAGGAATGGTGCCAAACATTGTGCAGTTATCAGCAAATGTCCCCATTTCTGACCTTATGATGGAAAGAAGGTTGTTGATGAAGTAGCTGAAGATGGTTGGACTGAGGACACACCCTGAGAAACCTCTGCAGAGATGCACTAAAGCAGAGATGACTGACTCCAACAAGCAGAACCATCCTCCTCTGTGCCAGGTATGGCTCCAACCAGTGGAGATTTTGTCTCCTGATTCCCAATGACTCTGGTTCTGCTGGGCAGAATGATACCACATTTGGTCAAATGCAGCCTTGATGACAAGGGCAGTCACTCTCACCTCCAACCCCATCCCCCTCACCCCTGATGTATCTCCTTGCCAACCATGGTCCAGCCAATCATCAACCTCTTCTCATATTGCATAAACTGTTGTTCCCTTTCTAAACTTGTTTTCTTGCATCTCAGTCCTGATGAATACAAAATGAACAGCTTCACCTTCACATTTCTTTTTGACCACATTTAACTCTTAAAGCACTAACCAATTGTAAAGGCTCCATAGACTAGACTTGATTTTTTTTGAGAAAAGGTGCTTTAGGGGTGATCTTTTTGAAGCGATTTAAAAATTTGATAGGAAAGGTCGTGTGAAACCATTCCTCTGATGGGCAGAAGAATTCACAATGAGGAATCATGGTTTTCACATTGAACCAAGGAGAAAGATAGATTGAGAATAGAGATCATCCATGATTAAACTGAATCTTGGAATAGACTCAAGGACTTAAAAAGTGTATTCCTGCTTCTTATGTAGCACATTTATTTTAAAGTACTAAATGGTCTAATGTATATTGTCACGATCACATAAGGAGAGATGAGATATTCTTGGCTGGTTACAACAAATATTTTTAATTGCAAAGGAATGAGGATAATAAAATTGTAATTCAAAAGTATTGACAATGATACCACTGAAATCCCCTCTCCAATCCATGGATCTCCCAAACATTCCAAATCAATACTGGCAGGGAAATTTGCTAGTACTGCTCGGGAGGGTTTAAACTGGTAAGGTGGGGGTGGGGGGAGGGCGGTGGGACCCAGGGAGATAGCGAGGAAAGAGATCAATCTGAGACTGGTACAGTTGAGAACAGAAGCGAGTCAAATAGTCAGGGCAGGCAGGGCAGGCATGGACAAGGTAGGACTAATAAATTAAACTGCATTTATTTCAATGCAAGGGGCCTAACAGGGAAGGCAGATGATCTCAGGGCATGGTTAGGAACATGGGACTGGGATATCATAGCAGTTACAGAAACATGGCGCAGGGATGGGCAGGATTGGCAGCTGAATGTTCCAGGATACAAATGTTACAGGAAGGATAGAAAGGGAGGCAAGAGAGGAGGGGGAGTGGCATTTTTGATAAGGGATAGCATTACAGCTGTACTGAGGGAGGACATTAATGGAAATACATCCAGGGAAGTTATTTGGGTGGAACTGAGAAAAAAAAGGGATGATCACCTTATTGGGATTGTATTATAGACCCCCTAATAGTCAGAGTGAAATTGAGAAACAAACTTGTAATGAGATCTCAGCTATCTGTAAGAATAATAGGGTAGTTATGGTAGGGGATTTTAACTTTCCAAACATATACTGGGATTGCCATAGTGTTAAAGGTTTAGATGGAGAGGAATTTGTAAGTGCTTACAAGACAATTTTCTGATTCAGTATGTGGATGTACCTACTAGAGAAGGTGCAAAACTTAACCTACTCTTGGGAAATAAGGCAGGGCAGGTGACTGAGGTGTCAGTGGGAGAGAACTTGGGCGCCAGCGACCATAATTCCATCAGTTTTAAAATAATGATGGAAAGGATAGACCAGATCTAAAAGTTGAAGTTCTAAATTGGAGAAAGGCCAATTTTGACAGTACTGGGCAAGAACTTTCGAAAGCTGATTGGAGGCAGATGTTCACAGGTAAAGGGACGGCTGAAAAATGGGAAGCCTTCAGAAATGAGATAACGAGAATCCAGAAAAAGTATATTCCTGTCAGGATGAAAGGAAAGGCTGGTTGGTATCGGGAATGCTGGCTGACTAAAGAAATTGAGGGTTTGGTTAAGAAAAAGAAGGAAGCATATGTAAGGTATAGACTGGATAGATCGAATGAATCCTTAGAAGAGTATAAAGGAAGTGGGAGTATACTTAAGAGGGAAATCAGGAGGGCAAAAAGGGGACAAGACATAGCTTTGCGAAATAGAATTAAGGAGAATCCAAAGGGTTTTTACAAATGCATTAAGGACAAAAGGGTAACGAGGGAGAGAATAAAGCCCCTCAAAGATCAGCAAGGCGACCTTTGTGTGGAGCCACAGAAAATGGGGGAGATACTAAATGAGTATTTTGCATCAGTATTTACTGTGGAAAAGGATATGGAAGATATAGACTGTAGGGAAATAGATGGTGACAGCTTGCAAAATGTCCATATCACAGAGGAGGAAGTGCTGGATGTCTTGAAACGATTAAAGGTGGATAAATCCCCAGGACCTGATCAGGTGTACCCGAGAACTCTGTGGGAAGCTGGAGAAGTGATTGCTGGGCCTCTTGCTGAGATATTTGTATCATCGATAGTCACAGGTGAGGTGCCGGAAGACTGGAGGTTGGCAAACATGGTGCCACTGTTTAAGAAGGGTGGTAAGGACAAGCCAGAGAACTATAGACCAGTGAGCCTGACCTCGGTGGTGGGGAAGTTGTTGGAGGGAATCCTGAGGGACAGGATATACATGTAGTTGGAAAGGCAAGGACTGATTAGGAATAGTCAACGTGGCTTTGTGCATGGGAAATCATGTCTCACAAACTTGATTGAGTTTTTTGAAGAAGTAACAAAGAGGATTGATGAGGGCAGATGTGATCTATATGGACTTCAGTAACGCGTTCGACAAGGTTCCCCATGGGATACTGATTAGCAAGGTTAGATCTCATGGAATACAGGGAGAACTAGCCATTTGGATACAGAACTGGCTCAAAGGTAGAAGACAGAGGGTGGTGGTGGAGGGTTGTTTTTCAGACTGGAGGCCTGTGACCAGTGGAGTGCCACAAGGATTGGTGCTGGGTCCTCTACTTTTTGTCTTTTACATAAATGATTTGGATGCGAGCATAAGAGGTACAGTTAGTAAGTTTGCAGATGACATCAAAATTGGAGGTGCAGTGGACATCAAGAGGGTTACATCAGATTACAACAGGATCTTGACCAGATAGGCCAATGGGCTGAGAAGTGGCAGATGGAGTTTAATTTAGACAAATGTGAGGTGCTGCATTATGGGAAAGCAAATCTTAGCAGGACTTATACACTTAATGGTAAGGTCCTAGAGAGTGTTGCTGAACAAGAGACCTTGGAGTGCAGGTTCATAGCTCCTTGAAAGTGCAGGTAGATACGATAGTGAAGAAGGTGTTTACTATGCTTTCCTTTATTGGTCAGAGTATTGAGTGCAGGAGTTGTGAGGTCATGATGCGGCTGTACAGGACATTGGTTAGGCCACTGTTGGAATATTGCATGCAATTCTGGTCTCCTTCCTATTGGAAAGATGTTGTGAAGCTTGAAAGGGTTCAGAAAAGATTTATAAGGATGTTGCCAGGGTTGGAGGATATGAACTATTGGGAAAAGCTGAACAGGCTGGGGCTGTTTTCCAAAGAGTGTCAGAGGCTGAGGGGTGACCTTATAGAGATTTACAAAATTATGAGGGGTATGGATAGGATAAATAGGCAAAGTCTTTTCCCTGGGGTTGGGGAGTCCAGAACTAGAGGGCATAGGTTTAGGGTGAGAGGGGAAAGATATAAAAGAGAACTAAGGGGCAACGTTTTCACACAGAGGGTGGTACGGGTATGGAATGAGCTGCTCGAGGAAGTGGTGGAAGCTGGTACAATTGCAACATTTAAGAGGCATTTGGATGGGTATATGAATAGGAAGGGTTTGGAGGAATATGGGCTGGGGTGCTGGCAGGTGGGACTGATTGGGTTGGGATATCTGGCTGGAATGGACAGGTTGGACCGAAGGGTCTGTTTCCATGCTGTACATCTCTATGACTCTATGACCCAATAAAGCCTCAAATCAATTGCAAACTATGAACTTTCAATGAACACATTGGTTCCATGAAGCTTTCTGACCATTGAAGACTGCTATGACAGCCACTCTGAGTAATTTTTCTCTCACACCTACACTCTGTCTCCAGGGTATATGGAAAAAAATGTTCTGGCCATATTCACTCTGCAGTTTCATCTTGATATTTACAAAGTAAATATAAATCACTTTGAGATTCACCTTCACGGTGTATGAAACCATTGAATGTCCTTGTTGGATTTACAGCCTTGTATTCCCTCTTGCTTTTATAATATCCTCTGCATAGATTGTCTGAATTCCTCAATTAATTTGTAACCTACTAATTGGTGCTAGTTATTTATTATTCTACACATAACCAATCTCAACTCTTTGATTAAATTGGTGATTTGTAATCAACCCCAGCTATTCACTGTTGTGCACAGAAAATATTTCTACTGCTCAATAAGATGAATGCCACATATTCAGTATTGTTTTAATCATGGAGGTTTCTCAGTGCAGTACTCATTGATTGTCTGAAAATATTATTTCAAAATGACAGCTCTCCACTTAGTTGACTGTACAAAATCCTGCTTTTGGAAGGTGCTTCACAAAAATGCTTCTGTCATTTCTAAATGCATGTTCAGACGAGACATTAGTGCAACAGCAAATACAAAGATACATAGAAATGCCAAGTAATCCAATAGTCCAAAAGATAGGAATGTTTTCCCATGAATGCCAAGGTAACTAAAGTTATTCATGAGCTTTTACAATTCAAGTCAATGAACTACAGTGTGATAACAAATATATAACTGCAGACTCAGAGCCAACGAGGTCAGTCCTGAATAGATATGGAGTTATTGCACAATGAAAATGTTTTTCAAATAGTCATCAGGTCACACAGAGCTTGAGCATTGGTAAAATGTGAGACACTTTGTCATTGCTTTTCATCATGCACTCATCAGGGCAATGTCAACAAAAATCACACAACACCAGGTTGTAGTACAACAGGTTAAGTTGGTTAGTCCACCAATACTTGATGAAGGAGTAATGTTCCGGAAGCTAGTGTTTTCAAATAAACCAGTTGGATTATAACCTGGTGTCATGTGACTTTTGACCTTGTCCAACCCAGTCCAACACCAGCACCTCTACTTCATCAGGACAGTTTGTAAGAATACTAACTTAAGGGGAAAAGCAACATTTATACTGTATAAGATTGTGAGAATTGTTCTGATGTGTGCATGATGAAAAATGGCAACCAAATGTGTTCTTATTCAGCAAATCTAAAACTGTTTTACTATGTTCTGGGCTAAATTGGTTTCTGGATGCTCAAAGACAAAAATACTGGACAGAAAAATCTGTTTCAGAAATGCACCAGACATTATCATCAAGCACCAGGAGGACATGCTGATTGTGACATCTTGAACCAACCAAAAAGCTACTTCAGAGGCTTGGTTCATTGTTTCCTGGTTGTATCCCTGGCAATAATGTTCCTGGCTGCACAAGAGTTTCCACAACCATATCCTCTCGGTTACTGGATGTATATTTCTTGCAATATAATTGTAGCTAGCCTCTTTTTCCACTATGGCTAGATCTCTTTGCACATACAGCAGATGACGTTAAGCCAGACACATCAGCAGCTGTTTACAGCAAGATTTTATTAGAGTAATTGGAGGGCCAGAATTTTCTGGGGTCATTGGAAACAGTCAGGAAGACAAGATGGCATTCGAAAGGTTTGGATGAGATGTGGCATCCCCAGTGTCTTCCTCTCATCACAGCATTTTGGTGAAAGTGGCAACTGAGCTGCCCATCAGCAGCCAGACCCTAATGAACTAATTAACTGGTCAAATAAGGACATCTTCCTACTTCCATTGGCATATTGCAGATGGGAAGACTGCCAGGTAAACACGAGCAGCCTCCAAGCAAGTTCCATGTTGGTGACTCCTCTGTGTAACCCATGGCCCACACAGGGCATGAACTCTCTCTGTCCCACAGGCTCACAATAATGGAACTCACAGCTCTTCACAACAATCATCTCATTGACCCATGCCCTCTCTCCATCCCACTACCAGTATCAGCCTAACTGACTACGCTACCTCTGACTGCCCTTCCCTGACTTTGCGGACACATGGCCATCGATGTGCCTCATCCCTCAGATACAACCCCAGCAATGGCCACAGTTAGTGGTGGCATTACTGAATCAATAGTGGTACTGCTGAGCTGCTGACCCTCTGAAATGGGGTCTCCATCCTTAAGACCACTTAACAATTTGATCAATTGCTATCAGTAAAGTGAAGTCCTAGATCTCGCCAGCAACCAGCATGGAGTTGTCCCCTCCCCTCAACTTTCAGTGCAGCATCCCTTCTTCCTCCTTAAAATCCAACTAAGGATGTCAACTGCAGGCTTTCTCATTTTACTGAGAGCTATGTGTGCCTCACTGAATCTGACTGCTGCATATGACCCTGGCTGACTGAAAGGGTTAACTCTGAAAACAGTACGTGAGCTTTCCACAAGCTCGTTGTCCTTTGCTTCACTTGAGATGAGCAACTGATTGTTTTTCAATGTCTGTTTCCTCGTATGCAGACATTGACCCAAATGACCTTGTGTTCCTGATCACTGGCAGCTATGTAATGACAAAATAAAACCCCTCTCAGTTTTTCCAGGCTGTGATGTTATAGCCACACAGAAATCATCTGTGGTCTCGCTGCACTTGTAAATCCGTGAGTGTAAGAAGTACTGTCATTGCTGCTGTAGCTGTTCAGTGGGAAAAAACATCACACTGCGGAATACATCAGTCACCTGGTTGATACATCAGGGTAGTGCATATTGATTCAGATTGCAGATGTTCCCTGTGAGAGCCTCGAAATAAACTGACACATAAAAGTTAGGGATTTCTGGCATACAATCCGGACTGTGGGTCTATTTGCAGGTGAAAACATAGCTCCATAGCTGCCCCTGGTGATCCTAGCATGATCTCTGACATTGCTGTATAGCCATTCTGGGCCTGTTGTCACAGTTGCCTATAGTAAACAGTCCTGTAATGAAAACTCAAGGAGGGGGCAACACTGAGTATTATCATCATTTTTAATTCAATTGCAACAGCCATTAATGGAACAGCCAAGCTGTTTTTTTAAAAAAACTATTTGTCAAAGGGCAAAATGTAATTGACCTATAATGCCATTATAAATGGGCTACCTGTGAACCATGTTGGGATGTTATCACGTGGATTTAGAGTGTGCAGCAGTTATTCACTCATTTAAATATCAGACATTTAACAAGTGTTGTACTTTCTGTGTGACAGCAATCAATAACTGAAACTCCTGATTTCTTGGTCCCTGCTCACCCATTTACTGCCAGGGAGGCAATTCACACTGATTAAAAACTTCAGGTTTTGTGATGATAGCCAAACTACATTCTAGATTAAAGTACAACCGAGACATCGGGAAGGCATTCTTGGCTGTGAGCTAAAGTGCAACCAGTCGGTTAACTACATTTCAAATTTCATTACAATGTTTGAAAATTCACCTCCTGTCTTTCCACTGACTAGTATTATTGTTATATGATGTCCAGGTAGTGGATCCAAGTCATACTGCTAACTGTGCTGTCTTACATTAACTTCAATGGCATACAGAGATTGTGTTGCTTGTTAGATTCTGGGTCAGCTTATGAAACAGGCATCAGTGCTGGGGCCACAATTATTTACAATATATAAATGTTTTGGATCAAGAAAGAGAATGTACAATAAATGTGTTTGATGTCACTGAAACAGGTGGAAGACACGTGATAAGAATGATACAAAGAGAATACAGATGGATATAGACAGATTAAGTTAATGAGCAAAAGTTTGATAGGTGGAATATAATGGGGGAAAGTTTGAGGTTATGCACTTTGGCAGGAAGAATAGATGAGCAGAATATTATTCAAATTGAGAGAGATACAGAAAACTGCAGTGCAGATGGATTTGGGTGTCCTTATGAACTAATTACAAAAAGCTAGCATCTCAAATCAGCAGTTCATGGGGAAGGCAAATGGGATGTTAGCTTTTTATTTCAAAAGAGAATGGAGTATGAAAATAGGGAAGCCTTGATAAAACTCGACAAATCTGACCCACCACTGGAATACTGTGGACCGTTTTGGAAAGATAGACTGGCATTGGACGCAGTTCAGTGAAGATTCAGTGGGCTGATCCAGGTATGGAGGGATTGTTTTATGAGCAGAGGTTGTGTAGGTTGGGCCTGAAGCCATTGGAATTTTGAAGAATGAGAGGCGACCTTATTCAGACATATAAGATTCTTTAGGAATCTGACAGGGCAGATGTGGAAAGCTTGTTTCCCCTTGTTGTGGGCGGCATGGTGGCACAGTGGTTAGCACTGCTGCCTCACAGCGCCAGAGACCCGGGTTCATTTCCTGCCTCAGGCGACTGACTGTGTGGAGTTTGCACGTTCTCTCCGTGTCTGCGTGGGTTTCCTCTGAGTGCTCCGGTTTCCTCCCACAGTCCAAAAACCTGCAGGTTAGGTGAATTGGCCAAGTTAAATTGCCCGTAGTGTTAGGTGAAGGGGTAAATGTAGGGGACTGGGTCTGGGTGGGTTGCGCTTCGGCGGGTCAGTGTGGACTTGTTGGGCCGAAGGACCTGTTTCCACACTGTAAGTAATCCCCTAGGGGAGTCTTGGACCAGAGAGGCCTAATCTCAGAATAAGGGGGTTGTCCATTTAAGATTGAGATGAGGAGAAATTTCTGCTTTCAGTGGGTTGTGAATCTGTGGAATATTTTACTGCAGAAGGTTGTAGAGGTTGGTTCATTAAGTATATTCAAGGCTGAGATAAGCAGATATTTAATCAGTAAGAGAAGCATGTGTTATGGAGAAAAGACAGGAAAATGGAATTGAGGATTATCAGTTCAGCCATGATCATATTGAATGTCAGTGCAGACTTGATGATCTGAATGGTTCATTTGTGGTCCTACATCTTATGGCATTATTAACCAGCACTTTTCTGATTTATACAATGGGCAGCCATGAGCAAGTACATTTTGCATGCTGTTTGCAAACCGGACTTGAGGTATTACTCCACTGTGGGTTACTGTGGCTCAGTGGGTAGCAGTTTTGAATCTGAGAAATAAAGTTACAGGTTTAAGTCCTACCCCAGAGATTGGACGTAAAACTCACAGCTGATGCTCCATTGTAGTACTGAGAGAGTGCTATAATGTTGGAGGTGCCATCATTTAAACGAGACACCAAAGGAAGTCCCTTTTGCCTGCTTCTGTGGTTATAAAAGACATCGTAGCACATGTCTCTAAGATCGAGGGAGTTATTGCTGGTGCCCAGCCAATAATTATATTTCCAGAAAAAATAGGTTTTCTGGTCATTATCACAAATCATAAGACCAAAGGGAACCCGGGTCTGCTGTCACCAATGGACAGCAAGGAACTGTTAGGATGGGACATCCAGGATTGTGACCCAGTGACAGTGAAGGGATGGTGAGAAAGTTCCAAGTCAGGATAGTGTGTGATTTAGAGGAAAACTAGCATTTTGTTCCAGATGATGGATGTTGCAGGTTGAGAAGATACTGTCAAAGGAGCCTTGGTGCATTACTAAAGTGGAGCATGTAGTTGGTGCAGGTTGCTACCACAATGTGCCAGTGGTAAATGGAGTGAATGTTAAAGGTGGTGGATGGGTTGCCCACCCCTTTGATCATCCCAGGAAGTCCTTGGCTCTTTCCTTGATCTAGAGAAAGTATTTGCAATTGATAATGCTGTTGCCGGTTGGAACAAGATTCAACTTAGCACAACCAAGTGGAAGGAGCTGGAGGCTGCTTCTGGAGCCCTTCAATCAAGAACAAAGGTCTGAAGATACTTCTGGTAAAGAATAGAGGTGGAGAGGGACTAAGCCCTTATGGTGAAGTGGTGACGGTGCTGATCAAGAGCTATCAAAGTAGTTAAAAACATGAGAAGAATTACAGGTGAAGCTATGTGAACAGAAAAAGAATCATTGAAGATGATTAAGCTAAGTCCAGCAGTACAACCGTATGTGAAAGTGGGTTTTCTGGGTAATCTCAAAAAAGCTTCAGGTACAAATAGGCAACCCAAGCTTTAACAGCAATGAAGTTGGGGCCACATGGATTTGAATTATTTGCAATATTTTTCTTTTTAATATATTATTCTCCTTCCAGGCTCTTGCTGCTTTGTGACTGTAAAATACAAGAAATACACAAATGTTTAAGTCACCATTTCTGGAACCCACTTGCAGCAGAAAACAGTGGGATATGACAAAAACAAGAAATGCTATCTTCAAAAATCAACTTTAGAAATGGCTGTAAGCAATAGCTCACTGTCTCTACAGTCTGAGTGCATTTGCAGGTTGACTTTAAGTGGCCTCTCAACGTAGGTGGCCTTGGGGACAGGTTAAATTTGTTTGGTTTTATTTTCGAGGTTGATTTTAACTGTTGCATAACTGTGGCACCTTGCCTACGTGTCAGGAGCTGTGGCTGCTGGCAACAGTATTAAGACACTACAAAGTTCCCACATTTACATATATGTTACCATTATCTTGTGTTCAATGCACAACACCAGACTACAGTGTTTTTACTCTCTGTTTCCTTCCACTTATCCTCAGAATGTGCAGCCTTACAAAACACTGTCAAAGGCAACTTGTAGCTGAAGAAGGAGCAGTTATAAGGCTGTTGGCAGAAACAGAAAGCACTGAATCAATGCTGCTTCCTCATTTCTGTTTGAACAAAAGTGCGGGTGGATAGAATTATTCTGAACGCTATTTTGCTCTTTGTAAATTGGCAATTGATTTAAACACACCCGATCTTCACAGTACAATAGCTGAAACTGATTTTGAAGTCTGGATTTCTAATCTTCATGTCTCTTTTTCTTGTTTTGAAATTTTAAAATCTTGGCAATATTTTCCACTGCTCCGGGAGATAAAAACTGGGGCAGTGGAGAACAGATTGCAGATTTGTTCTAAGACAGTATTGTGTGGTTGATGGAGACCAATTTCACTCCAAGCCATTTATACAGTCTTCTCACTTTTTCCAATCCTTCTGAGGCTGACGGTGCAAGCTGGAAAAAAAACTCCACAAATGTCAGTGGCCCTCTGCTGTATCCTGTCGGAAAAGATTCTTTCTCTCTGGCTTTTTCAATTATTTTTGTGTTTTTCTCTTGTAGAGTTATAACTCCAATGGCTTCCGATGTAATATTATGACCCAAATGAGCTTGCAAATCCAAACAGTGAGGGTCAGTAGGCTACTGGGAGGATGTGGATGTATTAAAATCCAAGCCTATCCTCAACCAGTATTCATTCCCGTATTTTTAGGAAGGAGTTATCAGATGCCAGGAGGACTGACTGTTGTCCTTACTTGAAGTCAGAGTCAGAGAATCATACAGATGTACAGCATGGAAACAGACCCTTCAGTCCAACTCGTCTAAGCTGACCAGATGTCCTAAATTAATCTAGTCCCGTTTGCCAGCACTTGGCCCATATCATTCTAAACTCTTCCTATTCATATACCCATCCAGATGCCTTTTAAATGTTATAATTGTGCCAGCTTCCATCACTTCCTCTGCCAGCTCATTCCATACGCACAGCACCCTCTGCATGAAAAGATTGTCCCTTAGGTCCATTTTAAATCTTTCCCCTCTCACCTTAAACCTATGCCCTAGCTTTGGACTCTCCAACCCCGGGGAAAAGATGTTGTCTATTTACCTTATCCTTGCCCCCTCATGATTTTATAAACCTCAGTCTCCAAATCTCCAGGGAAAATAGCCTCATCCTATTCAGCCTCTCCCTAAAGCTCAAATCCTCCAACCCTGACAACATCCTTGTAAATCTTTTCTGAATCCTTTCAAGTTTCACAACATCTTTCCAGAATTGCACACAATATTTCAAAAGACGTTGTGGTGAATTTGAAATTCCTCTTAATTGACCTAAATGAATTAGAATTAGGTTTATCGTCATGTGTACTCAAGTACAGGAGTCCAGTAAAATGTTTGCAATGTTGCGCAACATGGTACCAACTTAGGTTGAAAGTACCTAGATACTTTGACATCAGTAAACACAGCAGAGGCTGGGGATTGAATTTGGTATTTTCCTGCTCTGCATGGTGCAGTAGCACAGTAGACAATGTAATTGTCTGATTCACTGATCCAAAAGAAGCCATTTAACATTTAAAGACAGATTGGAACAAGTTTCTTCGCACAGCAGGAGGTAGAACAGTGTTAGACATAATACCATTTCAGATTCATTTTATCAAAGAGACTTCTTTTCTTGGTGTGACAGGGTGGGGGAGAGTTGACACATCATGAAGGAGAGTGTAATCATTTTTTTTTGTTTGCATAATCTTTATATTGAATATTTGTAAGAGCACACCAAATGATGGTATTCTGAGCATATTTTCTCAGAGACATAATGTGAAGGTGCAAGTGTTGGACTGGGGTGGACAAAATTAAAAATCACATGACACAAGGTTATAGTCCAACAGGTTTGTTTGCAAGTATAAGTATAAGCTTTCAGAGTGCTGCTCCTTCATTGGGTTGCTGTAGAATTGTAATTGCAGGTACATTCTATTTTGTTCAAAAAGCACACAGTCTGCAGTCAGTCACAGCAGGCGGTCAATTTGTGTAACATTTTATAAATGTGGAAATAGAACAAATCTGACTCAAGATTGGGATACAGACAGACTCTAACTTCACACCTTTAATGTATTGTCTGAGCTGAGATGCCACCTTTTTTTTATATAAAACCATAAGTTATTTCAAGAATGTGATCTGAAAAAAGTTTTGGGGTTCACATATTAATGAACTGAAACCTGCAACTCATTCTCAAAGATGAAAGACTTAACAGCAATCTAGGTTTGTTCAATATAAATATCAGTTGCATGCATGACACTGTGATCATTTGCTATAATTTCTGTGTCTTACGACCCTGCTCCAGAGCTACCAGATGAAGGAGCAGCGCTCCGAAAGCTAATACTTCCAAAGAAACCTGTTGGACTGTAACCTGGTGTCGTGTGATTTTTAACTTTATCCTCAGAGGCAAGTATTGGAGTTGAAGAATTATAGGACATTGCCTGAAGTGATGCTTTTGGATCTTTAAATTGTGGAAGTTCTTAGTCAAATAACTGTTACATTAACCAAAATATTTCAAGCCTTTGTAAGGTCACTGTAATTGCAATCTGAACAAGAGTGTGTATTGTGACCAAATGTTTTGTATATTTAAGCATTCTTTTATTAAAGAACGTATCAGTTTTACTGTTAAAGGAGTGAATATATATGGTTAAAACTATTACTGTTAGAATTGTAATAACATGCAGGGTGCCATGTTAATTTTACAGTGCCATATAACTTGACTGTTTCACTTGGTGAGGTATCACAATTTAATGTCTTTTATTTAAATTTTCACAGAATGATGTTTTAGACCGTGCTGCTAACCATGGGCACTGCACCATAGATCCCTAATGCACTGCTGAAGTCATGCTTTGTATTCAATCAAACATCCAATGAGTAAAAAGTAAATAAAACACAGAATGTAGATAATAATGAGAGAAAGTCCCATGACAGTCTATTAGTATGCAAATTCTCAAGTACAGCATCAGACCCAAATCTTTGATTTGCATTGGTTTCATAACATTCTTAATTTCATCATAAAGCTCTCTCTGCAACCTTCTTCCAAATTTTTTCAATTTGCCATACCCCAATCAGCCTGGCTTTCAATCACCTTGATCTACCTGTTGAAATTTCACATGATGTCTCTCATCTTCTCTTTCCCCATCTGAAAATCTTTTTCAAAACCTATCATTTTTGACCAAGCATTCTGTCACCTCTCCCAATATGGTTTGTTATCTGTCTGTTTTGCTTTTAACTGTAATGCTTCCCTCATTTCCCAAATAAGTTACAGTGACTCAGTGGTTAGCACTGCTGCCTCATAGCACCAGGGGCCAGGGTTTGATTCCGGCCTCGGGTGACTGTGTGGGGTTTACACATTCTCCCTGTATCTGCATGGGTTGTCTCCCACAGTCCAAAGATGTTAGATGAATTGGCTATGCTGAATTGCCCATAGTGCTCACAGACGTGTAGGTTAGATGCATTAGTCAGGGTTAAATATAGGGTAGGGGAAATGGTTCTGGTTGGGTTACTGTTCAGAGGATCAGTGTGGACTTATCGGGCCGTCTGGCTGTTTCCACACTGTAGGGATTCTATGATTCTAAGCCACTGAGGAACAAAGTCTATATTCAAGATGATAGAATAATGCCAATTACATCAGATTATGGTGGGTATTCTTTTCACTTCTGGATAAAGGAGGATATTGTGTTATGCCTCAGTCGATGTGTTAGCATGTCTTTAAGAGATATCATCATTGCATCGTAATATATGATGTGAAAGCATAGTGGTCTCATACTCTATTTTTACTTGGATCACTTGACATGACACTTGAAGCATGCTCATCAGTTACAATTTATTTAGCTTAATGGCAGCCCAGACACTGATGTACCTGTGAATGTAATGTTTGTACGGATTGATTATTGGATTCTTCAATATCACTATATGCATGTCAAATTTCTTTGGTGACAAGTGAAACTTAAACATTTCTGCATCAGGTCAAATATGTTACTGGAGGTAAAAACCCACATTAGTTGGGATGAGGTGGGTGCAACAAATGAAAGTGACGATTGAAAAGTTGACGGAGTTCAAACATGAGACACTAGAGGAGATAAAGAATAACAAGCAACCATCTAATGTCTTCCAGACACAATTGCATCTTCCATCTCCTGGCAGCAGGTGTTCCACACCTTTGAAGGGAGTAATGAATTATTATCTTGTTTCACAAACAGAAGTTGCCAACTTTTCTAAAAGTATCTATTCTGTGGTCAGCAAAAAATACAGGCAGGTCTGTGATAGACCATTGTCTAAATAAAACCTTGGGTCAGAAACAACAAATGTTGCCAATTCATTTATTGCTATATAATGAATTAATCCTTCTCCAGGACTTCTAAGACATTTCTAAACACAAAAGAATATGTGCTTCCTTGCCCTGCATCAATTTCCATGCTGTTAAACGTGAATCTGACTTTTCTTCCTTGGTGCATCCAGGCAAGAAAGTAGATGATAGGAACAAAAACAACTGTGAGCAGTCTTATGTATATTTTCTGTTACACTGTAATATGCATTCCTTTGGGATTCATCTAACTGGAGCTTGGCTGAGTCAGCAATTCTTGAGTGGGTAGCACCTTTTCCTCTGAGTCACAAAGCTGCAAGTTTGACTTGAGTACAAACAGTCAACACTTACACTTCAGTGTAACACTGCAGAAGTACTTCACTTCAGAAGTTGTCCATGTTTTATTTAAGACAAAACTTTAAACTGATACTGTCTTATGTTAGCTGAAAATGTGTTGCTGGAAAAGCGCAGCAGGTCAGGCAGCATCCAAGGAGCAGGGGCATCGACGTTTCAGGCATAAGCCCTTCTTGAGAATGAAGAAGGGCTCATGCCCAAAACGTTGATTCTCCTGCTCCTTGGATGCAGCCTGACCTGCTGCGCTTTTCCAGCAACACATTTTCAGCTCTGATCTCCAGCATCTGCAGTCCTCACTTTCTCCCACTGTCTTATGTTGCCATACAATTCTGTGGAACTATTTCGAAGAAAGGCAGGATGTTCTCCCCAAAGTCATGTGTGCATTTATTACTTAACCAGCATTACATAAAAACCTTGTGGATAATATTGGGAACTTGCTGTAAGCAAACTGGCAGCTGTATTGCCTGCATTACAAGAGTAACTGCACTCTAAAACTACTTAAATGACAGTAAAGTACTCTGGAAGTCCTAAGGTCATGATAGATACTGCATAAAGGCAAGGCTTGCCTTTTGATTTCCTGTCACTCCAGTAAATTGATCGACTACTGCTGGCTCCTGTGAGAGACAGATTGACAGAGCAGGAAAGATCATTGGAGAGGGAAAGAGAGAAGAACTATGAGTTACTTCCTACAACTCAAGCGTGTATTTGAGGGGGTGGAGGAGTTTGGTCAATTGCTATGACAATCTCTTTGGAGAGGAGATATCATTGTGAAGGAGCCAAAGTACTCCTTTTATATTGGGAATATGACACTAAACCCCTATTTCCCTGATTTGCAAAGGAATGTTTTGTTATTAATTTCCTTTTGTTTCCGTCAGAAAACCAATAGTCAAAGGACAGAAATTTGGAGTTCAGTTCCAGATCTTTAAACATTTTACTCACCTACAACCACCCACTAAAACAACAGAGGTCTTCTGTTCATCTGCAATATCAAAAGACATCGTTTCAGGCACATCTTTGCCACCTCCAATTGGAGCCAAAGAAACATCTTAGATAAGGCTGTCTTTTGTCAATGCCTTAGATTCCAATAGCTGTTCTCACACCCTGTTGCCTGCCAAGAATGCACACATCAGCTTCAACAAGAAAGCCTTTCGTTTATTAATATGCAAGCGGAACATGATGTACAACAATATTATTGTGGATGTTGATGTCCATCGTACTGGCAAGTCCGACAACTCTTGTTCTTGCCAATTCTGGATTGGATGGTGGGCTTGGGGAAAAGAATTGATTGGTGGATGGGAGCCAGGTGAACATGAATCTACACCTTTCAACATCTCTGCTCTTTTTAACTAACGCCAATCTCTTTTCGCCAAGTAACAGATGCAAAGATCTGAAGACTTGGATCATGGTCCGATGCCAAATCTGCAAACTAAGATATCAAGTGAGATATGACACCATGCAAATTTCTGTTATAAAAGTCATATTTTCCATGTTAAAACATGTTATTTTGCTTCACAAATAAGCAGATCAAAATATTAGCATTACAGACTGCAACAAAGTTATTGTGTGTTCAATTCCACATAACATAGCAACCCAGTTTCTGAGAGTCTTAGCAGCCTATTGAACAGTGGAAGGCCACACAGCTAATCCTGCAGATGTTGTCGCCAGTCATTCATGTGCAGTTGTTGGAAAGTGAATACCAACAATTAGATGGGAGTACATGCCAGGGATTGAACATGTGAGACCTACACAGTCTCTGCATCGAGTTACACATGAAACACTAAGCCACTGGAAATTTTTACAACATAATTGGAGAGACGACATCCAAGAGGTGTGCAGGGACTATGTAATGTCAGTGGGAGGAAGGTTTATTTCCCTAATTACCTATAATTACTTTTCCACAAAGGTCAATGGGCACAAATATTACATGATCTATTATAAAGAATCACTATGATGAGTACAAAATGTACATGATCTCATTTTTCTGAAGCTGTTGAGGGGGCAGGTGATATTGTTAGTGATACAACCTGCACATTGAAATTAGTATATGAGGAGGTGATGACAGAGAAGTACCGCCAATGAAAAAGATGCAATAATGGAAATGACAAAGCACAAATAAAAAACAAGAATGGAATCCTTTACTCAACATCATTTGTTCACATAATAAATGCCAGGTAACATATCAATCATGACATGAGGAAAAATCACTTACATTACTCAGGGATAACTGCTAGTGTTAATGTGTGGAGAATTGCTGCCTGGATAAACAAGAGTAAATTTAATGTTTGGGCACAGGAGGGTTCATTACTCCTGCACAGAAATGTTTATGGTCCCACATGGTTGGGATTGAGCTATACTC